>NC_052069.1:107304144-107604439 GCF_015852505.1 Tachyglossus aculeatus | reverse complement strand
GATCATAATAATAATGATGGCATTTGTTAAGCGCTTACCATGTGCGAAGCACTGGTGTAATTGCTGGGGGGGATGCAAGGTGATCATAGATGTATATATGTATGTATGTTTGTACGTATTTATTACTCTATTTTATTTGTACAGACAGGAAGCGTATTATCCCCTCGGATCATCAGAATAATGATGACATTTGATAAGCGCTTACCATGTGCGAAGCACTGGTGTAATTGCTGGGGGAGATGCAAAGTGATCATATATATATATATATATATGTTTGTACGTATTACTCTATTTTATCTGTACATATTTATTCTATTTATTTTATTTTGTTAATATGTTTTGCTTTGTTGTCTGTCTCCCGCTTCTAGGCTGTGAGCCCGCTGTTGGGTAGGGACTGTCTCTAGATGTTGCCGACTTGTCCTTCCCCAGTGCTTAGTACAGTGCTCTGCACACAGGAAGCGTATTATCCCCTCGGATCATCATAATAATGATGGCATTTGATAAGCACTTACCATTGCGAAGCACGGTTGCAATTGCTAGGGGGGGATGCAAGGTGATCATAGATGTATATATACATATATATATATATGTTTGTACGTATTTAGTACTGTATTTTATTTGTACAGACAGGAAGTGTATTATCCCCTCAGATCATCAGAATAATGATGGCATTTGATAAGCACTTACCATGTGCGCAGCACTGGTGTAATTGCTGGGGGGGATGCAAGGTGATCATAGATGTATATATGTATGTATGTTTGTACGTATTTATTACTCTGTTTTATTTGTACAGACAGGAAGCATATTATCCCCTCGGATCCTAATAATAATGATGGCATTTGTTAAGTGCTTACCATGTGCGAAGCACTGGTGTAATTGCTGGGGGGGATGCAAGGTGATCATATATGTATATGTATATATGTTTGTACGTATTTATTACTCTATTTTATTTGTACATATTTATTCTATTTATTTTATTTTGTTAATATGGTTTTGTTCTCTGTCTCCCCCTTCTAGACTGTGAGCCCACTGTTGGGTAGGGACCGTCTCTCTATGTTGCCGACTTGTCCTTCCCAAGCGCTTAGTCCAGTGCTCTGCACACAGGAAGCGCTCCATAAATACGATTGAATGAATGAATGAATGAATGAATTGAGCGCTTACTGGGGGCAGAGCACTGGACTAAGCGCTTGCGAACGATAAATTGGCTCCCATCCGCTCCATCCCCCACAGGCCTCTCCTCCCTCCTCTCTCCTCGATGAGCTCTCTTCAAAGCCCTACTGAGAGCTATATATATATGAGAGCTGTATATGTGTATACCTGTGTATATGTTTGTACATATTTATTACTCTATTTTACTTGTACCTATCTATTCTATTTATTTTATTTTGTTAATATGTTTTGCTTTGTTGTCTGTCTCCCACTTCTAGACTGTGAGCCCGCTGTTGGGTAGGGACTGTCTCTAGATGTTGCCAACTTGTCCTTCCCAAGCGCTTAGTCCAGTGCTCTGCACTCAGGAAGCGCTCTATAAATACGATTGAATGAATGAATGAAGTGACTAGACTGTGAGCCCACTGTTGGGTAGGGACCGTCTCTCTCTGTTGCCGACTTGCCCTTCCCAAGTGCTTAGTCCAGTGCTCTGCACACAGGAAGCGTATTATCCCCTTGGATCATAACAATAATGATGGCATTTGTTAAGCGCTTACCATGTGCAAAGCACTGTTGTAATTGCTGCGGGGGATACAAGGTGATCATAGATATATATGTATATATATACATATGTTTGTACATATTTATTACTCTATTTTATTTGTACATATTTATTCTATTTATTTTATTTTGTTAATATGTTTTGTTTTGTTCTCTGTCTCCCCCTTCTAGACTGCGAGCCCACTGTTGGGTAGGGACCGTCTCTCTATGTTACTGACTTGTCCTTCCCAAGCGCTTAGTCCAGTGCTCTGCACACAGGAAGCGCTCCATAAATACGATTGAATGAATGAATGAAGTGACTAGACTGTGAGCCCGCTGTTGAGTAGGGACCGTCTCTAGATGTTGCCAGCTTGTCCTTCCCAAGCGCTTAGTCCAGTGCTCCGCACCCAGTAAGCATTCCATAAATACAATTGAATGAATGAATTGAGCACTTACTGGGTGCGGAGCACTGGACTAAGCGCTTGCGAACGATAAATTGGCTCCCATCCACTCCGGCCCCCACAGGCCTCTCCTCCCTCCTCTCTCCTCGATGAGCTCTCTTCAAGGCCCTACTGAGAGCTCACCTCCTCCAGGAGGCCTTCCCGCGCTGAGCCCCCTCCTTCCTCTCCCCACCCCCCAGGCTTACCTCCTTCCCCTCCCCACAGCACCTGTATACATGTTTGTATGTATTTATTACTCTATTTTATTTGTACATATTTATTCTGTTTATTTTATTTTGTTAATATGTTTTGTTTTATTCCCTGTCTCCCCCTTCTAGACTGCAAGCCCGCTGTTGGGTAGGGACCATCTCTAGATGTTGCCAACTTGGACTTCCCCAGCACTTAGTACAGTGCTCTGCACACAGTAAGCACTCAATAAATACGATTGAATGAATGAATGAATGATGATGATGGCATTTATTAAGCGCTTACTATGCGCAAAGCTCTGTTCTAACTGCTGGGGAGGTTACGAGGTGATCAGGTTGGCCCACGGGGGGCTCACAGTCTTCCCATTTTCCAGATGAGGGAACTGAGGCCCAGAGAAGTGAAGTGACTTGCCCAAAGTCACACAGTTGACAGTTGGCAGAGCTGGGATTGGAACCCATGACCTCTGACTCCCGAGCCCGAGCTCTTTCCACTGAGCCACACTGCTTCTCTTCTCTTTCTTCTTCTCCTCCTCCTCTCCTCCCCCTAGCTTCTCCTCCTCTCCCTCCTTCTCTTCCTCCCTCTTCCTCTCCTCTTCCTCTTCTTCCTCCTCCTCTTCCTCCTCCTCCTTCCCTCCTCTTCTCCTCCTCTTCTCCTCCTCTTCCTCCTCCTCTTCCTCTTCTCCTCCTCTTCCTCTTCTCCTCCTCTTCCTCCTCTTCATCCTCCTCCCCCTCCTCTTCTCCTCCTCTCCCTCCTTCTCTTCCTCCCTCTTCCTCTTCTCTTCCTCTTCTTCCTCCTCCTCTTCCTCCTCCTCTTCCTCCTCCTCTTCCTCCTCCTCTTCCTCCTCCTCTTCCTCCTCCTCCTCTTCCTCCTCCTCTTCCTCCTCCTCCTCTTCCTCCTCCCCTCCTCCTCCTCTTCTCCTCCTCCCCTTCTCCTTCTCCCCTTCCTCCTCCTCCCCTCCTCTTCTCCTCCTCTTCTCCTCCTCTTCCTCCTCCTCCTCCTCTTCCTCCTCTTCCTCCTCCTCCCCCTCCTCTTCTCCTCTCCCTCCTTCTCTTCCTCCCCTCTTCCTCCCCTCTTCCTACTCCTCCTCTTCCTCTTCCTCCTCTTCCTCTTCCTCCTCTTCCTCCTCCCCTCCTCCTCCCCTTCTCATCTTCCCCTTCTCCTCCTCCCCTTCCTCCTCTTCTCCTCCTCCCCCTCCTCTTCTCCTCCTCCTTTCTCCTCCTCTTCCTCCACCCCTCCTCCTCTTCCTCCTTTTCCTCCTCCTTCCCCCTCCCTTTTTGTCTTTCCTATGGCCTTTGCTATAATAATAATAATAATGACGATGGCATTTGTTAAGCGCTTGCTATGTGCGAAGCCCTGTTCTAAGCGCTGGGGTAGATACAAGGTAACCAAGTTGTCCCACGTGGGGCTCACAGACTTAATCCCCATTTTCCAGATGAGGGAACCGAGGCCCAGAGAAGTGAAGTGACTTGCCCAAAGTCACACAGCTGACAAGTGGCGGAGCCAGGATTTGAACCCATGACCTCTGACTCCAAAGCCCGGGCTCTTTCCACTGAGCCACGCTGCTTTGCTATATGCCAATGCAATGCTATATGCTTAGTACAGTGCTCTGCACACAGTAAGCGCTCAATAAATATGATTGATTGATTGCCAGGCACCATATATATCTATATTTATATAGATAAATATATATGTATAATTGCAATTCTAGTTTATTATTGTTAGTAGTAATAATGACAATAATGGTATCTATTAAGCACTCACTATGTGCCAGGCACCTTATATGTGTATATGGGTTCATATATATGCACATATATATACAATCCTTTCTAGATTGTAGTAATCATAATAATAATAGTGGCATTTGTTAAGCACTCACTATGTGTCAAGCTCTGTTCAAAGCTCGGAGGCGGGGTGGGGCGGGGGGAAATCAGGTTGTCCCACGTGGGGCTCACAGTCTTCATCCCCATTTTCCAGATGAGGTAACTGAGGCACAGGGAAGTAAAGTGATTTGCCCAAAGTCACACAGCTGACAAGTGGCGGAGCCGGATTTAGAACCCACAACCTCCGAAGCCCGAGCCCCTGCTCTTTTCACTGAGCCGTGCTGCTTCTCATGGTGTACTTTCTAAGCGCTTAGTTCAGTGCTCTGCGCACAGTAAGTGCTCAATAAATATGATTGAATGAATGAATATTTCTAATTACAATTCCATTTCTTTTAGTAATAGTAATTATAATCATAATAATGGTATCTGTTAAGCGCTTACTATATGCCAGGCACCTTATATGTGTGTATATGTACATGTTGATAACTACAATTCTACTTCTTTCATTAATAATAATAATAACCATGATATTTGTTAAGCACTTACTATATGCCAGGCACCTTATATGTGTGTATATGTACATGTTGATAACTACAATTCTATTTCTTTCATTAATAATAATAATAACCATGATATTTGTTAAGCACTTACTATATGCCAGGCACCTTATATGTGTGTATATGTACATGTTGATAACTACAATTCTATTTCTTTCATTAATAATAATAATAACCATGATATTTGTTAAGCACTTACTATATGCCAGGCACCTTATATGTGTGTATATGTACATGTTGATAACTACAATTCTATTTCTTTCATTAATAATAATAATAACCATGATATTTCTTAAGCACTTACTATATGCCAGGCACCATATATATATATATGTATATATGTACATATTTATAATTACAACTCTATTTCTTTTAATAATAATTATAATAATAGTGGTATTTGTCCAGTGCTCAGAACAGTGCTTGGCACATAGTAAGTGCTTAACATATACCATAATTATTATTAAGCGCTTTCTATGTGCCAGGCACCATATATGTGTACATATGACACATTTATAATTATAATTCTAGTTATTTTATTATTGTTAATCATAATAATGGCATCTGTTAAGCGCTTACTATATGCCAGGCACCTTATATGTGTGTGTATATGTACATGTTTATAACTACAATTCTATTTCTTTCATTAATAATAATAATAATAATAACCACGATATTTGTTAAGCACTTACTATATGCCAGGCACCATATATATGTATATATGTACATATTTATAATTGCAACTCTATTTCTTTTAATAATAATTATAATAATAGTGGTATTTGTCCAGTGCTCAGAACAGTGCTGGGCACATAGTAAGCGCTTAACATATACCATAATTATTATTAAGCGCTTTCTATGTGCCAGGCACCATATATGTGTACATATGACATATTTATAATTATAATTCTAGTTATTTTATTATTGTTAATCATAATAATGGTATCTGTTAAGCACTTACTATATTCCAGGCACCTTATAAGTGTGTATATGTACACGTTTATAACTACAATTCTATTTCTTTCATTAATAATAATAATAACCATGATATTTGTTAAGCACTTACTGTATGCCAGGCACCTTATATGTGTGTATATGTACATCTTTATAACTACAATTCTATTCTTTCATTAATAATAATAATAATAACCATGATATTTGTTAGGCACTTACTATATGCCAGGCACCTTATATGTGTGTATGTGTACATGTTTATAACTACAATTCTATTTCTTTCATTATTAATAATAATAATAACCATGATATTTGTTAAGCACTTACTATATGCCAGGCACCATATATATGTATATATGTACATATTTATAATTGCAACTCTATTTCTTTTAATAATAATTATAATAACAGTGGTATTTGTCCAGTGCTCAGAACAGTGCTTGGCACATAGTAAGCGCTTAACATATACCATAATTATTATTAAGCGCTTTCTATGTGCCAGGCACCATATATGTGTACATATGACACATTTATAATTATAATTCTAGTTATTTTATTATTGTTAATCATAATAATGGCATCTGTTAAGCGCTTACTATATGCCAGGCACCTTATATGTGTGTGTATATGTACATGTTTATAACTACAATTCTATTTCTTTCATTAATAATAATAATAATAATAATAACCATGATATTTGTTAAGCACTTACTATATGCCAGGCACCTTATATGTGTGTATATGTACATGTTTATAACTACAATTCTATTTCTTTCATTAATAATAATAATAATAACCATGATATTTGTTAGGCACTTACTATATGCCAGGCACCATATATATATGTATATATGTACATATTTATAATTACAACTCTATTTCTTTTAATAATAATTATAATAATAGTGATATTTGTCCCACTGTTGGGTAGGGACTGTCTCTATATGTTGCCAACTTGTACGTCCCAAGTGCTTAGTACAGTGCTCTGCACATAGTAAGCGCTCAATAAATGCGATTGATGATGATGATGATGATTAGCTTGTATCTACCCCAGCGCTTACTGCACAGTAAGCGCTCAATAAATATGATTGATTGATTGATTGATTTGTCCAGTGCTTAGAACAGTGCTTGGCACATAGTAAGCGCTTAACATACACCATAATTATTATTAAGCGCTTTCTATGTGCCAGGCACCATATATGTGTACGTATGACATATTTATAATTATAATTCTAGTTATTTTATTATTATTAATGATAATAATGGTATTTGTTAACTGCTTACCCTGTACCAAGCACTGTTCTAAGCACTGGGGGGGGTGGTTAAAGGTCCTCAGGTTGTCCCACGTGGGGCTTACCGTCTTAATCCCCATTTTACAGATGAGGTAACTGAGGCCCGGAGAAGTCAAGTCACACAGCAGACAAGTGGCAGAGCCAGGATTAGAACCCAGTTCCTCTGGCTCCCAAGCCCGGGCCTTTTCCACCGAGCCACGCTGCTTCTCTTCCAGACTGTGAGCCCGTTGTGGGCAGGGATTGTCTCTATTGCTGAATTGTACTCTCCCAAGTACTTAGTACAGTGCTCTGCACACAGTAAGCGTTCAATAAATACTATTGATTGACTGACTGACTGAATGAATACTAAGCGCTGGGGCAGATACCAGCTAATCAGGTTGGACCCAGTCCCCCGTGGGACTCCCAGGCTTAATCCCCATTTTACAGAGGAGGGAAGTGAGGCCTAGAGAAGGGAAGTGACTTGCCCAGGGTCACACGGCTGGCAGATGACAGAGCTGGGATTAGAACCCAGGTCCTTCTGACGCCCAGGCCCGGGCTCTAACCACTAGGCCATGCTGCTTCTCGCCTCCAAACCCCCCTCCTTCCCCCTCCCTGTCACATCCGTCACCCCTCACACACCCCCTACATCCTTCCTGTCTTAGACATCTGCCCTCCCCGCATCCCTTCTAATAATAATAATGATGATGATGATGGCACTCGTTAAGCGCTTACTAGGTACCAAGCACTGTTCTAAGCGCTGGGGGAGAAACAAGGTGATCAGGTTGTCCCAGGTGGGGCTCGCACTCTTAATCCCCATTTTACAGATGAGGGAACTGAGGCCCAGAGAAGTGAAGCGTCTTGCCCAGAGTCACACAGCTGACAAGTGGCAGAGGTGGGATTAGAACCCACAACCTCTGACTCCAAAGCCTGTGCCCTTTCCACTACACTAGGTCTATTTCCCAGCTTTGTATTCTTGTTTTCTGAGTGCTCCTATTGTCTGGGCATTGTCTGCAGTGTATTTCTTTTTTTTTTTTTTTTTTAAGTGTCAGTCCTCTCAGCTGGGAATGTGAGCCCCAACTGGGACAGAGACCGCGTTTGAATTCACTTATCCTGTACTTACCCAGGGCTTGGTACAGCGGTTGGTACAAAGCCAGCTCTCTCTAAATACCATTTACAACTTCTGCTAGGGTGCTGATTGTTTAAGTGGAGAGGGAGAGGCAGATCAGGAAATGTGGAGGGAAGGATTCAGCAGCGGATTAAATATCATCAACATCATCAATAGTATTTATTGAGCGCTTACTGTGTGCAGAGCACTGTACTAAGCGCTTAATATGAGAGCTAAAAGGCAGTGAAGGTGTCGATGAAACCGGCGTGGGCTTCTAGGACTGGGAGGAGGGTGGTATTTTTGACAGAGATGGGAAAAGTTAGGAAGAGAAGAGAGTAAAGGGGAAGAAATTCAGTTTTGTACTTGGTGAGTTTGGGGTGCCCAAAGACCATCCAAGTGAGGATGGCACGGGGAGGCAAGAGGAAATGCCAGGAAATCGTAAGAGAAAAATTCCTGCCAAATGTAACTGTGCTCAGTTGTTGCCACTCTCCACCCCAAAAATCAACCTGTGAATCGATCAGTGGTATCTTTTGACCATTTATTGTGTGCAGAGCACTTTACTAAGCACTCAGAAGAGTACAGGAGAGTTGGTAGACACATTCCCTGCCCACAGGGTACTTAAAGTGTAAAGCGGGAGACAGACGTTAATAGAAATAAATAAATGGAGCTGTACATAAGTGCTGTGGAACTGGGCTAGGGTGAATATCAAGTGCTTAAAGGGTTCAATCAATCAATCAATCATATTTATTGAGCGCTTACTGTGTGCAGAGCACTGTACTAAGCGCTTGGGAAGTACAAGTTGGCAACATATAGAGACGGTCCCTACCCAACAGTGGGCTCACATGCATAGGTGACTCAGAAAGGGCTTAGGGGAAAAAGGGGATTTTCAGTCAATCTGTGAGCCCGTTGTTGGGTAGGGACTGTCTCTGTATGTTGCCGACTTGTACTTCCCAAGAGCTTAGTATGGTGCTCTGCACACAGTAAGCGCTCAATAAATACGATTGAATGAATGAATGAATGAGTTGTATTTATGGAGCACTTATTGTGTGCGGAGAACTGGACTAAGCACTTGGGAGAGTACCCATCTCTCCCCTCTACAGCTCAGCCCACACCCTCTGCTCCTCTGCCGCTAACCTCCTCACTGTGCCTCGTTCTCACCTGTCCTGCCGTCGACCCCCGGCCCACGTCCTCCCCCTGGCCTGGAACGCCCTCCCTCCGCACATCCGCCAAGCTAGCTGTCTTCCTCCCTTCAAACCCCTACTGAGAGCTCACCTCCTCTAGGAGGCCTTCCCAGACTGAGCCCCCTTTTTCCTCTCCTCCTCCCCATCCTCCCCCCTCTGCCTTACCCCCTTCCCCTCCCCACAGCACTTGTATATATTTGTGCAGATTTATTACTCTATATTTATTTATATATTTATTACTCTATATTTATTTTACTTGTACATATTTGCTACTCTATTTGTTTTGTTAATGATGTGCATATAGCCGTAATTCTATTTATTCTGACAGTTTTGACACCTGTCTACATGTTTTGTTTTGTTGTCTGTCTCCCCCTTCTAGACTGTGAGCCTGTTGGTGTGTAGGGACCATCTCTCTATGTTACTGACCTGTACTTCCCAAGCGCTTAGTATAGTACTCTGCACACCATAAGCGCTCAATAAATATGATTGAATGAATGAATATAACAGGGTTGGTAGACATGTTCCTTGCTCAAAATGAGCTTACAGTCTAGAGGGGAGGCAGACACTAATATAAATAAACAAATACCATTTTATAAAAATGAGCAGTCAGAGAGGTAGGAGGAGAACCAGGAAAGGACAGTGTCAGTGAAGAAGAGAAGGTTAGATACCGTTTCAAGGAGAAGGTGGAATTCATTCAATCGTATTTATTGAGCGCTTACTGTGTGCAGAGCACTGTACTAAGCACTTGGGAAGTACAAGTTCGCAACATATAGAGACGATCCCTACCCAACAGTGGGCTCACAATGTAGAATCCTGAATCTGGTGCCGTTTTGAAGGCACATCTCCTTCGAGGCCTTCCCTGACTAAGCCCTCCTTTCCTCTTCTCCCTCTCCCTTCTGTGTCGCCCTGACTTGCTCCCTTCATTCATCCCCCTCGTCCAATCCCACAATATTTAAGTACATATGTCACTTTATAAAAAAAAAAATTGTTAATGTCTGTCTCCCCCTCTAGACTTTAAGCGCATTTATTCATTCATTCAATCGTATTTATTGAGCGCTTACTGTGTTCAGAGCACTGTACTAAGCGCTTGGGAAGTACAAGCTCATTGTGGGCAGGGAATGTGTCTGTTTATTATAATAATAATGGCATTTATTAAGCGCTTACTATGTGCAAAGCACTGTTCTAAGCACTGGAGAGGTTACAAGGTGATCAGGTTGTCCCACGGGGGGCTCACAGTCTTAATCCCCATTGTACAGATGAGGGAACTGAGGCACAGAGAAGTGAAGTGACTTGCCCAAACTCACTGTACTCTCCCCAGTGCTTAATACAGTGCTCTGCACACAGTAAGCGCTCAATAAATACAATTGACTGACTGACTAAAATAGTGGATGCTCAGGAGGCACTCATGCCTGGCTGGGTTTTGCCGTGTGCTGGCCCATCCCGACCTGTGCAGAGCTCTAAGCTAAGTAGAAGTGGGTCAAAGAAGCGAGAATTTGCCATTTCTGGTTAAAGAGAAGAAAAAACAGGGTTTGTGAAGGCAAGAAAGCTTCCTTACTATTAGCCCACGTTAGCAAGACTTTATGAATATGTGTCCTGTGGCCAGAAGACAGAAATGTGACCCTGTGTCCTTAAAATGTGAAATCACCTCGCTTTTCCATAATTTGTACTCCTTGTTCACTCAGTCCTGCCATTTTGGGTAGAGAACTGTTAGGGATTTAAGGAAAATTGTTCTGACCCCATTCTATCTGGATAGACTGGGACGTGAGGGCCAGAGAAACAGCCATTCATTCATTCATTCATTGCCGTATTTATTGAGCAGAGAAACAGCCGTGCACATGCGCTTCATTCATTCATTCATTGTCGTATTTATTGAGCGCTTACTGTGTGCAGAGCACTGTACTAAGCGCTTGGAAAGTACAGTGCTTGGCATTGGTCAAGGTGTGGGAACTTCTCCGAACCTCTTCCTTAATGTGGGGTTCATTGAGAATGTAATCCCTGTGTCAGAGTAGGACTGAGTGTATCTGAGTGCAGGCAGGGTGGCTTAGGAACAAACTGGAGGGAACTGAGAATTTTGATCCCTGCTGCACTGTTGATGTGCTAAGTAACAGCATCCAAAACACTCAACCTGTCTGCATTTATAAAATCACATCTCCTGCAGGAACCTTGTCCTGTCTAATCTCATCTCCCCACCCTATTTTCCCTCCCTCTTGTGTCACCTGTGCACTTGGATTCGTACCCCCTAAGCAGTTTTGTAATAATAATATTAGTATCTGTTAAGTGCTTACTGTGCGGCAACCACTGTTCCAAATGCTGGGCTAGGTACAAGATAATCAGGTTTCCCACATGCGGCTCCCGGTTTTAGTCTCCATTTTACAGCTAAGGTAACTGAGGCACAGAGAAGTTAAGTGACTTGTCCACGATTAATCTCTCCGGTCGTTCTTTCTCAGTCTCTTTTGCAGGCTCCTCCTCCCCCTCCCATCCTCTTACTGTGGGGGTTCCCCAAGGTTCAGTGCTTGGTCCCCTTCTGTTCTCAATCTACACTCACTCCCTTGGTGACCTTATTCGCTCCCACGGCTTCAACTATCATCTCTATGCTGATGACACCCAGATCTACATCTCTGCCCCTGCTCTCTCCCCCTCCCTCCAGGCTCGCATCTCCTCCTGCCTTCAGGACATCTCCATCTGGATGTCCGCCCGCCACCTAAAGCTCAACATGTCGAAGACTGAGCTCCTTGTCTTCCCTCCCAAACCTTGTCCTCTCCCTGACTTTCCCATCTCTGTTGACGGCACTACCATCCTTCCCGTCTCACAAGCCCACAACCTTGGTGTCATCCTCGACTCCGCTCTCTCATTCACCCCTCACATCCAAGCCATCACCAAAACCTGCCGGTCTCAGCTCCGCAACATTGCCAAGATCCGCCCTTTCCTCTCCATCCAAACCGCTACCCTGCTCATTCAAGCTCTCATCCTATCCCGTCTGGACTACTGCACTAGCCTTCTCTCTGATCTCCCATCCTCGTGTCTCTCTCCACTTCAATCCATACTTCATGCTGCTGCCCGGATTATCTTTGTCCAGAAACGCTCTGGACATATTACTCCCCTCCTCAAAAACCTCCAATGGCTACCGATCAATCTGCGCATCAGGCAGAAACTCCTCACCCTGGGCTTCAAGGCTGTCCATCACCTCGCCCCCTCCTACCTCACCTCCCTTCTCTCCTTCTACTGCCCAGCCCACACCCTCCGCTCCTCCGCTGCTAATCTCCTCACTGTACCTCGCTCTCACCTGTCCCGCCATCGACCCCCGGCCCATGTCATCCCCCGGGCCTGGAATGCCCTCCCTCTGCCCATCCGCCAAGCTAGCTCTCTTCCTCCCTTCAAGGCCCTGCTGAGAGCTCACCTCCTCCAGGAGGCCTTCCCAGACTGAGCCCCTTCTTTTCTCTCCCCCTCGTCCCCCTCTCCATCCCCCCGTCTTACCTCCTTCCCTTCCCCACAGCACCTGTATATATGGATATATGGTTGTACATATTTATTACTCTATTTATTTATTTATTTATTTATTTTACTTGTACATTTCTATCCTACTTATTTTATTTTGTTGGTATGTTTGGTTCTGTTCTCTGTCTCCCCCTTTTAGACTGTGAGCCCACTGTAGGGTAGGGACTGTCTCTATGTGATGCCAATTTGTACTTCCCAAGCGCTTAGTACAGTGCTCTGCACATAGTAAGCGCTCAATAAATACGATTGATTGATTGATTGATTGATTGATTACACAGCAGACAAGTGGAGGAGCCAGCATTAGAACACAGGTCCTTCTGACTCCCAAGCCTGTGCTCTATCTGTTAGGCCAGGCGAGCCCACTGTTGGGTAGGGACTGTCTCTATATGTTGCCAATTTGTACTTCCCAAGCGCTTAGTACAGTGCTCTGCACACAGTAAGCACTCAATAAATACGATTGATGATGATGCTGCTGCTTCTCATCTCCCATCCCCCTCAGCACTTATGTACATATTCTTACACTCTGTTGCCTTCCCTACCTGTAATTTATTTTAGTATCTGTCTCCCCTACTAAATTGTAAGCTCCTAGAGGGCAGGGATCATGTCTGCTGTGGTCCAATCACTTAGTACAGGGCTCTACACAGATTAAGTGCTCAGGAAATACCACTGATCAGTGGCATTTTGGACCCAATTTTATATTGGAAGGGGAAAGCTGCAAGTCTTCCCACAGTCAGCATTGTTGTGAAAGCACGGTTTCTGTCTTATCTACTCGTACTCTTGTTGAAATGTAAAGCGATAGCAACTTTTATGTACACAGTTATCGAGCCTCACAAGATTTCTTCCCCTCTTTTGAAAAGGGATTTCATCGTATGCTCCTTGGTTAACTCTTCGTGTTTAGTTCTGCATTAGGTTGGCTGTCGGAGATCCAGCTGACTGCTTTTTCTTTTAGAAATTTCTAGATAGCCCCATTTCTTGAGGAATTCCAGCCATGCCACAGTTTGCTGAGGCAGTTTGGCTCCTGCACGTACCCAGGAGTGAGATGACTTTGGGCCCCGTGGCCTCCGAGTTTCGCTTTTCCGCAACGGGGCAGGCGTTGCTCTACGATTACGGTATGCCAGCGAAGAACGCTCCTTCAGGAAGATTCAGCTCCCGGGAGACTTTATAAGGGGTCAGCCCCGTGGACGGGCATTTTTACCTGCTTCCCCGCCAGCCGCGGAGAATGGAGCCTCCGAACTCATCTTCCCAGCAACCCACTGTCTGTGCCCATCCCCAGACTGAATGCAGAGCGGCACCAAAAGGAAATCAGCCGAAGCCAACCGAGCTCCCTGTGGGAAAGGAGGCCCCCAGGATCGGCCGGCCCACCCAGAAGAATCCAGAGTCTCTTTTCAGTGCCATCTTAAGGTTTCCGACCGAGGAGCTAAAGAACAACGCAAAGATCCAGTCTATCACCCCAAAGCCGCCCCGGAAGCCGAAGCTCGAGCGGACGGCTTCCCTAGACGAGAGGGGTTGGAGGGGAAGGCATTTTCGAACCAGCCAAGAGGGCTGGACGGACCCGAACGAGACAGGGTCATCGAATGGTTCTCTGCAGGAGGGGATCCCCAGCCCCCCGCCCGTAGGTAAAGCAGCCCATCCCGCCAGCCCCCTGCCCCGCGGCCTGAACCACTTGCAGAGCACATCCTTGCAAGACATCCCCGAGCCGGGGGGCTTGCGAAACAGTTCCGACCCCTCTTCGCGCCTGGAAAAGCATCGGGCTCTGGTGCCCAGTGCCTCCCTGGAGCTCCTCCCCGGGATCCCGGGATTGGGAAGCAAACTTCGACTGTCCAAAGTAGTGCCCTTGCGAGCCCTTCCCCCCGTGGAGCTGAACGTGGCATCTCACTCCCTGAGGACGGCTAATCGGATCGACTCGGACTGTGCGGATTACAGGCATCAGGCTCGGAAGAAACTGGTCCGGACCAACAGCGCCCTGAGCGATTCCAGGCTGTCCGGCAGCATGGTCTGTGACGACGGCTCCACGGCCTCCATGAAGTCTACGTTTAGCCTACTGACGCCCATCCGCTCCAAGGATGTGCGAAGCAGGTAGGGGGTTTTCCCTTTTTTATGGGGTAATTTCGCCGACGGTGTGTGCCCGGGCGGGACCTCCTCGGTCCTCCGGGAAGCAGCCTGGAGGTGGAGGGAGGTTTGCCGGGTGGGTGAACTGCCCTATTGCATTTTCTAGAAAACTGGAGGACCAAAAAAGGTACCTCTAGACTGTGAGCTCGTTGTGGGTAGAGATCATCACTGTTTATTGTTATACTGTACCTTCCCGAGCGCTTAGTACAGTGCCCTGCAGACAGTTAAGCGTTTAATAAATACGATTGAATGGATGGGTGAATGAATGGCAAAGCTCCAGCTGCTATTACTGTCTTTATTCTTCTATCTACTTGGCTTAGTGCTTAAGCTCTCTCCGGCTAAGGTGTCCCGGTAGAGTCATTATCCGATTGGGTAACTGCTTGCCGTGATTTTTTTTTTAATTAAAAAATGATACATAGGCTCTATGTCGGTTTAGTATTTCATCAGAATAGATTTTTAAAGCTTCAAAAGATTCCTTTTGTTCCTATTTCATATATACATCATTCTCAAGGAACCCGATCAAATGATGAGGTCTCATCGCCATTTCAAACTGCCAGACCAACTGTTGGGGGCTAAAGCTATAATCGTTTCCCTTTATTTTTTAGCGGAAAGCTTAGATGTGAGGACTGTAGCTTTTGAAGGGAACAGAAAAGGCGGTTTCCATTTCTAGGAGACAGGCTCGATTCAGGACCTGTTGAGCTGGCTTCTGATATTTTAGCAAGCTATAGTCAAGATGAGAACAACTGTAATCCATGTTTATAATGCTTTTTTTAATGCAGAACCCCAGGATTTATAATTTCAGGTTTCAGTTTTAGTGTTGTCTGTGTAATGAAATCGCGAAAGCAGTTAAGTAATAGGACATACTTCAACAGGTGATATTATGGTCTGCCCTCGGATAGGGCTGCAGGAAGACCCAATTTCAGTATTGTCTCGCGACGAGTAATGTCTCCCATTGCCACTTGAAGCCTCGGTTCCCAAAACTCACCTGATGTATTTCTTTGGGGAGATAAAATGCCAAGTCCAAACTAAGACTTGTGATTGCCTCTCCTTGACCATCACCACTGTCATTTCTTGTTAACTGACTGTGTTTTTTGCTGAGATATCTATCTATCAATCTATCTATCTATGTATAGTACCTCATATTCTTGAACATCACATTCCTCCCCTGAGGGAATTCCAAGCAGCATGGCCTAGTGTTTGACATGTAGTAAATACTTAAATACCAGAAAAAAAAAGAGAACAATAAAGTGGATGACCAAATCAAGAGCAGTTCTTGGTCCTTTAGAATAAAGTTTTTGTAGTAATTGTAGTAGTAATCATTAGTAGTAGTAGTTGTAAAAGTAGTACAAGTAGTAGTAATAATAGAAGCAAAGCCACAGAACTCCCTTAAGGAGTATATTATTGCAGGAAGCCATTCTGCTCTTTTCTCCTTGTATCAACATGAAACTTCATTATTTTAGGGCAAACTACAGGACTGACATGGGAAAGCACTTCGAATCAGCAGGAATATTTGAAGGAAATGCCAAAAGGTTTGATGTTAGTCTCCTATATTGTCATGTAGGTTGCGTATTGATCCTTACCCACCTATTTGGTTGCAGAAGAGAATGAGTTGAGAAACGGAGAGGTATTCGACTATACATTTAAGCAGGAATTGAAAATAAAAATGCAGTCACCTGCTTTGGTCTTTCAGTCTACTTAAAGCCAGCACTTTCCAGACAGTCAGTTTCTAGTCAGTCAGCCTATTGTGAAAAGAAGTGTCCGTCACTTATTGGTCTTAAATTGTAATGAAGCTGAAATTTCAAAAGTGCTTCAGAGCTTCTAAAATATTCTTTTTTTACTTAAATTGTAAAATATCAATCATTGGGTCTGCCTCTAGCTTCAGAGTTGACTGTGCAGTGGAGAAAACATTTTTCCACAGAATAATATCCAAGAGCAATTGCAAACAAATTTGATCATCAGCGGTACTAATACGAATAATAATCATCATCATCATCACTGTGGTATCTGTTAAGGATTTACTATGTGTCAAGCACTGTCCTAAGTGCTTGGGTAGAAATAAGTTAATCAGGTTCCACATGGGGAGAACAGATATTTAATCCCCTTATTTTGCAGATGAAGAAACTGAGGCCCAGGGAAGGTAAGTGACTTGCCAGAGGCCACTGAGGAGACAAGAGGCAGAGCTGGGATTAAAACTCAGGTCCTCGGATTCCCAGGCCTAAGCTCTTTCCCCTTGATCACATACATGATAGTATGTAATAAAGGTATTTGCCTGTTGAGTGCTATGCACTCTGCTAGGCACTTAGAAAAAAAAAAGTTCAACAGAAGCGTGAGACACGTTCCCTGCCAAAAAGGAGCTAATGGGGGAGACAGTTAGGAAAATATTAACAACTAGGACAGTCATAAATCTAAATAAATTGCCTGTGCAATCAATTCCATATAGGTTCTGGAGGAAGGTATAAATCACTGTTTAAGTGCTCGAGCTGACTTGTTGGGTTTGGATATTGGGAATTAAACGGAGAAGACGTGTCGGAAAACGATGGGATTTTGCGAGCACTTTGAAGATCCGGGGAGAGCTGCGGTCTGTTGGACTTAGGTGGGGAAGAGTGGAGTTCCAGACGAGTGGAATGGCGGGGGCGAGCGAGCCGAGATGGGAGAGTAAAGAGCGGGAGGTACAGCTGAAGGTTGGCTTGGGAGGAACAGAGCGAGGCAGCGGGAGAGTAGTGGGTTGTTAAATTTTACTTTGTTTTGCTTTTCATTGTTTGAAACATTTCCAATAGTCTGCTCCAAGTTTGAGTCTGGAGGGAAATCTTGACGGCTACAGGAGTGTTCTTTATGCAGGTTTAGTCATACGACATTGCACAATAATCATAAGGTGGATGTAGGGCTCAGGAGCCCGTGGAAGTACTTAGGCTGCTGCTGGAATTACAGCCGACCAGCCTCAGCAGAAAGGAAAGGTGAAACTACAGGCTGTGATCTCCTCCCAACAGTGTGCATGGGAAAAGCAGCCAATTATCCTAATATTTCAAATTTGCACCTGAGTGAAGTTTCTCTCAGATTTCTTTCATTTTGCAGCGTGTGAAGCTTGCTAACCGGCAGATAATGCGTGATGAACTCATTAATTATGTGGACAAGAGATCACAAATTTCGCTTTCATCAGACACCACATTCAGGGAGTCTTAAGTGAGACCTTCATGTATTCGGGCTAAGAGATCCACTCATCAACTTTACCATTGGCAGGGGTACACAGAATATGATATTAATCCTTCCACATGAGGAAACAAGATGCAATATAGCACTGGAAGGAAAATAGCGAGTCTGGGAGGTATTCAGAAATACCCAACTGTCCCATGGCTGGATTTTCAATAATTGTGATATTTGTTAACACTCAATCAATCAATCGTATTTATTGAGCGCTTACTGTGTGCAGAGCACTGTACTAAGCGCTTGGGAAGTACAAGTTGGCAACATATAGAGACGGTCCCTACCCAACAGTGGGCTCACAGTTAACACTTACTTTTGCTAAGCACTTGTACGAAGCGCTGGGGCTGATAAAAGATAATCGAGTCGGACACAGTCTCTGTTCCTTGTGGGACTCACGGTCTGAGTAGGAGAGAGCAGGTATTTATTCTTCATAGTAAGAGAGAGCAGGTATTTATTCTTCATTTTACAGATAAAGAAATTTAGGCACCAAGAAATTGTGACCTGTCCCATAGCAGACAGATGATGGAGCTGGTATTAGAACCCAGGTCCTCTGATTCCCAGCCAAGTGCTCTTTCCACCATGCCACCTTCATCCTTGGACTGGATCTGTCCTGATGATTTTGAATCTACTTAGTACAGTGCTCGGCACATAGTAAATGCTTCATAAATACAGTTATTACTCTTATTTCAAGGGGACCTTAGAAAATTACATTTTTCATTTTTGATGTTCCCTACACAACTCACTACAACTGCATGTCCCTCCAACTTCCTTCGCTCAAAAAAACCCCTCTTCCCTGCCCTTGCCAGAAAAAGAAAACTCTCAGAAGCACTCCAAAGTGCTCTCTCCATTCAAGAGGATACACTTCATCATAATCATCAATCGTATTTATTGAGCGCTTACTATGTGCAGAGCACTGTACTAAGCGCTTGGGAAGTACAAATTGGCAACATATAGAGACAGTCCCTACCCAACAGTGGGCTCACGGTCTAAAAGGGGGTATTCTTGGTGTATTCAAGAATACACTTGGGGGTATTCAAATGAAAGTTTGGAGGGACTTGGTTGTACTGAGAAGCAGTGTGGCTCAGTGGAAAGAGCCCGGGTTTTGGAGTCAGAGGCCACGGGTTTGAATCCCGGCTCCGCCACTTGTCAGCTGTGTGACGTTGGGCAAGTCACTTCACTTCCTTGGGCCTCAGTTACCTCATCTGTAAAATGGGGATGAAGACTGTGAGCCCCATGTGGAACAGCCTGATCACCTTGTATCCCCCCCAGCGCTTAGAACAGTGCTTTGCACATAGTAAGCGCTTAATAAATGCCATTATTATTATTACTGTTAATTTTGGAATGGATGAAGCTAGTTTAGGGTTTTCCTGTGATGTGAACATGCATGAACCAGTCTGTTGCGTGTTTTCGTTTTTTAATCTGACCTAAATTTGTGAGGGGTTTTGAACCGATTGAACCATTTTAGTTCCTAGGACATACATTCGCAAAAGATGTGGAGCTTTAGGCTCGACTGGGGAAATTCTAGAAAGTGATTTCCGGATCTTGCTGGCTGCTTTTCCCACTGTGAGCTGATAAAGAACAAGTGCTACGAAGCTTAGAGTTGTTGATCCTGGATCCTGTAAACCGTAAGCTTGTCCTGTGGACTGTAAGCTCATCGTGGGTAGGGAACGTGGCTACTAAATCTGTTGAATTGTACTCTCCTGAGTGCTTAGTTCAGGGCTCTGTGCACAGTCAGGCTGAATAAATGCCACTGACTGCTTAAACATATTTGAAGTTTGTCTCCCTGAGTTGGCTTTAGCCATGAGTTTTCACTCCATTTGTACTGGAAATAGATTTCCCCTTTCATGCTTTATTTCTGCTCCGAAAACATGTGCTGATGGCAAGTCACTGTGGGATATGTTTGTGGAATTTGTCCTTAATTCATCTGAATCCAGTTTGTTTCATTCCTTCGCAGGAGCTACTTGGAAGGAAGCCTCTTAGCCAATGGTGCCTTGTTGGGAGCGGAAGAACTGGTTCGCTATTTCCCAGATCGGAACATTGGCCTTTTCGTGGCCACCTGGAATATGCAAGGCCAGAAGGTGTGGTAAACTTGTCTGCCGTCTTAGGCCCGGAGGTTTGTGGAAGTGATAGAGGGAAGTTGGAAAGGAAGGAAAAGCTGTTGAAGATTTCCTTTCATTTGGGTGGGCTCATGGTTAAAGCAGCTGCCCAGGGAACTTGTGAGTACCCCCTGAATTTCTGCCCTGTTGCTCTATTTCGAATAGTTCTGTGACTCAGTTTCCCTACCTGCTGAATCAGCAGCTTGGCAACCCACCTAAGGTGATGGGAAGGCAGTCTAAACCACTTGGTGGAGAGTCACCAAATGAGAGAAAGTAGGAAGGGAATGGATCTACCGTGTTGGGAAGCAGCATGGCGTAGTGGGTAGAGCAAGGAGTTGAGAGTCAGGAGAACATGGATTCCCGGCTCTGCCACGTGCCTGCTGTGTGGCCTTGGGGAAGTCATTTTACTTCTCTGTGCCTCAGTTACCCCATCTGTAAAATGTGGGTTGAGACTGAGCCCCATGTGAGACAGGGACTGCGTCCCTGTGCTTGTATCCCCCCACAGCATTTAGTACAGTGCCTAGCACATAGTAAGCACTTTAAAAATACTATTATTATTATTATTACCAACTCTGTTATATTGTACTTTCCCAAGGGCTCAGTACGGACCTCTGCACACAGTAAGCACACAGTAAATTCCATTGATTTAAGAGCATTATCCTTTTAATTATATTGGTTCCTGTGGAAAATTCAGTGTAGGAAGAAATACTCTTGTACCAGATTTAGTCAAGTTGGAAAAGCGTGTAACTCCGAGGAATTAAAGGGCCTCCTTTCACTTATTGTTCTGAACTCGCCTCTGTGTCTTGGTAAATCTTACACAATCCCAGGTCCAGGTTAATCCCCAGCAGGTGCATAAGCAGATTTTATAATATTGTTGGCAGTTTCCTGTGTTATCCTGCAGAACTTGCTCTTTTCAAAGTCTGGGTTGAAAACAGGGGGTTAAATTTAATTTCCGGTTAAAATCACTGAAAACTGGGAACGGGAGTTCTCCCCCATCCCAGCAGAATTTATTCTTCAATCTGTCAATCAGTGGTATTTTATTGAGCGCTTATGATGTACAGAGCACAGTTCTGAGCACTCGGGAGAGTACAGTACAAGAGAATTAGCAGATTACGTTCCCTGCCCGTATTGAGCTTATAGTCAAGAGGGGGAGAAAGCATAAACATGAATATATAATCCACTTATAATACATAATTTAAAAGTATGTACACAAGTGCTGTGGGTCTGGAGGTGGGGCGAATATCAGATGTCCAAAAACCACAGATCAAAGTGCCTAGATGATGCAGAAGGAAGAGCAAGCCAGGGAAAAGGGGACTTATTTGGGGAAGGCCTCTTGGAGAAGATGTGACCTTAATGGTGCTTTGAAGGTGGTGAGACGGGTGGTCTGGTGCATGTGGAGGGGGAGGGAGTTCCAGGCTACAGGGAGGATGTGGGAAAGGGCTCATTGGCGAGATAGAAGAGACTGGGGCACAGCAAGTAAACTAGTGCCAGAGGAGCGGACTGTGCGGGCTGGGCTGTAGTAGAAGATTAGTGAGGTGAGGAAGGATGGAGCGAGCTGATTGAGTGCTGCTCTAAAGCCGATGGTAAGGAGTACACAGTCAGCCTCCCAATTATCTTGGCCGGACTTCAGATTTACCTGTTTAAATCCACGATGGTAGAAGTCGAACAACATCGTATTAAGTCCAGAATTGAAGAACGTCGAAGACAACATCTTATTAAAGCAGACAGGAGCATACTTACGCAAAGGCCCAGGCCTAGGCCTCCCTCACACGTACATATCTGTAATATATTCATTTATTTATATTAATGTCTGTCTCCCCCTCTAGACTGTATGCTCACTGGGGGCTGGGAATGTGTCTGGTGATTGTTATACTGTACCCTCCCAAGCGCTTAGTACAGTATGCACACAATAAAAACGATTGAATGAATGAATGCCACATAGCTGGGAGTCCCCATGGTTGGCACTGGACTGTACTTCCTTCTGGCCAGCCCTCCTAGTGTCCGGATCTTCCTCTATTGTGGCCCACTCTGCCGCAGCCAACCCAGGGCTCTTGCTGGTGACATTGAATTGAGTCCCGGGCAGCCTCCTGGTTTCCTGATCTGCACATATTAAACGCTCAATTAGTACCATTGATGATACCCCACCACTGGAACAGACCCTCCTGTCACCCTTCCGAGCACAGGTCTCAGAACCGAATGAGGGCGGTTTCCGTGGGACTCTCATCAGCTCAGGTAAGTGAACAGGATCCTCAATGGAAAGGAGCAATTTTCAAGCACCTCTACTCCCCAGACCTATTTCATCCATTCAGTCGGATTTATTGAGCACTTACCGTGTGCAGAACACTGTACTAAGCACTTGTGAGAGTATAATACAACAATAAACGGACACATTCCCTGCCCATAACGAAGCTTACAGTCTAGAGGACATACCGGCAATGCCTTCACTCTGGACAGGTTTTATTAACTGTTTAGTTAATGAGCTACCCTGCAGACCAATGCTTTGCATGATTATGAAAAAGATGGTTGCGTGAGCGTTACAAGGCCTCTGGGTTGGTGTTCTAGCTCTGGTGTGCATTTGTTCTCTGTCGTCGGTCAAGGTACTTACTTTCCTGTATCGTGGTTTTCCCCATTTACGAAACGGAAATAATATTAACTCGAGAACGGTGCTTGACACATCTGTTGTTGTCTTATGCTGTTGAGTCGTGTCCAACCCATAGCGACGCCTTGGACGCATCTCTCCCAGAACGCCCCACCTCCATCTGCCATCGTTCTGGTAGTGGATCCATAGAGTTTTCTTGGCAAAAATACGGAAGCGGTTTACCATTGCCTCCTTCCGCACAGTAAATTTGGGTCTCCGTCCCCGAGTCTCTCCCTTGCCGCTCGCTAGCTACTGCCCAGGTTAGGAATGGAGTGGTTATGCCTCTGCTTGACTCTCCCTCCTGTAGTCGAGACTGGTAGAGTGCTGGAAACTCTCCAGGTGCGACTCTGAGAGGCTTGACACATAGTGAGTGCTTAGAGAAAATAATAACGACAACAATAATAATGATATAACCTCAGGCAGGGGAGATGAAATGGAAGGGAGTGGACCTTAAGTGTAATCGATGAAGCGTTTGGTCGTCTTCAAATGAATGCAGGGAACTTGACTGCCAACTCTTCCAAACGCGTAGTACAGTGTCCTGAATCAATCAATCAATTGTATTTATTGAGCGCTTACTGTGTGCAGAGCACTGTACTAAGCGCTTGGGAAGTACAAGTTGGCAACATATAGAGACAGTCCCTACCCAACAGTGGGCTCACAGTCTAAAAGAAGGAGTAAAGTCCTGAAGGAGTAATTACTCACTAAATACCATCAACGGTACTGACGATGACAAAAGCGTTGGTTAAAGTGCAAGACCATCCGTGTCCTACTGAAGATCTGAGTAGATACTGTTCAGTTCGGACATGTCTCTGAAAATTTAATAATCCATTCAAGCGGTCTTTTTCTGTTTGGCAACTGTAACAGGCTCTGCATCTTTTCTGTAGGAACTTCCTGAAAACCTGGATGATTTCTTGTTGCCTTCTGAGACTGACTATGCCCAGGATATGTACATCATTGGAGTGCAAGAAGGCTGCTCGGACAGGTAGGGCAGCTGGTAAATTAGCCCATCACTTGACTGAGCTGGCAGTCACCTCGCCTGTTTCCATAGTACCGCAACATTGATCAATCAATCAGTGGGTATTTATTGAGCTCTTACTGTGTGCAGAGCACTGTCTTGTAGCCCTCAAGTTCTCTTAAATTTTGTGCTCTCATGAGCTGGCAGGTCTTGTTGCAGGTTCATGTCTTCTCCTTTTATTTTAAAAATGGTATTTAAGTGCATACTATGTGCCAGGCATTATACTAAGCGCAGGGGTAGGTACAATATGGTTGGACACAATTCCTGTCCCTCATAGGGCTCAGAGTCTTAATCCTCATTTTACAGATGAGGGAACTGAGGCACAGAGAAGTAAAGAGACTTGCCCGAAATGTGACACAGACTTATGGCAGAGATGGAATTAGAATCCAGGTCCTCAGACTCCCAGCTTGAACTCTGTCTACGGCCACATTGCATGCAGTTAGTGCTGTTTTAAGAGGGAGGAAATAATAATGATAATAATAATAATGATGGTATTAAGCGCTTACTATGTGCAAAGCGCTGTTCTAAGCGTTGGGGGGATACAAGGTGATCAGGTTGTCCCACAGGGGGCTCACAGTCTTAATCCCCGTTTTACAGATGAGGGAACTGAGGCACCGAGAAGTGAAGTGACCTGTCCAGGGTCACACAGCAAACACGTGGTGGTGCTTCTGACTGTCAGGCCCACGTTCTATCCACTAGGCCACGTTGCTTCTCATTGGACACAGTCCCTGTCCCACACGGGGCTCACAGTCTTAATCCCCATTTTACAGATGAGGTAACTGAGGCCCAGAGAAGTTAAGTGACTCTTTGGATTCCTTAAAAATAATAATTGTGGTATTTGTAAGCACTTACTATGTTCCAAGCACTGTACTAAGCACTGGGGTAGATACAAGGCAATCAGGTCCTACACAGGGTTCACATTCTAAATAGGAAGAACAGGTATTGAATTCCCATTTTGCAGATGAGGGAACTGAGGAACAGAGAATAAATGACTTGTCACGCAGCAGGTAAATGGCAGAGCCAGAATTAAGAAGCCAGGTCCTCTGACCCTCAGACCCAAGCCGATTGGGTTGGGGTGTGTCCAACCCGATTTGTTTGTATCCACCCCAGTGCTTAGAACAGTGGCTGGCGTATAGTAAGTGTTTAACAAATACCACAATTATTATTAATTATCTACCCGAGCCCCCAGCGCTTATTGCAATGCCTGGCATATTGTAAGGGCTTAATAAATATGAGAAGGGTGGGAGAGAGAGAGAAAGAGAGGGAAAAGAGACAAAAGAGAGAAAGAAAGGAAAAATGAGCATTCTCCCAGAAAGTGGGACGTGCTGGCCTGCGACATAAACTGAGTGGCTCAGTGGAAAAGAGCCCGGGCTTTGGAGTCAGAGGTCAGGGGTTCAAATCCTGGCTCCGCCAATTGTCAGCCGTGTGACTTTGGGCAAGTCACTTCACTTCTCCGGGCCTCAGTTACCTCATCTGTAAAATGGGGATTAAGACTGTGAGCCCCCCGTGGGACGACCTGATCACCTTGTAACCTCCCCAGTGCTTAGAACAGGGCTTTGCACATTGTAAGTGCTTAATAAATGCCGTCATCATCATTATTATTATTATTATTATTATTATAAACCTGGAAGTCTACAGTTGTGCCTGTCGGGAACTTCAGTCCCAGCGGATGCACAGAGGCAAACAGTCCGCATCTCTTAAATTCCTCCTCCCGCCCTTTGTCGTCATTGCCATTATCCTTCTCCTCCTCCTCTTTCTTTTCCTCCTCCTCCTTCTTTCCCTTCTCCTTCTCTTCTTCCTCCTCCTCCTCTCCTTTCTCCTTCTCTTCGCCCTCCTCTTCCTTCTCCTCCTCCTGCTCCTCCTCTTCGCCCTCCTCTTCCTTCTCCTCCTCCTGCTCCTCCTCTTCTGCCTCCTTGTGCTCATCCTTCTTCTTTTTCTCCTTCTTCTCCTCCCTCTAGACTGTAAGCTCACCGTGGGCAGGGAATATGCCTGTTACATTATTATATTGTACTCTCCCAAGTGCTTAGAACAGTACTGTACACACAATAAGTGCTTAATGAATATGAGTGACTATAAATGCATCACTCTGTTTGTGACCAGATTTTTTTCCCCTGAAAGTTAAGAAACTCTAGCCTTTCAATTTCATGATGATTATTTTATTATTATAAATCATCATCATCATCATCAATCGTATTTATTGAGCGCTTACTATGTGCAGAGCACTGTACTAAGCGCTTGGGAAGTACAAATTGGCAACATATAGAGACAGTCCCTACCCAACAGTGGGCTCACAGTCTAAATAATAATAATGGTTCTAGTTAAGCGCTTACATTGTGCCAAGCACTGTTCTAAGCACTGGGGTAGATTCAAGTTTGTCCGGTTGGCTACGGCCCCCGTCCCATACGGGGCTCACATTCTTAATAGTAACCCGGTGTGATTTTGCCTGTATATTTGAAGGAACTTTTGTAATGTCGCATTTCATTTCTCCACTTTTCTTCGGTTCCTCAGGAAAAGGAGGGAATTTTCTGTCTTATCTTTATTCATTGCCTTTCCGTCGACGTGCTCTCAATTTAACGTTTCTGTTTTATGTCTCCAAGGCGGGAATGGGAGATCCGTCTCCAGGAAACCCTGGGACCCCATTATGTAATGTTGTATTCAGCCGCCCATGGTGTGCTCTACATGTCGGTATTTATAAGGAGGGACCTCATCTGGTTCTGTTCAGGTAGGACATCGCACTTAGGAAAGCAAAGATTCCTAATTCTTTTTAGTAATGTCTGTTTATTGTTATATTGTACTCTCCCGAGCTCTTAATACAGTGCTTTGCGCATAGTAAGTGCTCAACAAATACGATTGAATGAATTAGTGAATGAATAGCTGTGTTAGTGTGGCTTCTGGGTGTGGAATGGAAACTGTTCCAGTCATCTGAAAAGCCAGTTGTTGCCATTGCTGCTATTCTAGGGGTCTCCAGGGAACCCAGAGTTGACACTTATAGTGTGATTGCTGTGAATACCTAAACAGTTCCCTGGGTGGAACTAAACACCGGGAGTCCCATGGACTGATTCTTTTCCTTCACCCCTATATCTCAACTAGGATTTCAGTTAAAAAATGGGTGCCACGTAGGTAGTAGATTGCAAATTGTAACTTCCATCAAGGGTCTCCGCACCCTCTTTTGGTGTGAATCGTGTGTCGCCAAAAACTAGAAGCACTTGAATTCTGCTGAACGTTAGCCACATCACAAACTTGCCCTGCACCCGTGGGCAATGAAGGATTTGCTTACAGGTTCCTTAGGCTCAACACGTTTGAAAGGTAGAAAAGATGACTGCAGTATTTAACCGACTAGTTGAACCAATAAGACTTGTGGGTTTCTTTCTCCTCTGTCAATCCCAGAAGTGGAATATGCAACAGTGACAACCCGAATTGTGTCTCAGATCAAAACCAAAGGGGCACTGGGGATCGGCTTCACTTTTTTCGGCACCTCCTTCCTCTTCATCACGTCTCACTTCACCTGTAAGTCCTGTTTTCTGTATTAATCGATTTCATTTAAATCTTTTAACCCTTGTTGCCAACTTGTACTTCCCAAGCGCTTAGTACAGTGCTGTGCACACAGTAAGCACTCAATAAATATGATTGATTGATTTAAGAATGAAAAAGCTGGTTCTTTCCCATCAGATCCTGGGTAACGTCTGTTTTACTGCTTCAGTCATTTCTGACCCTCAGAGTTAGGTGATCCGGTTTTTGTCAGGTCTTTAACGGACACCTTATTGCCTCAATGCCTAGCTATACATCTTGAGCTCAAACCCCTGAATCCCACAACTTGTTACATTTTACGTCACCGTGTGCTGCAGTTGTATTCGAACCTAGTATTCGAGGCTTGTCATGTCTGGACTATAGGGAAAAGTTTTAAAATAAGTGAGTTGGAGAGATTGTGGCTGCCTTCTCCATTAAACTGTAGACTCCTAGAGGGGAGGGATTTCATCTTTTACTACTGGATATTCCCCAAGTGCTTAGTGCCACAAGAGTGGGAGCAGGATGGATAACAGGGGGGCTAGAGTAAGACGACTCCTTCCTCCTCCTCACTCTCTTCTTTCCTTCCTCCTCCTCTTCCTCCCCCAGCCCCTGTTCACCTTTCCACGTTAAAATCGCCTACAGAACTTCGGTGGGGTAACTTGAGGGGAATCTCTCCATTTTGCCTCTTCAGTTAATCAGTCGTATTTACTGAACATTTACTTTGTGCAGAGCACTGTACTAAGCACTTGGGAAAGTGAAACAGTTGGTAGAAACGTTCTCTGCCCACAGCAAGCTTACATATGGAGGGGAAGACGGACATTAATATAAATAAATGAATTATGGGTATGTACGTAAGTGCTGTGGGGCTGACAGAGGGGTGAATAAGGGGTGCAAATCTACGTGCCTAGCGATCACTGGGGCCAAGGCATTAGTGGAATGACTGCAAGGGCTCTTCCCTCATCCTGGAGACAGGTGAAGCTGGGGCTAAGGAGGCAGAAGCAGGCATAGTCCCCAGAAATTGTATGCACCAAGGTAATATCATCATAATAATTGTGGTATTTGATAAGCGCTTACTATGTGCCAAGCACTGTTGTAACAGCTGGGATAGATACTAGTTTATTAGGTCAGACACAGTCCCTGTCCCACATGGGGCTCACAATCTTAATCCGCGTTTACGGATGAGGTAACTGAGGCACAGAAAAGTTAATTGAACCGCCCAAGGTCACACAGCAGATATAATAATAATAATAGCATTTATTAAGTGCTTACTATGTGCAAAGCACTGTTCTAAGCGCTGGGGAGGTTACAAGGTGATCAGGTTGTCCCACGGGGGGGCTCACAGTCAACCCCCATTTTACAGATGAGGTAACTGAGGCCCAGAGAAGTTAAGTGACTTGCCCAAGATCACACAGCTGACAATTGGCAGAGCCGGGCTCCCAGGCCAGTGTTCTTTCCTCTAGGCCACCCTGCTTCTCTGACATAAACCCACTGGCCCCAAATCACAATTCTCCAACTGATTCAGGAAAATCCCTCCCTTTCGCTTGAGTTACCTAGATAGCTTGGAGAGGTGCAGAATCAGAACATATGTTCATTTCCAAACCACAGATGGGGTTAAAATCTTCTAAAGACTCTGCCCATAAAGTGGGGCCACGTGACAGACGGCAGCCCAGATCTCAAGGATGTGTCTGCAGGGTTTCCAAGCCAGGATGTGGATTCATGTGAATATTTATGAATATTTTCTCTGCAGCTGGAGATGGGAAAGTGTCTGAGAGGATGGTAGACTATAATAAAACGATTCAAGCACTTGCGCTTCCCAGGAATGTTCCAGATACCAACCCGTATCGATCCAGTTCTTGTGAGTCATTCAATCCTAACTGCTTAGCCTCGAAACAGAGGTATTTTCCGTAACACTCTTTCTGATTGTACATCTGAGTACCCTTAAAATGAAGAGGGTTTATTATCTTCATTCTCCTTGGGCGGTTTTTCGACTGGAAAGTTTTAAGAGTCGGGGCTCCCTTCACTTAGAACCCCGAATAATGATTCTTGAACTAGAGATGTTAATTAGTCCCTAGGGACCTCGCTTCGTTGAAATAAAATTACTACTCCGAAAATGAGGTTTGGTGGTATATTCACTTCCTTCCATTAGAAAATCCCCAAATGTTTTACAATGATCCTTCTCACCATGACGACAGGAAGCAAGGGTCAAGGTCTTTTCTTTTAACAGGTGGAAAAACAGAAGCCCACAGACATTAGATAAACATAGACTTCCTGTGATTTCTCAGGGAGTTGGTAGTACAGTGGGAAGCTCTCCTGTGTTGTCCCCTTGATGATTCATTCATTCATTCATTCATTCATTCATTCAGTCGTATTTATTGAGTGCTTACTGTGTGCAGAGCACTGTACTGAGCGCTTGGGTCCCTACCCAACAACAGGCTCACAGTCTAGATGATCTGCAGCCCTCTTATGTGGAAGAGCAAATGAAGCCGTTACTTCGTGACTGTCTGTGCAGATCTCTTAGCACAGCTGTAGATGTTTTTTTCCCCTTAATAACAATAATGATAGCATTTATTAAGCGCTTACTCTGTGCAAAGCACTGTTCTAAGCGCTGGGGAGGTTTCAAGTTGTCCCACGGGGGGCTCACAGTCTTAATCCCCATTTTCCAGAGGAGGTAACTGAGGCCCAGAGAAGTGACTTGCCCAAAGTCACACAGCTGACACGTGGCGGAGCCGGGATTTGAACCCATGACCTGTGACTCCAAAGCCTGGACTCTTTCCACTGAGCCACGCTGCTTCTTAATGGTGTTTGTGAAGTGCTTACTGTGTGTCAGGCACTGTTCTAAGTGCTGGGGTAGATACAAGCTAATTAGGGAGGACACATGGGGCTTTGCAGTCTTAAACCCCACCTTGTCAGATGAGGTTACTGAGGCACAGAGAAGTGAAATGACTTGCCCAGGGTCACACAGCGGACAAGTGGTAGAGCCGGGATTAGAATCCAGGTCCTTCTGCCTCTATCCACTAGGCCAAGCCGCTTACTGTGCCCCTAGGAAGGTTTTCCCACCTAGCTTTGTCCAAGCTAGTTTCAGCACTTTTGGTCCGTCCCCTGTCCTGCTCTGCCAATCCCAGGGATGTCCCAAGCTCTTAATCTGGTTGAGACCCCGGAGGGGCAGGGACGAGAAGTTTTAATTTAATTTGGGAGGGTAGCAAGAAGTTTTAATTTAATTTGGGAGGGTAGCTGACCAAGATGCTCAACGTTCGTTGCCTTGATCGACGGCTAGGAAGCGTGGGCCGGATAAGTCACTGGTCTTCTGTTTTAGCGGATGTCACGACTCGATTCGATGAAGTGTTCTGGTTTGGAGATTTCAATTTCCGACTGAATGGCGGACGGGTGGCTGTGGAGTCCATTTTGAAGCAAAATTTGGAAACGGACATGTCTGAGCTACTTCAGCGTGACCAGCTAATTAAAGAAATGAACAAAGGCAAGTGCCGTTCTTCCCGCTCAAGGTGAACCTGTACGCAGCTCTCTGCACGGACAAGATGAATCGTCTCGTCCGGCAGAGTGGCGACAAGGTACCGGAGGAGGCTCTTTACGCTGCGTTTTCCCTCCCTCAGGATCAATTTTCAAGGGATTCAAAGAAGCAGAGATTCACTTCCTCCCTTCGTACAAGTTTGACGTTGGACGGGACAGCTATGATACCACTTCCAAGCAGAGGACTCCTTCATACACGGTAAGGGTTCTTTGGTCCTCACACTTCAAGCCTAGGGTACCCCTCCTTCTACGGTGCCGGGTTCGCCTCTATATATAACTGAGGAACGGAGGGGTGTGCTGTGATGATGATGATGATGGTGGCGGTGGTATTTACTATGTGTCAAGCCCTGTACTAAGCGCCAGGGTAGATACCAGCTAATCGGGTTGGGCATCTTCCCTGACCCACAGTCTCAATCTCCGTTTTACAGATGAGGTAACTGAGGCACAGAGAAATGAAGCAACTTGCCCAGGGTTACACAGCAGACAAGTAGTCAAGCCGGAATTAGAACCCAGGTCCATTTGACTCCTAGGACTGTACTGTATCCACTAGGCCATGCTGCTTTCCCAGAGAGGCTGGGAGATGGATGAGCTTGGACCCGGGGCTCCTCGAGGTCAGGACTCAGGGTTCCCTTCTACCCTGTAACATGGCAGTTGGCAGATATCTCTCCACGACCCACGTGCCGGAACAAATATTTCTTGTTTGCTGTAGCCAGGCCCCGTCTTAGCTTACATGCTGTTCACCTCTTCCGATCAATCAATCAATCAGTCATATTTATTGAGCGCTTATATTTGAGTACAAGTTCCAAATATATATGCGAGAGTAAGATATTTTTGTGAATTTTCATCTTTAGGTTTCCGATCTTTAGGGCAGTGAAATTTGTAGTTTAAACTTCTAAACGGAAATGAAGTAGAGACCGACTTATCTCCTGGCTAATGGGCATTCGGAGGTAAAATTATCTGTTTTGAGAGTTTCTCTCTTGGTCACGCCACTGCTTTAGCCAAATTAATAGCACGCTTAAAACAACCAAGGCCAAAAATTGCCAGTTTGAGAAACTGCAAAGTGACTATCGAAAGTCACTGAGCCCATGACCTGTTAAGTCTGCTGCTCATTTGGCTTACTTGTAAAACCAGTCATGGAATGTCCTCTAACAAAGATCCCACCTACAACAGAGCTTTATTCTATTTCTATTCATTTATTTATTCTATTTATTTATTTATTCTATGTATTTTATTTTGTTAGTCTATTTTATTTTGTTAGTATGTTTGGTTTTGTCTCCCCCTTTTAGACTGTGAGCCCACTGTTGCGTAGGGACTGTCTCTATATGTTGCCAATTTGCACTTCCCAAGCGCTTAGAACAGTGCTCCGCACACAGTAAGCGCTCAATAAATTGATGATGATGATGAGACACAGACCTGACGAGGTGGACCAGGGCAAAGATAGTCACAACTTTCAAACGGCCCAGTTTGGGCTGCTGAAATGTAACTTTGCTTCTCCCTGCACTGAATTTCATTTCAGTTCACTTCAGTGGGATCCTGTTATTATTTGTGACCCATCTGAGGAGTCACAGCTGTAGAAAAAGCCCCTGTGCAAACTTTCTGAAAACGCTCTCGAAGATTGCAGCTGAGGGAAGGTACGCTCAGCCAGCTATTTTTATAAGAGCGCTTACTGTGTGCCGACCACTGTACTGAGTGCTTGGGAGAGAACAATATGACAGACACATTCCCTGCCCACAACAAGCTTATGGTCTAGAGGGGAAGACAGGCACCAATATAAATAAATAAATTACACATTTATTCCCTGTGGGGCTTGGGAAGGGGGATGAATAAAGGGAGCAAGTCAGGGTGACGCAGAAGGGAGTCGAAGAAAAGGAAAAGAGGGCTGAGGGAAGGCCTCTTGGAGGAGACGTGCCTTCAATAAGGCTTTGAAGGTGGGGAGAGTCGTTGTCTGCCGGATATGAGGAGGGAGGGGGTTCCAGGACAGAGGCAGGATGTGGGCAAGAGGTTGGCGGCGAGTTAGATGAGAGAGTACTCTTAAAAAATTAATAAATAAAAATGTCCATGAAGCTCACCTACACAGTTTTGCCTTCATGCTTAGATATAGCCCTTTATCTCCAGGGCTAGGAGTTACCCTTAATTTTGTGCCCTGCTCCTATAGCTTCTACGGCAGAGGGTAGGAAACTATTTTATACCGTGTGTGTCGTCTCAGATTAATCACGAGGAAGAGACGGGCGCATATGCTGGACTGATCCCATCTGTCCTGAGTTCAACGGGGCGGTGGGCGGGTCGTTCAGAAAATCTGGGTGAGGATAGACAGCCTTGGGCTCCTTGTGACACCGAGGGTCCCCAAAAGACAAGCTGCGTGGTGTAGCGGATAGAGCATGAGCCTGAGAGGGAGAAGGTCATGGGTTCCAATGCCGGCTCCATCACTTGTCGGCTTGGGCAAGTCACTTCGTTTCTCTGGGCCTCGTCGGGAAAATGGGGATTGAGACTGTGAGCCCCCCGTGGGACGGGGACTGGGCCCGATCCGATTTGCTTGTATCCACCCCAGTGCTTAGTAAGCGATTAACAGATTCCACTATTATTATTAATCCCCAGTTTGGGTCAGGTGGGGACGGGGGAGCCTTCCGACCACCGAGCGGATCTCTCCGATGGTTTCCTGCACTTTTGCCATTCTTGCCCTTCCAGGATCGTGTTGTCTACAGGAGCCGTGTCAAAGATGACATTTCCCCGGTGAAGTATTCATCCTGCCCCGGGATCAAGACCTCTGACCACCGACCGGTGTTCGGCCTGTTCCGGGTGAAAGTGAAACCCGGGAGAGACAAGTCAGTACCCTGATGGGGCCCCCTCCTCTCCAGGGGCCGGGGGTTGGGGGGCTCGGGTCAGCGCTATGTGTGTCATTCTAGCCATTTGGCAGCTGACTTCTGGCTTTGGCTTTGCTCTAGGGGCAACTGGAAGCATTTAATGCCTCAGAAATTCTCTCCCCTGCCAGTCGTGCTTGTTAAAATGATTTGAAGGAGGATTTTTCGTCTAAATAGTAATAATAATGATGGCATTTGTTAAGCGCTCACTATGTGCCGAGCACTGCTCTAATCGCCGGGGAGGAGGCAAGGTGATCAGCAGCGTGGCTCGGTGGAAAGAGCACAGGCTTTGGAGTCAGAGGTCATGGGTTCAAATCCCAGCTCCACCAATTGTGAGCTGTGTGACTTCGGGCAAGTCACTTAACTTCTCTGGGCCTCAGTTACCTCATCTGGAAAATGGGGATTAAGACTGTCAGCCCTCCGTGGGACAACCTGATCACCTTGTAACCTCCCCAGCGCTTAGAACAGTGCTTTGCACATAATAAGCGCTTAATAAATGCCATCATCATCATCAGGTTGTCGCACATGGGGCTCACAGACTTATTCCCCACTTTACAGATGAGGTAACTGAGGCACAGAGAAGTTAAGTGACTGGCCCAAAGTCCCGCAGCTGACAGTTGGCAGAGATGGGATCTTTTCCTCTCCCCCTCCTCCCCGTCCCCATCCCTACTGCCTTACCTCCTTCCCCTCCCCACAGCACCTGTATATATGTATATATGTTTGTATGTATTTATTATTCTATTTTATTTGTACATATTCTATTTGTTTTATTTTGTTAATATGTTTTGTTTTGTTGTCTGTCTCCCCCTTCTAGACTGTGAGCCAGCTGTCGGGTAGGGACCGTCTCTATATGTTGCCGACTTGTACTTCCCAAGCGCTTAGTCCAGTGCTCTGCACACAGTAAGCACTCGATAAATACGATTGAATGAATGAATGAATGGGATTTGAACCCATGACCTCCGACTCCCAAGATCATGCTCTTTCCATTGAGCCACGCTGCTTCATCAAAACGTCCCCCCGCGCCAGAAATTCGTGTATATTAAGTGACGGTTCCCTTCTTCAGCTGCAACACTTTCATTTCGTTGAGCTCAGTTTCCCCTAGGCCTGCTCCCCCGTTGTAAATTCGGCAGTCTGGAAGGAGCGCCAATTTTCACAACACTGAGGTCAGGTTAGTGCTTTGCAGCAGGTTATGCACCGGATTCCCAAACAGCATCGCACTACCCATCTCTGGTGGCGTGAACAAATTACTGTGCTTCCCACAGTGGCATTATCTTAGGCGTTGGGAGAATTGGGATTATGGATTCCAAACTAAAATTGAAAATGTACGGGAGTTTATGACCGAGAGAGTTGATATCAAGCAGTGGTATTTATTGAGCGGTTACTAGTCATTCATTCAATCGCATTTATTGAGCGCTTACTATGTGCAAAGCACTGTTCTAAGCGCTGGGGGGATACAAGGTGATCAGGTTGTCCCACGGGGGGCTCACAGTCTTCATCCCCATTTTACAGATGAGGTCACTGAGGCTCAGAGAAGTGAAGTGACTTGCCCAAGGTCACACAGCAGACGTGTGGTGGGGCTGGGATTCGAACCCATGACCTCTGACTCCAAAGCCCGTGCTCTTCCCACTGAGCCACACCGCTTCTCTATGTGTAGAGCACTGTACTGAGCGCTTGGGAAAGTACAATACAACATTCATTCAATCGTATTTATTGAGCACTTACTGTGTGCAGAGCACTGTACTAAGCGCTTGGGAAGTACTAGTTGGCAACATATAGAGACGGTCCGTACCCAACAGCGGGCTCACAGTCTAGAAGGGAACAACAGAATTAGCAGATGCGTTCCCTGCCCATATCGCTGTTATTAGTATTATTAATAATAATCATTACATTTATTTTCATTCATTCATTGTCGTATTTATTGAGCGCTTACTGTGTGCAGAGCACTGTACTAAGTGCTTGGGAAGTACAAGTCGGCAACGTATAGAGACGGTCCCTACCCAACAACGAGCTCACAGTCTAGAAGGGAACAACAGAATTAGCAGATGCGTTCCCTGCCCATATCACTGTTATTAGTATTATTAATAATAATCATTATATTTATTTTCATTCATTCATTCATTCAATCGTATTTATTGAGCGCTTACTGTGTGCAGAGCACTGGACTAAGCGCTTGGGAAGTACAAGTCGGCAACATATACAGATGGTCCCTACGCAACAATGAGCTCACAGTCTAGAAGGGAACAACAGAATTAGCAGATGCGTTCCCTGCCCATATCACTGTTATTAGTATTATTAATAATAATCATTATATTTATTTTCATTCATTCATTCATTCAGTCGTATTTATTGAGCGCTTACTGTGTGCAGAGCACTGGACTAAGTGCTTGGGAAGTACAAGTCGGCAACATATACAGATGGTCCCTACGCAACAACGAGCTCACAGTCTAGAAGGGAACAACAGAATTAGCAGATGCGTTCCCTGCCCATATCACTGTTATTAGTATTATTAATAATAATCATTATATTTATTTTCATTCACTCATTCATTCAATTGTATTTATTGAGCGCTTACTGTGTGCAGAGCACTGGACTAAGCGCTTGGGAAGGACAAGTCGGCAACATATAGAGACGGTCCCTACCCAGCAGTGGGCTCACAGTCTAGAAGGGGGAGACAGACAACAAAACCAAACATATTAACAAAATAAAATAAATAGAATATGTACAAGTAAAATAAATAAATAAATAGAGTAATAAATAAGTAAAAACATCTATACAGGTGCTGTGGGGAAGGGAAGGAGGTGAGGGGGAGAGGAAGGAGGGGGAACTTACTGTGTGCAAAGCACTGTACTAAGTGCTTGGGAGAGTACAATATAAAACCAAAAAGTGGGAGGGGAAGAGGAAGGAGGGGGAACTTACTGTGTGCAAAGCACTGTACTAAGTGCTTGGGAGAGTACAATATAAAACCAAAAGCACATTCCCTGCCCACAACGAGCTCAGAGTAGCGAGTGTACAGTCTGGAGATCAGCTCCCGGTCTAGAGGTGTAAACTCCGTGATGGTTTCCTAAGGCTCTCTACTGAGATGTCGTTGTCTCAGGCTGAGTGATGTGAAAAATCAGCATAAATAAATCAACTCTAAAGTAAATCATGGAAAACAGCTCCTGTCCATGCACGCCCGTTTTAGGTTATAATGCCGGAAAATTTCTGAGCGCCAGCCGGAATGGGGCTTTCTGGTGCAGAGCTAGGCTTGTGGTAGGCATGTCATAAATACTGGTGATGAGAATTTATCGAACCTTTACTCTGTACAGAGCATGTGGAAGAGTGCAGTAAAGTTAGTAGACAAAAGCCTTGCCCTCAAGAAGCATCCAGTATAGCGGGCAGACACTAAAATAAACTCTCTACTCAAAGAGAGGGTTAATCTTAACCCTGATTTCACTTCTAAGGATCGTAAAACGTCGGGCAGAAAGTAACCTGTTCAGTTTTACCTGTGTTAAAAAGAACCGGGCCTCAGGTGTCTGGGAGTAAATACAGCTACGTGAATTACTTCAAGGGGAAATGAGATAAAATTGTTATAAGGTACCTGAATGATTTCCTCACAATTGCTGTCACTTCACTTCTCTGGGCCTCATTTAATCTTAACCTACACTCTCGATTGCTTTTTAGCATGTCTTGCTTACCTCATCACCTTGCAACCTCCCCAGCGCTTAGAACAGTGCTTTGCACATAGTAAGCGCTTAATAAATGCCATCATTATTATTATTATTATTCTCTGGACCTCAGTTCCTTCATCTCTAAAATGGGGATGAAGACCATGAGCCCCCCCGTGGGACCACCTCATCACCTTGCAACCTCCCCAGCGCTTAGAACAGTGCTTTGCACATAGTAAGCGCTTAATAAACGCCATTATTATTATTACTATTCCCTGGGCCTCAATTCCCTCATCTGTAAAATGGGGATGAAGACCGTGAGCCCCCCGTGGGACAACCTCATCACCTTGTAACCTCCCCGGTGCTTAGAACAGTGCTTTGCACATAGTAAGCACTTAATAAAGGCCATTATTATTATTATTCTCTGGGCCTCCGTTCCCTCATCTGTAAAATGAGGATGAAGACCATGAGCCCCCCGTGGGGCAACCTCATCACCTTGTAACCTCCCCAGCGCTTAGAACAGTGCTTTGCACATAGTAAGCGCTTAATAAATGCCGTTATTATTATTATTATTATTATCACCTTGGTGGAGCTGGGGGCAATTTCTTCCGTTGTTCAGAGTTTTTAAGCAGCTTACCTAATACCTCTCTGGAAACGGGAACTGAGAAAGCCTGAGGTGATGTGAAGAGAGAGTGTTGGGCTGTTCCTTGTGGTTTTCCGTAGTCTAAATGGTCATCCCTGGCTCTCACAATTAAGAAAAAAGTAATTCTTGTTAACGATTTCTCTTTATATTGTAGCATCCCTCTAGCTGCTGGGAAGTTTGACCGAGACCTGTATTTAATAGGAATTAAGAGACGCATTTCAAGGGAACTTCAGCGGCGCCAAGCCATAAAGGATCAGAAATCCAGTGCCATCTGTTCTGTTTCTTAAAGGTGTCCTGCCTAGCAAGAATCGGACAAACCAGAAAGCACTTCATGTAGGAATCCATGTTACAAAAAGGGGACGGGTTTCCTGTTGTGATTCTGCTGCTATTCATTCCTGGACTAGAAGAATGACTTACAAGCCATCCTGACTGTTGAAATGAACAATTATTGAAACTACTCGTATGAAATGTAAAATATTAGTGCCCCAGGGCTATAGCTAGGAACGGAAACATCCAATTCTGACATTTCACACTCCTTGTGAGTAAATAAACCTTGAATTCATTTGCAATTCTTTTATTCCAGCCAGGGCAACCTGCCCTTATTGACTTTTCAGATAAATCTGGCCTTTGCCAAGGCAAGCAAGGTATTCTGTTGTTGTATCATTGGTGTATTAGTACAATCATTGACACTCACCAGTTGCAAATATTGGAACCCAGTTTCATCCCAAGGATCTAAAATGCCCTAAGCAATAGTCCCCTAAAATTTCCTGCAAAGAATCCTTTTGGTATCCAAATCGATTTCATCTTTTCCCTCAGCCTCTGCCTCCTAATCCTCAGCATAGTAGCAGCTGTCCATTCCTCATCTGGCCATCTTAATTAAGAACCACCAAGTCCTACTTGTTTCTGTGTTTTGACTCCTTACACATTCCCCCACCTCTGTTGGTACACTCAGCTCTGCCATAAAAAGTGTATTTTCAGCAGGCGTTTTTGCCGGAAGACAGAGAACGTCCTTTCGACGACGTAAGCCTGGCTGGACGTGCCAAGGTACGGAAGAAGCTGTGAGCGTACCACGGCGTGACTTTATCTCAATGCAAAAATCCGTAAGAATGAAACCCTTGTTTTAGAAAACTGGATATACTTCCACGAGAAATGGAACCCAGAAAGGTGGCACCCTGCTTCCTATCAGTCAGTCGTTGCATCGATGGTATTTATTAAGCACTTTCCATGTGCAGAGCACTGTAGTAACTGCTTGGGAGAGTACAGTTTAACAGTCCCTATCCACAACGAGTTTGGTTTAGAGATGAGCGTCTTACCATTGCTAGGGCAGTGCAAGTGGGGAGATAATTTAAGGGAGGGACCCAATGCCTATTTTCGGTACCGATTCCCTGGCTGCAGGGAGCAGGATCCACTCTGGTGCCGGCCTTTGGGACTCCAAAGAAGTCTCCGTTTGGCCTGGAGTCATCCCTGCTAGCAGGGGAGCAGTCCTGGATCCTTCTTCATTTAAGCAGCGTCCGATTTGATCCTTGGACCCTCCTGATCCGGCCCCCAAACTGGCACCGGGAGATGGAGGACAAGCTCCTTGTGAGCACAGAACGTGTCTGCTTATCGTTACATTGTACTCTCCCAAACGCTTAGTACGGTGCTTTGTACACAGTGCTCAATAAATAGGATTGAGTGAATGAATCCACTAAACAGCTAATCATCTGGTTGTATCCCTTGTCGACCCACTTAATATCAGCACTACAGGAGCCCGTTGGTCCCATGATTTTCCCAGACCACGTCAAGCTCAGTTTGACAAGTCCCACATGGGGCTCACAGTCTTAATCCCCATTTTACAGATGAGATTTTTAGAAATATCGTGCTAAAGGTTTGGGGGGGAAAGCACATTTTCTAAGGGCTAAATCTGAAGCTGGTTCAACGACATGGTTTGTTCAGGCCATTTGTCCTAAACATGTTGGGCAGAAGGTAGAAAACTGTTCATTGTCTTTCCAGTAGACAAAGGTAAATGGGTTGCATTGCGGGATTGTCATCCTTTTATGTTCAACCTTAGGGATCAACTGGAATTAGTCTGACTTTAAGTTTCTACACATCCCTACTACTGTATTGTGCATGTTCCATTCCACGAGAATGTATCCTCTGAATATGCAGAAATCACGGTGCATTCAATCCGGTATCCTAAATTATTTATTTTTCCATATTTATATTTTTCAATAAATGTATATAATGAAATCTCAGACTCTCCCTTTTTTCTTTTGAGCAGAGATTGAGTTTTAAACATTGTTAGCTGGTAGAGGTATAGATGGACCTTTCGTGTTCTCTGGAGCTCGACGGAAAAAAACGCAAGAACCAAAATTTGAGGAATTTTGCCCGATTACCAACTGACTTCAAAGTTGACATTTCAACCACAAGATTTCGATCTTTACCGAGGAAAAGTGAGTACAGTTCTAGGAAAATTGATAGAGGTAAAATTCCCCACTTTGATCACTAAAAGTATTTTACAGTAACTACTGTAAAGTTTGAATTTCCAGTTAAGTGCCACCAAAATTTCGGCTTGAGTCAGCTTTCTAAACAGAGATCTTGCTTTATGAAACCCTCAATACAGCAGAAAGTATTTAGCCGCGTTTGAAGAGCTTGTTTTACTTACAAGGTTTTGAAGATTCTCTCAAGCTTCAAGCCCTGTGAATCTCAGGGTGGGTGAAGTTGCTACTCCAAAAACCAGTCTGTGATTAATAAGCATGAATTACTTCTGGAAAAATCAAATTACTTCTGGGCAGCTTCTCAGTAAAAATAATTTTGGCCGAGTAGCGCATATTAGTTTCTCGGGGAAGAGAAAAATAACCTCAAATTGAGTGTGCACATTTTAATATGTTGTGGTTTTCTTGGTTATTATGCTTTATGTGGAAGTACTTTTAAGAGTCAGGTCTCGGATTTATGCTGTACATGTTTTTACTCCAGATTTAAAAGATCTTAATTGCTCCTCTCCCCCATCACCTCTGATTTTTCAACTAAACGATCTGTCAGAAAAATCCCTGTGTCGTTTGTGGTTTGCTGGGCTTTCAGAAGACCCTTTTTGAGGGATTTCTGGGTTTATAGGTGCAGTCTGTTAAGCACTCATTAGGCATTGGACAGTTGAAATTGGATCTTTAGAACAGCGAGAGTAACAATTATTAATTATGGCATTTGCTAGGCGTTTATGTGTCAAGCACAGAGGAGCAGCATGGCCTAGTGGAAAGAACACCAGCCTGGGAGCCAGAGATACTAATCCCGGCTCCGCTACTTGTCTGCTGTATGACCTTGAGCAAGTCACTTCACTTCTCTCGGCCTCATTTACAAAATCTGTAAACTGGGGATTAATATTGTGAGTCCTGTGAGCAACAGTGACTGTGTCCAATCTGATTATCTTGTATCTACCTCAGCGCTTCACCAGTGCTGGGGGGAAAAAAGGCATTGTTCTAAGAGCTAGGGTAGATACAGGTTAATCAGAACAGTTACAGTCCCTGACCCATATAAGGTTCACAGTCGAAGAGCAGTTGGTGAATATGTCACTTTAAATGAGTTTATTTTAATGGTCATGAAGCATTTTGTAAAATATGTGCAATAGATAATTGTTTCAAGCAGGCCTCATTGAACTCGTTCAGCAATGGTTATTGCTTTCCCTGTGTCCAGTACCACGAAAGACGTATAAATAGTGCAGAAAATCACACTTTTGTGTAGACTGCCCTTTCAAGTTCAATGCATCGAATACATTATACTTACGTCAAGTAACGTAGGGAGTTTTAATTGGAATTCCGGGTCTCTTAATGCATCTTGTATATTAGATTGTACTCTCCCAAGCATTTAGTACAGTGCTCTGTATATGTATAAACTGAAAATTGGGAGGTGATATTTTTCCCTGGATGCAACGGAAGTTTAGCATCTTCCAAGGTACAAGTTTAGCCACCATTCAGAGGGCAAGCGAAATAGGTTTAGGAGAATTTGGACAACCTGATAGTTGACAGATCTAACGCTGAGAGAAAACTAAAGAGTATTTTGGACTGAGGAACATATGAATTTGACCCTTTGTGTGAACAGTGATCCGAGTTTTTGCTCCGCTAGATATTTTAGTTACTTTGAGTTAGTACGGCGGGTCCGTTCATTTAACAGCTGTTGAATCTTCGGAGAAACTCCCTTGTCGCCTAACACTTTGTCATTCATTGTCGTTTTACAAATTTACAACATCCCCTGAAAACTGTCAAACCAGCGAGTGTGATTTCACGTCTAAGGATCGTAAAACGTCGGGCAGAAAGTAACCTGTTCAGTTTTACCTGTGTTAAAAAGAACCGGGCCTCAGGTGTCTGGGAGTAAATACAGCTACGTGAATTACTTCAACGGGAAATGAGATAAAATTGTTATAAGGTACCTGAATGATTGATTTCCTCACAATCGCTGTATCTCAGGCTCACCTCTCAGCCAACCCCTTACCCACATCCTTCTCCTGACCTGGAACGCACTCTTCTTCCATATATGACGGCCCACCACTCCCCCCACTTTCAAAGCCTTATCAAAATCACGTCTCCTCCAAGAGGCCTTCCCCAATTAAGCCCTCTTTTCCCCCCTCTTCCTCTCCTTTCCGAGTCATCTGGGCACTTGGATCTGTAGCCTTTAAGCACTTTAACACTGACCTCACCCTCAGCCTCACAGCGCTTATGTTCCTATCCATAATTTGATCAATCCATCTTATTTATTGAGCGCTTACTACGTGCAGAGCACTGTACTAAATGCTTGGGAGAGTACAATCTAATAGAGTTGGTAATCAATCAATCGTATTTATTGAGCGCTTACTGTGTGCACAGCACTGTACTAAGCACTTGGGAAGTACAAGGTGGCATGTTCCCTGCCCACAGTGACCTTTCAGTCTAGAGGGGGATGCAGACATTAATATAAATTAAAGATATACGCGTTAAGTGCAGCGGGGCTGGGAGGGAGGTGAATAAAGGGTGCAAATCCAAGAACAAGGGTGGTGCAGAAGGGAGTGGGAGAAGAGGATTAGAACCCAGGTCCTTCTGACGCCCGGCCCTGTGCTCTATCCACTGGGCCACGCTGCTTCTTTCGGAGATGTGCTTTGAAGGTGGGGAGAGTGATCTAGTGATCTGAAAGTGATAAGCACTCGATACCACTGAGTTACTGTCTGTTTAAAAGTGAAATAATATTGAATCTCCATTTCGTATAACGGGGCCAGTTTGTATAATAGGTGAGCTACAACCTAGAAGAGAAGCAGAGAACGGAGAAGCAGCGTGGCTCAGTGGAAAGAGCACGGGCTTGGGAGTCAGAGGTCATGGGTTCTCATCCCAGCTCCGCCACTTATTGACTGTGTGACTCTGGGCAAGTCACTTAACTTCTCTGTGCCTCAGTTACCGCATCTGTAAAATGGGGATTAAGACTGTGAGCCCCATGTGGACAACCTGATCACCTTGTATCCCCCCAGTGCTTTGCACACAGTAAGTGCTTAACAAATATTACAACAGGAGGAAAACCCTGACCCAATTTATTATTTCTAAGATCTACCAAAATTTCTAATTATTATTATTCCATTTACCCAATGTGACCACTAACATAAAAAAAATCTCTCCATGATTTGGGTGACTTAAAATTCCTCGATTGCTAAGAAACTACTAGTTCATTTCTAGCACAGGCCACTTTTAATGTCAGCGGTCTCCGGGGACCGTCCACGTTTTCAGTTGTGAAAGACAGAACCCCTCTCTACTCTTTGCTCGGCTGAAGCTTTCACGTATTTACTCCACCGGCCATATCACATAAGCCTGAAGAAGTCCGAAACTGAGTCAGTGGTTTATTCAGGCTCACCGTAAGAGTTGTTTTTCACGCTGTTTATATCAACATCCTTCTCGCAAAGAACAATACGGGTAAAAAAGGTGCTCCATAGGGCCGCCATACAATTCTGTTCCCGGCCCCGCCTTATCGGAAGAGCCTATACACGCGTGGCAGCCTCCCATCTTTACTAGACAGGGCGGCTTGGATGTGTTCGTAGCCCGGGAGGTCAGACAGGTCTCCTAGCGCAGCCACGGCTGGTTTGCCACGAAGCATTTTGGTGGCCACCCTCTTGATATCATCTGCCTTGATGGCACCTGTGGCCGAGGAGAACCAAGATAGGGTGCGTGAGAAAGGCCGGGCCCCGACGCTTGCACTACCTAGAGCCCATTTTCACTTCGTTATTAAACACCCCCCCCTTTGGGGACACGGCCTTCGAACGCAGTCTCGGTCGGGGGCAGACTCACTGATCATAGAGCACAGCTCGTGAGGTAGCTTGCGCGTGTTTGTGGCCAGCACCTGCCTTCCTACGTCTTCAAAGATCACAGGCCGGGACTCCAGATTCATCATGAGCATGGACATCAGCTGAGTCTTTGCTCGCTCCAGCTCCACCTGAAGCAAAGGACACGCGGCTTCTTTACTGACTCGCAGGACCGCGGCCGATGTTCAGAAGAAACGAGCGCGGAGGCAGAGTGAACTCACGGACTTGGAATGGGGAGAGATATCGGAGGCAGGGAGCAGTAAGGAAGCTGATGCCTAGGCAGACCGGGATATCAGGAGGTGTGTATATATATATATATATATATATATATGTGTGTGTGTGGAGAATGAAGAGGTGTGGCACTCGACTCCCCCCACCCTCAGTCGAATTCCAAAGTTGTGGGCCTCAGAGGCAGGAGGATGGTGGTTTGGTTAACGGGCATCGGGCACAACTTACCTCACCCACCGCTCCTCCCATTAAAGTAAATTCCCTTGTGATGATTTCTACCATTTCTCGGACCTGAGAAAGGGAAGAATTTGACAATCGGTAAAGCGAGTTTTCTTAACACGGGGCATTTAGCAGCTTCTGTACAGACTGAAAGTTCGGCTTCTTAATCCATGTCGACAGTTCAATGTGCACTATACTGCCATAACCAGTCCTATGTCAAACCACAGGTCCTACCTGATTCCAGTACCGCTTCTTCACATTACACGTAAGTCTCACAACTCTTATTTTGTATGCTCCCTAGTACTTAATAACGATGCTGTGCACATAGTAACCACTCAATACGGATCATCGATGATTTCCATTGATGACGATGGTGATTCATATTGGTAGTAATGGCATTTTTCATAGCTGCCTTATCCAACTGGGGAATTGACTTCTTTACCTGTTTAGGATCTGCACTGGCATGAATACACAGAAGGCCCGTATCTTCATAACTGTGATGATAGGAAGTTGCATTATACATCCAATGATACCTGAGAGGGAAAAATCTAGCTGTTGATGCAGCTGGAGGATCGGTCACTAAAACTAAACCCGACGGCATTTTGGAGAAAGCAAGACGCCCAAGCCAACCACTTTCCGTGCAAACATTTCGGCTTAGCTTAATGACCCAGAGAGCCTCCCTGGAGAGAGAGATTTCCCACTAACCTGTTCAGGACGTTGAGATAGAGCCTGGTAAACATGCCTTTCCCTGGTCCTCCGGCTGAAAAAGAGCCACCTCCTCCCATCATCATGTTTAGCACCGCAAAGGGGATGAAATCATCCTCCTGCAAATCACCAGACAATCCCGAATGACCGGAAGGAAGAAAAATACAGAGCTATCCACTCCAACTGCGTGCTCACGTGCTACTTCGCCCACCAAAGCCCGGAGCCAGTGAAGTAAATAAATGCATCTCACACGAGACAGAACACACACTGGGACTGCACTTACCAAAAAGGAACAGCTTTCAAGTCCAATCATGACGTGCGTCAGCTCGGGGATGGGCGTGGGCCCCAAACTCACATCGGACATGTCCTTTTCTATCTACAACAGGCACAAACAACAATATTTGGAATCCCCCAACTACTTCCCGCAAATCTGAAAGAGCAACAGTTCAAACAACGTTTAAGTGAAAATGAAAAGCCACCCTAACTGCCTTGAGCAGTTCTCGGATACTCGCACGAGATCTACGGTTAACGAGTTCGTCCCAGATAAAGGCTAAGACGGGCAGCTCCTTTTCATCCGAGACAAACATCTTCGTTGGCACGGGGCTACAGACTTGGAATCAAAACTTCGAATGGAGATTGGGGATAAAAACGCATATCCCGTTGTTATTAATTAAATTGACTGAACACTTTCGAAAAAAAACCAACTCACACAAGTAGGCCCATCTGATAGCTTATTCTTTTAGACATCAGAGATGGCCACGGAGTCTCCCGCCAGGAGTGACACATGGGCCAACGTGTCAAGAACCTGCACGCGGGAACCGTTTCTAGTCCCAGTCTTTTGGGGAGGGGGCGTGATGGGTTTTTACACGCAGGACCCGATTACAACTCAAGCGGCTGCAGCCAAGGGCCGACACCGTGCCAAAGCACCCCGGCCGGAAAGGCAACGGGCCCGGTAGCCCCTGTGCTCTTCACTGCTCCATTTCTCGGGATTCCCGCCGGGCCGGTCCACCGCGCTGAACGCCACGTGCCGTTCTTCAGGGAAGACACCTTGGCCACTGATGGCAGAGGCCCGGCAGGCAGACCCCCGACTAGGATTGAGGCTCCAGATTCCCGGGACGGGGCTCTTTCTGCTGGATCGACAGCTGAGCTTAATAGAATAAAAACTGAAATTTCAAACCCAAATCTCCGGGCAACAGAAAGAAGCAGTGTTTGCCTACTGTTTATTACTCTATTTTGTTAATATGTTTTGTTCTCTGTCTCCCCCTTCTAAACTGTGAGCCCGCTGTTGGGTAGGGACCGTCTCTATATGTTGCCAACTTGGACTTCCCAAGCGCTTAGTACGGTGCTCTGCCCACAGGAAGCGCTCAATAAATACGACTGAATGAACGAATGAAAGCCCAGGCCCGGAGTCAGAAGGAGTTGGGTTCTAGTCTTGGCTCCACTAAGTCTGCTGTGTGACCTCCGGCAAGTCCCTCAGTTATCTCATCTGTAAAATGGGGAGTTAAGATTGTGAGCCCTGTACAGGACAGGGACTGTGACCAGTCTGATTAGCTTGTATCTGCCTGGCACAGAGTAGGCATTTAATACCGTAAAAAAGCAAAACAACAAAGAAAAACCCAGAGAGCTTTATAAAATCACCCAAAATAAGTACGTTGCTTTCAACTGGGGATACTCTGACTTTACCTTGACGATTCCTCCAGTGTACTGAGCAACAGATCTGTCCACATCCTTGGGCTTCCCGTTACGCCAGACCGGCTCAACGCCAAGCAGATACTTCCTGGCACAGTCCACGAGCTGTTCGTGCTCTATCCCCACTCCGGCCAGCACCATCCGGTCAGGGGTGTAGTAGTTCGTCAGGTAGGAGTGGAGTGCTTTCTGATCGATCTTGTCAATGTTTTCTTGTGGGCAGAATCGTTTCAGGCCCACGGTGTTTTCCCTGTAGGCAGCCTGGTGAGAGGAAACATTAAAGGCACACGTGGATTCCATTCATTTACTCAATCGTATTTATTGAGCGCTTACTGTGTGCAGGGCACAGTACTAGGCGCTTAGAAAGTACAAATCAGCAATAGAGAGAGACAATCCCCGCCCACACCGGGCTTACAAAATTCAGTTCTGAGGAGTCAACCCAAAATTCAGTTGAGGTCTCTTGTCCTCTCTATCCATTCCCGGATAACTTTGGTATTTCCAGAACCTCATCTGCGCTTAAGCCTGTTTTTCCCACAGATGAAACGAATAATCATCATCATCAATCGTATTTATTGAGCGCTTACTGTGTGCGGAGCACTGTACTAAGCGCTTGGGAAGTACAAATTGGCAACATATAGAGACAGTCCCTACCCAACAGTGGGCTCACAGTCTAAAAGGGGGAGACAAAACCAAACATACTAACAAAATAAAATAGACTAACAAAATAAAATAAATAGAATAAATAAATAAATAGAATAAATAAATGAATAGAAATAGAATAATGCTCTGTTGTAGGTGGGATCTTTGTTAGAGGATATTCCATGACTGGTTTACAAGCCAAATGAGCAGCAGACTTAACAAGTCATGGGCTCAGTGACTTTCGATAGTCACTTTGCAGTTTCTCAAACTGGCAATTTTTGGCCTTGGTTGTTTTAAGCGTGGTATTAATTTGGCTAAAGCAGTGGCGTGACCAAGAGAGAAACTCTCAAAACAGATAATTTTACCTCCGAGTGCCCATTAGCCAGGAGATAAGTCGGCCTCTACTTCATTTCCGTTTAGAAGTTTAAACTACAAATTTCACTGCCCTAAAGGTCGGAAACCCGACTAAGGTGAAAGTTCACAAAAATATCTTACGGCATGAATCATTTCTGTGAGACATGGTTCTGGATCGGGCCTCATATTTAGGTCTTCCAATTCAAACCGGACCGCCATCCTTGTCATCTCAATTTCTTCATCTACAAGTAGACAAACCATCGAAGGGTCAAATGCCTCATCTCACCGATAAGAAGAGACATCAATGCCCGAGCCCCGAAAAGCCCATTATGAGACAGAGGAGAAAGTCCCCTAACGGGAAACTGGAGACTAGACCAGTGTTCTCCTAACCGGAGCTACGACTGTACTGTTAGAAGACAACGTGACACGGCTTATGGGAAGGAAGGAAGGAAAGAAGGAAGGATTTCACTCACAAACTCAAAACGAATAGTCCCTTATATGAATTCATGGAATGCTTTGAAAAACCCATTCTTAGATGGAAGAATTACCAGATGGTAAAACTGAAATCATTCAGTTGGGGTGGTTTGTCTTCGGTTTGAGCGGAATGCCTCAGCTCTGCTCAAAAGCAGTCCTTTGAGCTACTCTCTGAATATACCAGACACCCAGTTCAGGCCCCCCCCATCTACGATGCTCCCATTGCTCAAGTAAGACCACAGAACCGCACCTGATAATTTGGGTTGCAGAACAACATCAGCCAGCAAATTGACCATGGTGTCCAGGCCTTTAGCTTCAGCAGACACGGCATACATGGTGGTATCTCTAGAAGACAAGGAAACCTGCCTCTGCGTCTCCTCACCGACAGACTTGAACATCTTGACTAGATAATTTGTTTTTGGATTAGCATTTTAGCCAGTTATCGGAAACTAAGTTTTTGAGAACCCAGAGGAGAGCCACTAAAAAGGGGAGGAAAGGAAAGAAGCTATCCAACAATCATACAACAATCAGAAGCAGCGTGGCTCAGTGGGAAAGAGCACGGGCTTTGGAGTCACAGGTCATGGGTTCAAATCCTGGCTCTGCCAATTTTCAGCTGTGTGACGTTGGGCAAGTCACTTAACTTCTCTGGGCCTCAGTTACCTCATCTGTAAAATGGGGATTAAGACTGTGAGCCCCCCGTGGGACAACCTGATCACCTTGTAACCTCCCCAGTGCTTAGAACAGTGCTTTGCACATAGTAAGCGCTTAATAAATGCCATTATTAGTGGAAGCAGCGTGGCTCAGTGGGAAGAGCCCGGGCTTTGGAGTCAGAGGTCGTGGGTTTGAATCCCGGCACCACCACGAGTGTGCTGTGTGACCTTGGGCAAGTCACTTACCCTCTCTGAGCCTCAGTTCCCTCATCTGTAAAAATGGGGATTAAGACTGTGAGCCCCACGTGGGACAGCTTGATCACATTGTACCCCCCCAGCGCTTAGAACAGTGCTTGGCACATAGTAAGCACTTAATAAATGCCATCATTATTATTATTATACTTGTGTTCTGACCAACGGAACACCCTTCCCGGCCACATTCGTTAAAACCTTTCTCTTCCATATTTCAAAACACTTCTTGACCCCGCCTCCAGAATACCTTCTTGGATTATAGCCAGATCCCAAAGCACCAGTGATCCCATTAAGGATAGCACAGCCCCGACATTTATGTGCTCAGACACGCTTCAGTAAAATAGCCCATTCTGGCATTTATATTGCCAGGGGCTTGATTTTTTACGGTATCTGCTAAACCACTGTACTAAGCGCTGCGGTAGACAGAAGCTAATCAGGTTGGACACAGTCCCTGTCCCACATGGGGCTCACAGTCTTAATCCCCATTTTACAGATGAGGAACAGAGAGGTGAAGTGACTCACCCAAGGTCACACAGGAGGCAAGTGGCGGAGCTACGATTAGAAAAACGTCCTTCTGACCCCCAAGCCTATGCTCTATCCATTATTCCACACTGCTTCGTGTATATTATATGCCCTCCAATGGGTTTGGAAATCCTTGAGAGTAAGGGCTGTGTCTGCTCTCTCTTTATCCTGTAGCCCCTAATAGAGTGTAATGCCGGAACAAGTGCTCACCAAATGCTTTGACATTGGAAACAATTGTAATACTCGTTGAACTGGGCAGAATACTTAACGCAGGGTGCAAATACCTTGATGTCTGACAGTCACAAATGCCTCCGTGCTTTTCCAAAGTAAGAAGAATTTCATCTTTGCTGCCAAATTGAGCAGAAGACTAGCCAAAACACAAACATACAAACATATCATGAGAGCATCATTTTTTTAAAAAAGGGATTCCACAGAAATTTTTTCATCTCAGAGCACATAAATATCGCTATGACCCAAAGGACATGAAGTAAGTATTTTAATTTCAACTTCTTAAAAATCACGCTTCGCAAGACCATGGCCCCAATTACAGATTTCATACTGACCGAAAATGCCAATTTTTCCAAGAAGTGGGCAATTCCATTAAGATATTTTGCTTCGTGCCTTGATCCAGAATTGATGAGAACTGTCGATTACAAGAGTTAACACATTACTGGCTTAACCCCTGCAAAATTTACAAAATGTTCAAAACATGGCATTATCAGAAGAGAGCTCCCTCTTATACATGGCATTATCAGAAGAGAGCTCCCTCTTATACTTGAACACCATTAACGCTTGACTGCCTTTCTAACAAAGGTACAGAAAATCTGCTTTACAATGACAAAGACAAAGAAGAAATTTGCCAAGGGCCCGGCGAACACGGCTGTACTTACTTCCTACGGTACAGAACTGTCCAAACTTATTTTGGGACGCCACACGAAGCCCGTTCTCCAGGGTTGTGACTCTGGTTTCAAACTTTTCCTGTCCGTCTACTGTTGCGAAAACGGGCGTGGGGACTCCGGGTAAGGGAGAGGAAAGAGGAACGTTGGGATATCCACCGCCACTACTGTAGCGTCTGTATGCAGCCAGTCCAAACCTAAAGTGGCGATCGTGCTCGGTTAGAAATAATCATCACCATTTTGAGGCTGCAAGCATTTAGCGATTGGCACCAGATTTGTGGAGCAGCAAGATTAATCAATCGTATTTACTGAGCGCTTACTATCAATCAATCGTGTTTATTGAGCGCTTTCTGTGTGCAGAGCACTGTACTAAGCGCAATTAGCAGACATGTTCCCTGCCCATAATGAGTCTAGAGGGGGAGACAGACATTAATAGGAATAAGTAATTTATATTATATAATTTAAAGATATGTACATAAGTGCTACGGGGATGGGGGTGAGGAGAACAGTTCTACTTTCACAACACCTGTAGAATCTACGCCGTCCACTCCATCCAAAATGCTTTTACACTGATCCAAGCACTTATATCCCACCTTGACAGCTCTATCGGCTTCCCTTTCCAGACTACATTGACTCTGCCGCCCGGATCGTTTTTCTAAAAAAAAATTCAATCCCCACTCCCCCAAAACCTCCACTGGTCGCCATAAAGACACCTTACCATCGGCTTTAAGACGATCGATCAGCTCTCTCCCTCCTATCTAACCTCACCAATCTCCTACTAAAGTCCAGCCCACACATTTCATTCCTCTATCGCCAACCTACTTGGTCTCACCACTGACTCTTTGACACCCCATCATTCTCCTCACCTTCAAAGTCGTACTAAAATCATATTTCCTCCCCTTACCTGACTCGATTTCCCCGCCCTCCTGGCCCTCCCGCTGTGTCATCTATGCCTTTGGATCCGTACCCGCCCCCAGAGTACTTGTGTACATATCCTCGTACTCTGCTCCTTCCCCCTATTTGTAATTTAACGCCTGCCTTCCACTCTAGACTGTAAGCTCCTTGTAGGCAAGGACTATGTGACCATCTGTAGCGTATCGTTCACTTCCAAACATTTAGTACAGCGCATTAAGCGCTCAGAAAAAGTATATCCGATTGACTGAACTTAAATATATGGCTCTGGCATAGGTACTAATACAGACATCAGCATGCTGATGATGCCAACAGGCCACTACATGCTTACATAAAGAAGCCATTCGATAAACACGGTAAACGATAATCGAGGGGTCAGTTCACGACGAGGGTAGACACTTAACGCATGAGGTGACTAAGTACAGAAATTTATTAGCCCAAAGGAGTTGTGCTAATAGCCAACGGAGTCAGAAGGGTTTGACTAAATTCACGGGAGATGGGTTTATAACAGATTCTGAGAGAAGGCTGGGGGTGACCAATAGAAGGTACTGCCCTGGCTATTTTTTACGGTATTTGTTAACCATTTACTACGTAATGATAATAATTCTGGTATTTCATCATCATTTATTGAGCGCTTACTACGTGCAGAGCACTGTACTAAGCGCTTGGGAAGTACAAATTGGCAACATTCTAGAGACAGTCCCTACCCAACAGTGGGCTCACAGTCTAAAAGGGGGAGACAGAGAACAAAACCAACCATACTAACAAAATAAAATAAATGGAAAAGCTATGTACAAGTAAAATAAATAAATAGAGTAATAAATATGTACAAACATATATCCATATATGCAGGTGCTGTGGGGAAGGGAAGGAGGTAAGGTGGGGGGGATGGAGAGGGGGATGAGGGCGAGAGGAAGGAAGGGGCTCAGCACAGGGGTAGATAAAGACAAGCTAATCAGGTTGGACACGTTCCACGCCCCACATGGGGCTCACAGTCTTCATCCCCGTTTTACAGGTGAGGTAACTGAGGCCCAGAGAAGTGAAGTGACTTGTCGAAGATCACACAGCAGACAAGTGGCAGAGGCAGAATCAGAACCCAGGTCCTTCTGTCTCCCAGGCCTGTGCTCTATTCACTAAGCCACGCTGCTTCTCATGGACTATGAGCCCGTTGTTGGGTAGGGACCGTCTCTATATGTTGCCAACTTGGACTTCCCAAGCGCTTAGTACAGTGCTCTGCACACAGTCGGCGCTCAATAAATACAACTGAATGAATGAATGAATGAATGAATTAGGACAGGGGTTCACGAGTGTAACAATCATGCTTCTTTCAAGCAACCTGTTGTCACTGTCAGAGACCGAATCCTGTGGTCCTCCATTCATTCAATTGTATTTATTGAGTGTTTACTGTGTGCAGAGCACTGTACTAGGCGCTCAGGAAAATACAAAACAGCAATAGACAATCCCTGCCCACAACGAGCTCATAGTTATGCTCCATGTGCTAAACCTTGTAATGATAATCATCATCATCAATCGTATTTATTGAGCGCTTACTGTGTGCAGAGCACTGTACTAAGCGCTTGGGAAGTACAAATTGGCAACATATAGAGACAGTCCCTACCCAACAGTGGGCTCACAGTCTAAAAGAGCGATAATAATGATAATAATCGTAATTCGGGTATTTAAGTGCTTACTATGTGCCAAGCACTGTTCTAAGCGCTGGGGTAGATACAAGGTGATCAGGTTGTCCCACGCCGGGCTCACAGTCTTCATCCCCATTTTACAGATGAGGGAACTGAGGCGCAGAAGTGAAGTGGCTTGCCCGAAGTCAGACAGCTGACAAGTGGCGGAGCCGGGATTCGAACCCATGACCACCGACTCCCAAGCCCGGGCAGCGGGGCTCAGCGGAAAGAGTCCGGGCTTGGGAGTCAGAGGTCGCGGGTTCTAATCCCGCCTCTCCCACGTCTGCTGTGTGACCTCGGGCAAGTCGCTTAACTTCTCTGAGCCTCAGTGCCCTCATCTGTCAAATGGGGATTAAGTCTGTGAGCCCCACGTGGGACGTGATCACCTTATATCCCCCCCCCCCACCCCAGCGATTACAACAGTGCTTCGCACATAGTAAGCGCTTAACAAATGCCATTATTATTATTATTATTATCCAAGGGGATCAAAAGCAGAGACTGAGAAGCAGCGTGGCACAGGAGAAAGATCCTGGGCTTAGGAGTCAGAGGTCGTGGGTTCTAATCCCGCCACTGCCATTTGTCAGCTGGGTAACTTTGGGCAAGTCACTTAACTTCTCTGGGCCTCAGTTCCCTCATCTGTAAAATGGGGATGAAGACTGTGAGCCCCCCACGTGGGACAACCTGATCACCTTGTAACCTTCCCAGCGCTTAGAACAGTGCTTGGCACATAGTAAGCGCTTAATAAATCAGCTGTGCGACTTTGGGCAAGTCACTTCACTTCTCAGGGCCTCAGTTCCCTCATCTGTCAAATGGGGATGAAGACCGTGAGCCCCCCACGTGGGACCACCTGATCACCTTGTAACCTCCTCAGCGCTTAGAACGGTGCTTGGCACATAGTAAGCGCTTAACAAATCAGCTGTGTGACTTTGGGCCAGTCACTTCACTTCTCTGGGCCTCAGTTCCCTCATCTGTAAAGTGGGGATGAAGACTGTGAGCCCCCCACGTGGGCCAGCCTGATCACCTTGTAACCTCCCCAGCGCTTAGAACAGGGCTTTGCACATAGTGAGCGCTTCACAAATGAGCTGTGCGACTTTGGACAAGTCACTTCACTTCTCTGGGCCTCAGTTCCCTCATCTGTCAAATGGGGATGAAGACTGTGAGCCCCCCACGTGGGACAACCTGATCACCTTGTAACCTCCCCAGTGCTTAGAACGGTGCTTGGCACATAGTAAGCTCGTAATAAATGAGCTGTGTGACTTTGGACAAGTCACTTCACTTCTCTGGGCCTCAGTTCCCTCATCTGTAAAATGGGGATTAAAACTGTGAGCCCCCTGTGGGACAACCTGATCACCCTGTAACCTCCCCAGCGCTTACAACGGTGCTTTGCACAGAGTAAGCGCTTAATAAATGAGCTGTGTGACTCTAGGCAAGTCACTTCACTTCTCTGGGCCTCAGTTCCCTCATCTGTAAAATGGGGATGAAGACTGGGAGCCCCCCACGTGGGACAACCTGATCACCTTGTAACCTCCCCAGCGCTTAGAACAGTGCTTGGCACATAGTAAGCGCTTAATAAATGCCATCATTATCATTATTATTGAAATGGGGGTTAAGACTGTGAGCCCCCCGTGGGACCACCTGATCACCCTGTCACCTCCTCAGCACTTAGAACAGTGCTTGGCACATAGTAAGCGCTTAATAAATGCCATCATTATTACTATTATGATGATGATGATGATGAATGAGGGAAGCCACACAATTTGATGACAGACGGAGTAGGAAAAGTGGGCCCGCACGGCCGACGGCCCCTCACCTCGCCGGGGCCCGGCCCCAGGCCGCCCCGACCCGCGACAGCCGCCCCGTCGCTCCCATCGCCGCCACCGCCGCCATCTTGCCCTCTTTCCCGCCCCGCCGGCACTTCCGGTCCGCGGACCTCGACGTCACTTCCGGGCGGTGATCCTCGCCGCCACTTCCGATCGGGGAACCTCCCGCCGACGGCACTCACGATGACGTCACTTCCTCTACGCAGCCGGAAGTGGGGGCGGGCGACGGAGGAGGAGGGAAGAAGAGGGAAGAGGGAAGAGGAGAAGAAAGATGGCGGCCATGGAGACGCTGGAGTGAGGGAAACACCCGCCCGCCCGGGAATGTCGGGCTTCTCCCGGCCCCCGCCCGCCGCCGCCGCCCCGTTAGCCCGAGCCCGCAGCCTCGTCATCCAGGACGGTGAGACGGCCGCCACAGTCATCATCATCATAATGAAAATAATAGTAATGATGGTGTCTGTGGAAAAAAAAACCAATAATGATGGCGTTTATTAAGCGCTTACTACGTGCAAAGCACCGTTCTAAGCGCTGGGGAGGATACAAGGTCAGGTTTTCCCATGGGGGGCTCACACTCTTAATCCCCATTTTACAGATGAGGCAACTGCGGCATAGATAATAATAATAATAATAATGATGGCGTTTATTAAGCACTTACTATGTGCAAAGCACCGTTCTAAGCGCTGGGGAGGATACAAGGTTAGGTTGTCCCCTGGGGGGTCACACTCTTAATCCCCATTTTACAGATGAGGCAACTGAGGCATAGATAATAATAACAATAATAATAATAATAATAATGGCGTTTATTAAGCGCTTACTATGTGCAAAGCACTGTTTTAAGCGCTGGGGAGGTTACAAGGTTAGGTTGTCCCATGGGGGGCTCACACTCTTAATCCCCATTTTACAGATGAGGCAACTGAGGCATAGATAATAATAATAATAATAATAATGGCGTTTATTAAGCACTTACTATGTGCAAAGCACCGTTCTAAGCGCTGGGGAGGATCCAAGGTGATCAGGTTGTCCCATGCGGGGCTCACAATCTTAATCCCCATTTTACAGATGAGGCAACTGAGGCATAGATAATAATAATAATGATGGCGTTTATTAAGCACTTATTTCATGCAAAGCACCGCTGTAAGCGCCAGGGAGGATACAAGGTGATCAGGTTGTCCCCTGGGGGGCTCACACTCTTAACTCCCATTTTACAGATGAGGCAACTGAGGCGCAGATAGTAATAATAATGATGGCGTTTACTAAGCGCTTACTCTGTGCGAAGCACCGTTCTAAGCGCTGGGGAGGATACAAGGTTAGGTTGTCCCCTGGGGGGCTCACACTCTTAATCCCCATTTGACAGATGAGGCAACTGAGGCATAGATAATAATAATAATAATAATGATGGTGTTTATTAAGCGCTTACTATGTGCAAAGCACTGTTTTAAGCGCAGGGGAGGTTACAATGTTAGGTTGTCCCGTGGGGGGCTCACACTCTTAATCCCCATTTTACAGATGAGGCAACTGAGGCATAGATAATAATAATAATGATGGCGTTTATTAAGCGCTTATTTCATGCAAAGCACCGCTCTAAGCGCCAGGGAGGATACAAGGTGATCAGGTTGTCCCCTGGGGGGCTCACACTCTTAACTCCCGTTTTACAGATGAGGGAACTGAGGCGCAGAGAATAATAATAATGATGGCGTTTATTAAGCGCTTACTATGTGCAAAGCACTGTTCTAAGCTCCGGGGAGGATACAAGGTGATCAGATTGTCCCATGGGGGGCTCACAGTCTTCATCCCCGTTTTACAGATGAGGGAACTGAGGCGCAGAGAATAATAATAATGATGGCGTTTATTAAGCGCTTACTATGTGCGAATCACCGTTCTAAGCGCTGGGGAGGATACAAGGTTAGGTTTTCCCATGGGGGGCTCACACTCTTAATCCCCATTTTACAGATGAGGCAACTGAGGCATAGATAATAATAATAATCATGATGGCGTTTATTAAGCGCTTACTATGTGCAAAGCACTGTTTTAAGCGCAGGGGAGGTTACAATGTTAGGTTGCCCCGTGGGGGGCTCACACTCTTAATCCCCATTTTACAGATGAGGCAACTGAGGCATAGATAATAATAATAATGATGGCATTTATTAAGCGCTTATTTTGTGCAAAGCACCGCTCTAAGCGCCAGGGAGGATACAAGGTGATCAGGTTGTCCCCTGGGGGGCTCACACTCTTAACTCCCATTTTACAGATGAGGGAACTGAGGCGCAGAGAATAATAATAATGATGGCGTTTATTAAGCGCTTACTATGTGCAAAGCACTGTTTTAAGTGCAGGGGAGGTTACAAGGTTAGGTTGTCCCATGGGGGGGCTCACGATCTTAATCCCCGTTTTACAGATGAGGGAACTGAGGCCTAGATAATAATAATAACGATGGCGTTTATTAAGCGCTTATTACGTGCAAAGCACCGCTCTAAGCGCCAGGGAGGATACAAGGTGATCAGGTTTGTCCCATGGGGGGCTCACAATCTTAATCCCCATTTTACAGATGAGGGAACTGAGGCACAGATAATAATAATAATGATGTCGTCTATTAAGCACTTACTACGTGCAAAGCACTGTTCTAAGCGCCGGGGAGGGTACAAGGTTAGGTTGTCCCATGGGGGGCCTGCAATCCTAATCCCCATTTTACAGATGAGGGAACTGAGGCACAGAGAAGAATAATAATGATGGTGTTTATTAAGCGCTTACTATGTGCAAAGCACCGCTCTAAGCGCCGGGGAGGATACAAGGTTAGGTTGTCCCATGGGGGGCCCGCAGTGTTAATCCCCATTTTACAGATGAGGGAACTGAGGCGCAGAGAATAATAATAATGATGGCGTTTATCATTAGTACAGAGCACTGGACTAAGCGCTTGGGAAGTACAAGTTGGCAACATATAGAGACGGTCCCTACCCAACAGTGGGCTCACAGTCTAAAAGGGGGAGATAGAGATCTAAACCAAACATACTAACAAAATAAAATAAATAGAATAGATATGTGCAAGTAAAATAAATAAATAGAGTAATAGATGAAAGCAATCGAGCAGAGCAGAATAAAAGCAATCAGTCGATGTTGAGTGCTTATTGTGTGCGGAGCATTGTACTAAACACTTGGGAGAGTGCAGCAGAGTTCGTAGACACTTTCCCTGAGCTCAGTGAGCTTCTAGTCTAAGTAAAAGTGGGAGGAATCGAGCTGGTGCGTGAGGGAAAGGGAGCAGTGGGGCCTCAGCGTGATGTAGGGGATAGAGCACGGGCCTGGGTTCTAATCCCGGCCCTGCTGTTTGTCTGCTGTGTGACCTTGGGTAAGTCACTTCACTTCTTCATGCCTCAGTTACCTCGTATCCACCCTAGTGCTTGGTACAATGCCTGGCACGTAGTAAGCGCTTAACGGATATAATTATGATTATTATTACCAGGATGGGAAGGGAGGAGTGACGTTCGTGGGGTGGAAGAGAGGTGGAGACAGATGTGCTGGGGCAATTCTGGGCAGGGTTGAGCCATGAGGGAGAGGATAGATAGTCACACAGTGAAAATGGGTTTACTCAATTGAGCCTCTGATGTGATTATCAGATTGTAAACTCCTGGACGGTAGAGATTGTGTCTCTACGGCCCCCAAGCACCCAACACAGTACTCTAACACTAGGCCATTTGATTTAATAATAACAATAATCGAGGTATTGTTAATCGCTTACTCTTTGCCAAGCACCGCATTAGGCACTGGGGTAGATAAAAGATCATCAGGACCCATGTGGACCTTGCAGTTTGAAGAGGGAGAACAGGTATTGAATCCCCGTTTTACAGATGAGGGGCCTGAGGTCCAGAGAAGTCAACTAACTTGACCGAGGTCACACAGCAGACAAGTGGCAGAGACAGAATTAGAACCGAGGTGATGGTTAGATTGACTCCCAGGAACGTGCGCTTTCCAGGAGGCCATCCTGCTTCCTCTCTGCTTTGAACTGTTGAGAGGGCAAAAAATAGAATGGTGAGGAAAGGAAAGTTAGAGATGTTAAAGCAGGGGAGGAAGGAGAGTGAGGAGGACAGGGTGTGCCTAGAGTAAAGAATGTCAGATTAGGGGACTCCTCTCTTAGCGCCATACAGTAACAGTGGGTCAGTAGAAAGAGGTATGCGTGTCTAGATTCGGTGCCTGTAAAAAGCTGAATAGGTTTGAAACCTTCATGAAATCTGATTGATTTTTTTTTTGACTCTCAAAATTTCAGATGACAAAGCCGAAGCGGTGGATGAAGCAGCAAATCCATTCTCCTTCAAAGAGTTTCTGAAAAGCAAGAACCTCGGCCTATCGAAAGAAGACCCAGCCAACTGTAGAATTTATCCCAAGGTAAATTTAAAAAGCTGGAGTCACCCGAAGTTCTACAGCAGAAAAAAATGATGTGCGTTTTGCCCTGCCCTTTAGTCTGATAGTCAGTCACTTGTACTGCAAGACAGCAGATGATCGCAAAATGTCTCACTTCAAGTGGAAGTCATGTAGGATTACCGTGTGAAGATGTTTGGTCCATTTGTTCTATCTTATGCTGTCGAGTCGTCTCTGACCCATAGCGACGCCATGGACACATCTCTCCCAGGATGCCCCGACTCCATCCTTCAGTCGTTCTGGTAGCGTGCATCCATACGGTTTTCTTGGTAAAAATTCTGCATTGCCTCCTTCCACACGGTAAACTTGAGTCTCTGCCCTCTACTCTCTCCCGTGCCATTGCTGCCCAGCACGGCTGAGTTTTGATTTATCTCAGATTGCCTTCCACTTGCTAGCCACTGCCCAAGCTGGGAATGGAATGGATATGCCACTGCTTGCCTCTCCCACCCATACTAAAGGCTGGTAGAGTACTGGAAACTCTTCAGGTGCGACCCCAAAAGCGGGTCCGTACAGAGCTCCAAATAAAAGAACACTGAACCAAAAAAAAAAAAACAAACCCAGAAGATAATATTCTCAACTCATCGGGGAAAGACTCTTTGGAGGTTTTCATCTTCGTTCTCTTTCTGTAGGAATCTTCAAGGCTGTCAGAACTTGAAGATGATTCAGCCGCTTCTAAAACCACAGGACGCAGCCTGGGCTATCAGGAACCATTTTTCCAAGACCCTACAGCGGCTGGGAGCTTGTTGGCCGGAATCGAGGATGACGACTGGAGAGGGAGTTACCACCCGTCGGCCGTGGAACAAACCCACGCCTCCAGAGTCGCTATTAGCACATCACCTTATAGTACCTATGCTTCGTTATTTTCCCACTCAGATGAATTATCGGGGATTGAGTCTCTTGCCCCATGGACCGGAAATGACGATGACTCATTTCTGTCAACCATATCTCAAGGGAATACAAACAAAGATTTTGCTGCTCCTGAGGAATTTTCAGGAGAGCGTCACTTTCAGTCTCTGCAGATGAGCTACAAAGCCGTAAGTGAGAGAGAGTGGGGCTGGGGGTGGGGGGTGGAGAAGAAGAGTGGCTGTCCATCACCTTTCTAGGAAAGCATCATCACCTGCTTTGCGGACATTATCTCTCTCGGAAAAATAAGAATCACATTGCTTCCCTTGTGTCTTTTAGACCTCTGAAAACAAAGACAGCAGTAGCACAGTTACCCTGAGGTCCGGGGAGATGGACCGTGGCTAGTAGGTTAGCCGTCAGCGTGAAGGCAGATATGAATACAAATCTAGTTAGTATAATTAAAGAGAATGGTTAAGGCAAAGAGAGAAGCTAGTATAGTAGGATCTCTGGGCGCACGGTCACTAAACTGAATTTCTTATTTTTAAAATCAGTTGTTCTATAAGAGAGCAAATCGACCTTCTGCTCTTGTTTTTTTTCTGTCCTTTCATAAAAGAAAAGTGCCATCACTGGGGGGCAGATCAATAGTCTTCGTCTCCAACAGAAACAAAAGGATGCTTGGAGGAACTGTTCCAATGTACTTCTGCCACTGGGTTGCTGTGTGACCTGGGACAAGTCACTTAACTTTTCTATGCTTCAGTTTCCTCATTTTAAAAATGGAGATTCAATATCTGTTCTCCGTCAGATTTAAACAGCCCTGTGTGAGGCACGGACTGGTCCGACCCGATTATCTAATATCTACCTCAGTTCTTGGCACGTATTTATCACTCAATGAACACCATTTTTATTTTTATTATTATTAATATCATCTTTGTCATTCAACCTAATACAATTCCCCAATTTATCCCCATTTTATCTCTCAACTTTCTCTCCAGTTACCTTTTTTAGTCATTCATTTCATAAATTTATTCAAGCCTTTCTCAAACTTACTGATAAAGCCTGGGCAACTTTCTGAGCTAACAAATTTCCTGTGCTTACAGTGTGCTTTGGAAAAAGTTTCCTCTTGCTTGTTTCGAAGATACCTCTGTCAGTCCTCCTGATCTATTGTGGAGTTTCTTCATCAACCATTCCACGTTAGCCCCGTCCAAGCACTTTTATAATTTTTGTAACACTGATCATGTACCCGCTTCGAGTCTTCGTTTTCCAGACCGCAAAGAGCTAATCTGTTTTTGTCTTAACTCACTTAAGAAGCTTCTGTATCCCCCCAATCATATTTGTTGCCTTACTCGAGCTTCCTAAAATGCCAGTGCCAAAATTATGTACAATATTCCAGATGGGCCTCAGTTTCCTCATCTGTGCAATGGGGATGAAATATCTGTTGTCCCCTCTTCCTCAGGCTGTGAGTGCCATGTCTGACCTGATTATCTTTTAGCTATTCCAGCTTTTAGTATAGTGCTGGGCACATAGTAAGCACCTAAGTAATACAATTACTAGTGTTTTTTATTATTAATAACAAAGTAAGGGCTTACCATGGTATTTCAGGGAGGGGTAAGAAAAAATAAAAGGAGCCTTTTATTTTTTCTTGCCCCACCTTGATGCTGCCGAGCATTTGGTAGGCATTTTTCCCGCTGCCATATTGGGATATTGCCATATTAATATTGGCATATTAATTTAAAAGAAGAGTCAACAGTGTCTCTGGGACTTTTTTTTGGAGATACGGGCACTGCTGATAGCGTAGAGCCCATCATCGTGGAGTGGTAACGGGTAGTTTTGTTTTCTTCTAGAAAGAGACTCCCGGCCCCAGCTGCAGAGTTGCAGTTTACCCTCCAGCTCAGACCCTTAGTGTTTCTAATTAGAAATTTCTTTTCCTCCAGCTTAAAGAAGAAAACTACAAATTAAGAAGAAAAATTATCGAAATTCAGAGCTTCTCTGATACTCAGACAGAAATGTATGTACACTGCTATTTAGCCCAAAATGTTAAATTTTGAAGGCATTGTTTCATCTCTCCCAATTTCCAAAGGCTGACTATAGTAGAGTATAATAGGCCTTTGTAGAGTTGCTTGCATTTTTATCTTGCCGACTTCAGTACAAGAAGCTTTATACCCAAGTTGGCTTATTTAAAGGCCTTGCTCTTCTGCTTAACCAACTTCAGCCCATTTTGTTGAGGCATTTCTAGCAGGCTTTAAAAAAAATTTTACATCACCAGAGCCAAATGAACTGTGAAACCAATCTTGGAGCAATGTCTCTTTATTAGCAGAGATCTATTAGATTATGGGATTTGGGGATTCCCTCATCTCCTCCCATCTTCCCATCTGTACATGTCCCATTTTTTTTCCTGTCTCTCAATCAATCAATTGTATTTATTGAGCGCTTACTATGTAAGTGAGTGCCCTAATTAAATATGATAGACTGAGTGACCAAAGTTCTGAGCTTGTGAGAGAGTAAAGATGATGTTGCTGTCTACAGTGATGGGAAAATCAGGAGGAGGACAGGGTTTGGGAGGGAAGGGAAGGAGTTCTGTTTTGAACAAGTTAAAGTCTAAGGTGACTGGAAAGGCAGGAGGAAATGTGAGACTGCAAAGAGGGAGAGAGATCAGGGCTGGAGATGTAGATTAGATGTAATCCTCACAGAGGTGGTAGTTGAAGATGCAGGAGTGAATGAGGCTTTCTGATTCATTCGTCTCTCCTGTCAACACCAAGTTTATCCTCTGTTTCCCTCTTCCTCCTTTAGTCCTTTCGTGTCGTACTCTAATCTCTTGTTTTTCCCTCGCTTCTTCCCCCAATATCCATTGCTTCCTGTCCACACCTCCCTTCTGCCTTCCCCCTTCACTATTCAGCCTTTTTCCTGCTTTCTTGTCTTTCCCTTCCAACTCCTCCGCTGCTAGGCGATTCTGGAGGAGTTAAGCTGGATAAAGTGGGGTTAAGCCAGTCCCTTGCCACTGTACATAGCTCCATCAGCCTGCCCAGGATTAAAGCACAAACTTCACCCTAAATTTCCCAGGCACTGAATTCAGTGCTCTGCGCAGAGTATTTGTGCTCAAGTACTACTGATTGATTGGAGTAGCGGCAAAAGCAGCCGCAGAGGAAATGAGCTTCCCATCTTTTCCTGCTACCGCTGCCCTTGTTTCTTCATGGTGACAGGAATCATGTCTCTCTGTGGAGCTTGAGAGGGCCAGACTCAGCAAACCTCATCTTTGTTCAAAGGTGATCTCCAAAGCTGAGCAGAAACTGCCCACTATTTTTGTTGAAAGTCAGGGACCGTGGATTGAGCATTTTAGTAGAAAAATGATCCGGGCAGCAGAGTGAAGTATGGATTAGAGTTGGGAGAGACAATGAGCCCCATGTGGGACAGGGTCTATGTCTAATCGGATTGTATTTTACCTACCTCAGCCTTTAGCTCAGGGCTTGGTATAGTCGGCACTTAACAAGACTGTGAGTCCCTTGTTGGGCAGGGATTTTCTCTATCTGTTGCCAAATTGTACTTTCCAAGCACTTAGTACAGCGCTCTGCACACGGTAAGCGCTCAATAAATACAATTGAGTGAATGACTAAATAAAAATTCTCAAGAACATCAGAGTTTGACAGCCAGATTCTCTGACCATCACACTCCGCCATTGCCCGATGTTGTGTTGAGCAAGTTAAGCACCTTAAGGCAGTTCAGCGGCTCTTTTGGGTTGAAATCAAGGTGGTAAAAATAATCCATTCTTTTCCCTGTTTTAACAAGGGTGAGAACCCTCGAGAGGAAATTAGAAGCCAAAATAATTAAGGAAGAAACCGACTATCAAGACCTGGAATCAGTGGTTCAGCAAGTGGAACAGAATCTCAAGCTGATGACCGTAAATAAATATTAAATTTCTTGGAATTAGGTTTGTAGGATTCCAATAGGGAGTGGGGTGTGCTGGGAAAATACTTCTATAGCATAAAGTCAGATTCGGCCCGTGGTGGTTATTATGACTCTGAAAGTTCTCTTAGCTGGCTGGGCTTCTGATTTCCTTTCTGCGAAAGGGGACTAATTTTTATATAAATGTGTTGACAATTACTAGCAAGTGTGTGGGGAGCAGTGCCTGGGGAGGGTAAAGTTTCCTGTATGAGGCTGAAAAATAATTCCTTAAGAGCTTAGAGTGAGTAGAAGCCAAACTAGCTCCAAGGAAAGATTACGTGATGATCAGAACTGATTTTTTAATACTTAATGAGGACCCACTTTTTTGTGCTTTTATGAGCAACCACAGTGCGAGGCCCCGTTTACAGTGTACTTTCTTCATTCTAGGGTCTGGTTTCAATGCAAACTCCTCTGGTCAGTTTACATTCAAGGGGCCAGCTCACTTCATATGGTTAGGCAGGTAGTGTGGTGATCTATCATAAAATAGTCGCTGCACTTTCCAGAAGGTACCACTTAGGAATGACCCATCTCACAAAGCTTCTTTTTCAATCTCTCCCTCTCTTTCAAAATATATGACTCTACTCGTGTTGCAACAGAAACGAGCAGTGAAGGCAGAAAATCATATTACAAAACTCAAGCAGGACATCAATTTCCTCCAGGTGAGTTAAAAGTGTCTAACGTTCTGTGGTTCTGGAACTTAGGTATTGTCTAGTCTACATATGAATGTAAGAAAGGAAATGTGACATGAGACTATCGGTGAGTTCATTTCATTTTATCCTGGCAAAGTTTGTGAGTGAACACACTGGGAAGAAAATTGGGAATTTTAACCAATTTTGGGGATGTCCTTGGCTTTCCTTAGATTAGGTGTCAGCAAATGATGGCCAAAGTATCAGAGGTGACACCCTAAGCCATTCTAGATGGCATTCCAGCCTCTGAGCTAGTGGCCTCTTTCCTGTCCTGGGGATTAGAAGAAGCTTGCGGGGTTTGGAGACTCAGTTTCCACTCTTGTGACCCATAAGGCCCTTCTGGGTCCCCTTTGCTCTCCCTCATTCTCCTTTTGGGGAACAGGGAGTGTCCCTGGGAGCAGTCAGGATAATAATGGAACGCTTCCTGTGCTTAGAGCTTTGTCCTAAGCACTTGGGAGAGGAACAGTAGCTATCGGGGATACAGTCCAACCCACCTGAGTTTGGCGTCGGTGGCGGCCAGGTGACACAGCCAGAGGGTCCTCTGGGCCTGCCGCACGGGTGACCATCTCTTCCCCGAAGCCCCACCAGCCAACAATGCGCAAATCATTCGTCTTTGTTCCTAGCTGTTTGGACAGGATGTGATTCCATCAAAAATGGAATGAAGTATGCGGTTTTACTGAGTGGGAGGGTTCCAGCTTGACGGTTGGGAAATGAATAACCAGGAGAATCCACGTCCACCACCCCCCTTTCAAGGGCTTATCCAATTGGGAAAGCTGAGTGAGAACAGAGACTGCCCCAGTTCCAACAATCCTTAGGAACACGTGAGGGGTCAGACAGGTACAGGGGGAGATGTTCGTTCCAAAGCAGTGGTCCGGGCCCAAGGTTACAGTTTGTTTTGCATCTCTGCAAATGTTCATAATAGTAATAATAATAATGGCATTTATTAAGCACTTTGTGCAAAGCACTGTTCTAAGCGCTGAGGAGGTTACAAGGTGATCAGGTTGTCCCACGGGGGGCTCACAGTCTTAATCCCCATTTTACAGATGAGGGAACTGAGGCACAGAGAAGTGAAGTGACTTGCCCAAAGTCACCCAGCTGACAGTTGGCGGAGCCGGGATTTGAACCCATGACCTCTGATTCCAAAGCCCGGGCTCTTTCCACTGAGCCATGCTGCTTCTCTGAGCCACGCTGCAGTTGAAAGTACTTTCTTTACCAGTTAATTCATCAGTGGGCCTGTTCACTTTTTTTTTTCAAAAGCTTCAAGTGATTAATTACAAGAGGGAAAATGAAATGTTGCGATCCGGCCAGATGGCCAATTTAACCGTGGTTAAACAGAACACAGATGTAGCCCTGCAGAATCTCCACACAGTTATGAGCAACGCACGCACGTCAATCAGGTCAGTATCTCGGGCCCAGTCTTGTGCAACTCTGCTGAAGTCATGTCGTGGGAATAGTCTTCCCCGGGGGGCTGCTAGTGGAGCGGTTCGTTCCTTTTACGATGCTTTAAAAGAACCAAGGTCCGGGACGTCACTGTTGGCACTTCCTAGGTAGTAGGAGGGGGCCAGGGGCCCATTTGTAAATTGTAGAATAATAGGGCGCACCAAGTCGCTTAGCCCACTTTCTAAACGGGAAACAACGTGGCCTATCGGGAAGAACACAGGTCTGGGAGTTAGCAGACCTGAGTTCTAGTTCAGCTTTGCTTTTGGTCTGCAGGGTGACCCTGGGCAAGACGCTTTGTCCTCTCTATGCCTCCGTTTCCTCATCTGTAAAATGGGGGTGAGAGCTACTCTCCCTATCTCGATTGTGAGCCCTTTATGGGATGGGGACTGCACTCAGTTCCTTGACTAAACCCTTTTTTCCTTTTCTTCCACTCCCTTCTGCGTCGCCCTGACTTGCTCCCTTCATTCGTCCTCACTACCAGCCCCACAGCACTTAGGTACATATCCGTAATTTCTTTATTAATGTCTGTCTCCCCCCTCTAGACTGTAAGCTTATTGTGGGCAGGAAATGTCTGTTATATTGTTAAATTGTAGTCTACCAAGCGCTTAGTACAGTGCTCCCCCCCTTTTAGACTGTGAGCCCACTGTTGGGTAGGGACTGTCTCTATATGTTGCCAATCATCATCAATCATATTTATTGAGCGCTTACTATGTGCAGAGCACTGTACTAAGCGCTTGGGAAGTACAAATTGGCAACATATAGAGACAGTCCCTACCCAACAGTGGGATCACAGTCTAAAAATTTGTACTTCCCAAGCGCTTAGTACAGTGCTCTGCACACAGTTAGCGCTCAATAAATACGATTGATGATGATGATGATGCTCTACACACAGTAAGCACTTTATAAATACGATTGATTTATCTTACGTAGTACAGTGCTTGGCACGTAGTAAGTGCTTAACAAGTACCACTATTATTATTGTTATTAGTATTATTTTGACTATTTACCCTAGCGCTTAGCCCAGTTGTGGGGCCATAGTAAGTGCTTAATAAATGCCGTCATCATCATCATTATTCTTTTCTTGATTCTCAGACTGCTGCCTAACCATCCAAGTTAACTGCCTTTTTCCCCTTGCATCTTTTGCAAACTAGACTTTAGCCAGTTTAACTGGCTTTGGCTAAGTAAAAACGGAGCACTTTTGATGTCAAACCTACAGCTTTGTATTATAATCTTTCCTGTCTCGTTTATAGTGTCCTGGCTTACGTGAGCCCCAAACTCTTAAAAACCTTTTCCTTCTTATTTTAGGCAGCTGGTTTCTGGAGGAGAAACACTGAATCTTGTTGCTGAGATCCTTAAATCCATAGACAAAATTTCCGAAGTTAAAGAGGAGACAGAAGATGAGTCTCGATAACCCAGTGAACTGATTTCCTTCCCGACAGCTCTGTTTACATTTCAAAAACACTACTTTCTACGTGGAAAGGCAGTTGTCTTCCAATATGCAGTTTCCACCCTTAGAAGCTAAGTGTTTTCCCTATAATAGTTAAGTATAGATCACGAAATGGTAACTTCGTGGTCTTAAAGTGTTATTAGCCTTGAAACGCATTCGAGTAGTAAAAAACTAATGGATTCATGTTGCACCTACATCTTATATCAATTAGCTACTTGGGGCGGAATACAGGTGTACATAAGGTTTACACGCTTCCTTATATTTGCTTGAAAGGATAGAGACTCTTTCATGCAATTGCTAAATCTGGATATGAGTTCTAGGGTAAACATTGCTTTCAATTGCCTGTTAATGCTTCCTGGACACTAATTTCAAGATGGGCCAAATTTTGTTTGCCCTTGAAGCTGTTTTTTGGCAGGGAGTAGATGAGCAGAAGCAATAGTAAGCTACACCAAACTACTGTCTTGAACCTAAGCCTTTTTTTAAAAAACAAAAACAAAAAAACCTCTTGGCCTGTTTAATACCACCAACAGATCTTTCCCTTCAGTCTTGAGCCAGTGAATCAAGTCCTTTTTTCAGAAATTTTGTTTAGAATTTTTTTTTTTTTTACAATTCTTCCGTGACACCTGGCCTGAAGCTCTGACTTTTAATAGATCTGTTAGGTACTACTACGCTGCCACATCTAGTTGATGTCTTTTGCCTCAGGCATTGCTCAGTGTATTAGTATTACATAGTGGTACACTGGTTAAATGCACCTTTTTCAGATTTTTATATTTTAAACACATTTACCTGTGTGGAGTCATTCCACTTTCGGATTCCACTGATTACATACGATGTAGGATGCAGTATTGTTCAAAAATATTTCTAGGTTAATAGTGACAGCATTCTCTAGGGTTTATGTTTTTCAAATTTTTCTACAAGCTAGCTAAGGGCACCCGAATTTTTACAAAACCGTTGCCTGTACTGTGGATGTAAACTTTTTAAAATAAAATTCCGTTCGGACACATTTTAAATCCTTACTATTTAATAAAGTCCTAGACTGTGTGTGTAATCTACATTTTAATTGACGCAGGGAAGGGTAAGGCAGTGATCGGTGGTAGTAAGGGTCAAGTGTGGAACAATTAAATGCTTGCTAACAGACCTTTCTGGAAATGCATGCAAAACAATGAAATGGATGAATTAGGACAGAATGGGGGGGCCTGGTGGGAATAAATTAGCATGTCTTCACTCCTGAAAAACAATTGAATTTAGTCAAACACAAGGTAAGTGGTTATCTCCCTGGTAATCTTTGTAGTTTGAGAATTATTCTCAAAATGTGGCCCTCGTCTCCTAGAAGCTGGCTTTGGAGAGGAAGACACAAAGAAGGAGCTTGGAAACTGGAATATCAGCTTTTCCCAACCCCACTTTTCTCCCCTGGGCCCGAGACCCTCAACTTGGATTTAGCAAGCAATGCTACAACTGGGAGTCATTTCCCGCAGAAGCAGGCACCGCCATCGAGGAAAAGAAAAACTCTTTCAGAGCAGAAGTTTTGTAAAGAAGGAGAGGAATGGAGGCAGAGGAGAAAAGAGTGCCAAAAACCCCACCGCAAGGGTCAGCCTTGTGATGTGCATAATGGGTCCCGGACTTTGGGTGCTTCATTGACCCTTTCCGTAGCACAAATAGTAGGGAAGCCGCGTGGCCGAGTGGAAAGAGCCCAGGCTTGGGAGTCAGAGGTTGTGGGTTCTAATCCCGACTCCGCCGCTTGTCCCTGGTGTGACTTTGGGCAAGTCACTTATCTTCTCTGTGCCTCGGTTCCCCCATCTGTAAAATGGGGATGAAGACTGTGAGCCCCACGAGGGACAACCTGATCACCTTGTAACCTCCCCAGCGCTTAGATCAGTGCTTTGCATATAGAAAGTGCTTAATAAAGGCCATTATTATTAAATAGTTATCGGAGAAGCAGCGTGGCTCTGTGGAAGGAGCCCAGGCTTTGGAGTCAGAGGTCGCGGGTTCAAATCCCGGCTCCGCCAATTGTCAGCTGTGTGACTTTGGGCAAGTCACTTCTCTGCGCCTCAGTTACCTCATCTGTAAAATGGGGATTAAGGTTGTGAGCCCCCTGTGGGACAACCTGATCACCTTGTAAGCTCCCCAGCGCTTAGAACAGTGCTTTGCACATAGCGCTTAATAAATGCCATCATCATCATTATTATTAAATAGTTATCCGAGAAGCAGCGTGGCTCCGTGGAAGGAGCCTGGGCTTTGGAGTCAGAGGTCATGGGTTCAAACCCCGGCTTCACCAATTGTCAGCTGTGTGACTTTGGGCAAGTCACTTCTCTGTGCCTCAGTTACCTCATCTGTAAAATGGGGATTAAGGTTGTAAGCCCCCCGTGGGACAACCTGATCACCGAGTATTCCTCCAGTGCTTGGAAGAGTGCTTGGCATATAGTAAGTGCTTAATAAATGCCATCAATCAATCAATCAATCATATTTATTGAGCGCTTGCTATGTGCAGAGCACTGTACTAAGTGCTTGGGAAGTACAAGTTGGCAACATATAGAGACAGTCCCTACCCAACTTCTCTGCGCCTCAGTTACCTCATCTGTAAAATGGGGATTAAGGTTGTGAGCCCCATGTGGGACAACCTGATCACCTAGTATTCCCCCAGCGCTTGGAAGAGTGCTTGGCATATAGTAGGAGCTTAACAAATGCCATCATTATTATAGGGGACTCGTGGGCTAGGGCGGATGGCTGTGTGACTGGGCAAGTCACTTCTCTGCGCCTCAGTTCCCTCATCTGTAAAATGGGGATTAAGGTTGTGAGCCCCAAGTGGGACAACCTGATCACCCAGTATTCTCCCAGCGCTTGGAAGAGTGCTTGGCATATAGTAAGCGCTTAACAAATACCATCATTATTATAGGGGACTCGTGGGCTAGGGCGGATGTGGGCCCACTGTTGGGTAGGGACTGTCCCTATATGTTGCCAACTTGTACTTCCCAAGCGCTTAGTACAGTGCTCTGCACACGGTAAGCGCTCAATAAATACGATTGATTGATTGATGGCTGTTTGGGCAAGTCACTTCTCTGCGCCTCAGTTCCCTCATCTGTAAAATGGGGATTAATGTCCCCTACGTGGGACAGCCTGATCACCGTGTAAACTCCCCAGCGCTTAGAACAGTGCTTTGCGCATAGTAAGCGCTTAATAAATGCCATCATCCATCATGAGAAGAAGCGTGGCTCAGTGGAAAAGAGCCTGGGCTTTGGAGTCAGAGGTCATGGGTTCAAATCCCGACTCCACCACAGGTCTGCCGTGTGACCTTGGGCAAGTCACTTCTCTGAGCCTCAGTTCCCTCATCTGTAAAATGGGGATTAAGACTGTGAGCCCCACAGGGGACAACTTGATCACCTTGTATCCCCCCAGCGCTTAGAACGGTGCTCTGCACATAGTAAGCGCTTAATAAATGCCATTATTATTATTATTATTGTTATTATTATTACTATTATTATTATTATCATCATCTTTGCCTCCGACCAACGGTCGCCTGAGGGGAGGTGGGAGAGAAGGCCGCGTCGCGTGAGCGCGCACGCGCGCCCCCTCGCCTGAGGTGGTACTGCGCACGCGCGGGAGCAGGGCGAGGGTGGGGGGGGGGAGCGAGGGGAGACCTCGGAGCATGCGCAGTGAAGCCGGGCCGGAGCCCGAGGCCTTGTCCCTGCCTTAGTGGCCCAGCGGGCGAAGGTGAGGGGGCCCTCACCCAGGGAAGGGGCAGGCCAAAGGAGACGGGCGACCGAGGGCAACCAGGGGGCCACCGGGGCCGAGGGACCCTGGCAGGGGACGGGAGAGAGTCAGGGCTCAGAAGGGGGGCCCGGGGTGGAAGGGGCAACCTCCTTCATGGAGGTGGCAGGGGAGCATGCAAGAGGGGTGAGGGGGCTCGACTGCAAAGTAGCAATGGTGACGAGAAAAAAGGAAGAAAAAGCCCTAAAATGGGCACCTGCCAGGGCAAGGGTGGCATGTTGTGAACGGCTGCTTCGATTTCCCTGCCGTCCTAAGGGAAGCCAGTTGTTTGGCTCACCCTGGGTGGGCAAAGGATTCAGGGGCCTGCAGTTAGCTTGTTAATATGTGGTGTTTTGTTGGCTGCCTCTCCCTTCTAGACTGTGAGCCCGCTGGTGGGTAGGGACTGGCTCTAGATGTTGCCAGTTTGTAGTTCCCAAGCGCTTAGTACGGTGCTGTGCACACAGTAAGCGCCCAATAAATGCAGCTGAATGAATGGATGCTGGAGGAGTTTGGCTCACCCCGGGCGGGCAAAGGATTCTGGGGCCTGGGCCGGGCCTAAGCTAACGGCCCCTCTTTTAGGCTTCCTCTTCAGCCCCTATTTCCCGTCGGGCCACAACTGGGAATGGGGAAAGAACATCCAGTACAGTGCTCTGCACATAGTAAGTGCTCAATAAATACGATTGATGATGATCCAGAATGAGAACATTATTATGGTATTTGTTAAGCGCCTACTTGATCACTTGATCACATTGTATCCCCCCAGCGCTTAGAACAGTGCTTTGCACATAGTAAGCGCTTAACAAATGCCATCATTATTATTATTACTATGTGCGAAACACTGTTCTAAGCGCTGAGGGGGATACAAGTTGATTAGGGTTTCCCACATTGGGCTCACAGGCGTTATCCCCGTTTTACAGATGAGGTAACTGAGGCCCAGAGAAGTTGAAAAAAATGGCATTTGTTAAGTGCTTACTATGTGCAAAGCACTGTTCTAAGCACTGGGGGGGATACGAGGTGATCAGGTTGTCCCACATGGGGCTCACAGTCTTAATCCCCATTTTACAGATGAGGTAATACAGGCCCAGAGAAGTTAAAAAAATAAATAATGGCATTTGTTAAGCGCTTACTATGTGCAAAGCACTGTTCTAAGCACTGGGGGGGAATACGAGGTGATCAGGTTGCCCCCCATGGGGCTCACAGTCTTAATCCCCATTTTACAGATGAGGTAACTCAGGCCCAGAGAAGTTAAAAAAATAAAATAAAAAAATAAATGATGGCATTTGTTAAACGCTTACTATGTGCAAAGCACTGTTCTAAGCGCTGGGGGGCATACAAGGTGATCAGGTTGTCCCACGGGGGGCTCACAGTCTTTATCCCCATTTTACAGATGAGGTAACTGAGGCACAGAGAAGTTAAGTGACTTGCCCAAGGTCACACAGCTGACATTTGGCAGAGCCGGGATTTGAACCCATGACCTCTGACTCCCAAGCCCGTGCTAAGTGAAGCGACTTGCCTAAAGTCACACAGCCGACAAGTTGCAGAGCTGGGATTAGAACTCATTCATTCATTCAATCGTATTTATAGAGCGCTTACCGTGTGCAGAGCACTGTATTAAGCGCTTGGGAAGTACAAGTTGGCAACATCTAGAGACGGTCCCTACCCAACAGCGGGTTCACAGTCTAGAAGGGGGAGACAGACGACAAAACAAAAAACATATTAACAAAATAAAATAAATAGAATAAATATGTGCAAGTAAAATAGAGTAATAAATACGTACATAGATATATACAGGTGCTGTGGGGAGGGGAAGGAGGTGGGGGGAGGGGGAGGAAGGGGAGAGGAATCAATCGTATTTATTGAGCGCTTCCTGTGTGCAGAGCACTGTACTAAGCGCTTGGGAAGTACAAGTTGGCAACATATAGAGACGGTCCCTACCCAACAGCGGGCTCACAGTCTAGAAGGAGGGGGCTCAATCTGGGAAGGCCTCCTGGAGGAGGTGAGCTCTCAGTAGGGCTTTGAAGGGAAAGTCATGACCTCTGACTCTCAAGCCCATGCTCTTTCCACTGAGCCACGCTGCTTCTCTGTAGTCCAACTGTAGAACGTGTAGTCCAAACTGGAGGCCGGCCAACCCAATGAATCAATCAATCAATCGTATTTATTGAGCACTTCCTGTGTGCAGAGCACTGTACTAAGCGCTTGGGAAGTACAAGTTGGCAACATAGAGTGGGTTCACAGTCCAGGGGTTAGGAGCAGCCTGGAGAAGAGCCAAACCCAGGTAGGTAGAGAGCGACGCCACCTCCCTCTAGCATCTCCGGACTCCAACTCTGAGGAAGAGACGGTTGGGTCCTTTTATTTTTAATTGCATTTGTTAAGCGCTTACTATGTGCCAAACACTGGGGTAGGTAAAAGATAATCTCGTCGTGGACAGAGAGTGTGTCTGTTTATTGTATGGTAGTCTCCCAAGCTCTTAGTACAGTGCTGTGCACACAGTAAGTGCTCAGTCAGTGCAATTGAATAATAATAATAATAAAATTATAATAATAATATACTATTCTATTTATTTTATTAATATATTTTGTTGTCTGCCTCCCCCTTCTAGACTGTGAGCCCGTTGTCGGGTAGGGACCGTCTCTATATGTTGCCAACTTGGACTTCCCAAACGCTTAGTACAGTGCTCTGCACACAGTAAGCGCTCAATAAATACGATTGAATGAATGAATGAATGGTATTTGTTAATAATAGTTATGGCATTTGTTAAACGCTCACTATGTGCCAGGCACGGTTCTAAGCCCCGGGGGTGGATACAAGCAAATCGGGTCGGGCACAGTCCCTGGCCTACGTGGGGTTCACTGTCTCAGTCCCCATTTTACAGATGAGGTCACTGAGGCAAAGAGAAGTGAAGTGACCGTTCAAGGTCACACAGCGGACAGATGGCGGAATTGGGATTAGAACCCACGACCTTCCGACTCCTAGGCTCATGCTTTATCCACTATGCCTTGCTGCTTCTCTAATAAATGAATAATCAGGTCAGACCTACGCCATCACCCAACTACATGGGGCTCACATTCTTAATCCCCATTTTACAGGTGAGGCATTGAGAAGTTAAGCATTTGGCCCAAGGTCGCAGAGCCGGGATTAGAACCCAGGTCCTTTTCATTCATTCATTCAACCGTATTTATGGAGCGCTTACTGTGTGCAGAGCACTGTACTAAGCGCTTGGGAAGTCCAAGTCGGCAACACATAGAGACAGTCCCTACCCAAAAACGGGCTCACAGTCTAGAAGGGGGAGACAGACAACAAAACAAAAGATGTAGACGGGTGTCAAAGTTGTCAGAACAAACAGAATGAAAGCTATATGACCATCATTAACAAAATAAATAGAATTCATTCATTCAATCGTATTTATTGAGCGCTTACTGTGTGCAGAAGCGCTTGGGAAGTACAAGTTGGCAACATATAGAGACGGTCCCTACCCAACAGCGGGCTCACAGTCTAGAAGATAGTAAATATGTACAAGTAAAATAAATAGAGTAATAAATCTTTACAAATATATACAGGTGCTGTGGGGAGGGGAAGGAGGTAGGGATGGGGAGGAGGAGAGGAAAAGGAAGAGGAAAAAGGGGGCTCAAGTCTGCTCTGTCCACTATGCTGCTTGGGAATGGGAATGGACTCATCCCAGAGGTGGTTTGTGAGCCTCCCCTTAACTCCTTAGCTTAGGTGGGCAGTTGGGACAAGCCTTTGGCTTAAGTGACAGTGCTAAAGTATCCGGTCTGTCTCTATATGTTGCCAATTTGTACTTCCCAAGCGCTTAGTACAGTGCTCTGCACATAGTAAGCGCTCAATAAATCCGATTGATGATGATGATGATGTATCGGAGCTCTGGTCCTCTGAAGGAATATTCCCACATCTGGGGAGCCCTGCCACTCAAGAGAAGGGGCAGTCGTTGACTATCAGCATTTATTTAATAAATCTGATGATCGGATGCTCAGGATAGTGCTCTGCGCAATCAATCAGTGGTATTGAGCACTTACGGTGTGCAGTACTACGGGCAGGGAACGTGTCGACCGACTCAGTTGTGGTGCTCTCTCCCCAGTGCTTAGTACAGTGCTCTGCACTCAGTAAATACCATTTGGTAGACACGTTCTCTGCCCACAGTGAGCTTACGGTCTAGAGGGGGAGTTTCCAGTTTAGAGCTGCGAGCTGGTCAGGAAACCGTGGATTAGAACCCAGCTCTTTGAGAGGCTGGCGAACATCGAGGCGCTGGCCTTTCCCGCCCGACAAATTTTTTTGAGACTCCTTGAGGAGCAACCTCTATCTAGGGGCCTGTGGCTCCTCATTTAAGGAGAAGGACAGGGCAGGATCTGGGAAAGAGCGGTTAGAGTTTGAAGTAATAATTAATGGTGGTATTTGTGAAGAGTCTACTGTGTGATCAGCACTGTATTAAGCACTGGGGTAGGTTCAAGATAACCAGGTCAGGCACAGTCCCCTTCCCACGTGGGGCTCACAGTCTAGTAGAACAAGTAGTAACTAACCAGCCTTTTGTTTTGCAGGGGTTAATAATAATAATGATGGTATTTCTTAAGCGCTTACTATGTGCCAAGCACTGGGATAGATACAAGGTGATCAGGTTGTCCCACGTGAAGCTCGCAGTCTTAATCCCCATTTTACAGACGAGGTAACTGAGGCCCAGAGAAATGAAGTGAATCGCCCAGCCGATAAGTGGCAGAGTCAGGATTAGAACCCGCGACCTCAGACTCCAAAGCCGGGCTCTTTCCGCTTGGAAGGAGGAGCGGCAGTTGTGTTAGTCCGGGGCGAGAAGTATCGAGTGGGCGCTTTTTCCCCAAAAAGAATTAGGCTCAAATTATCGGGGGCTGTTGCTCACTGTGGGCGGGGAATGTGTCTTCCGACTGTTACATTGAGCTCTCCCAAGCGCTTAGTACAGTAAACACTCAATAAATATGATCGATTGAGTCCCGGATTTTCTTTCCATGGAAATGAGAAGCAGTGTGAGCACAATTGTGGGAGTCAGAAGGATCTGATAGACTCAATCCCTGTCCCGCGTGCGGCTCACGGTCGTAATACCCATTTTACAGATGAGGGAGCTGAAGCCCAGAGGAGTTGAGTGATTTGCCCGAGGCCACACAGCAGGTAAGTGGCAGGGCTGGGATTAGAACCCATCCTGTGCTCTTTCCAGGAGGCCAGATTCCTCTCTGCTTGTGGCTTCCTAACGTGGTCAAATCCTAGTAGGAATCCTTCGCGGTGTTCGGTGCCCCCTGCCCACCTACTCAGCGTAGCTCACTGGAAAGAGCCCGGGCTTTGGAGTCAGAGGTCATGGGTTCAAATCCCAGCTCTGCCAACTGTCAGCTGTGTGACTTTGGGCAAGTCACTTCACTTCTCTGGGCCTCAGTTCCCTCATCTGTCAAATGGGGATTAAGACTGGGAGCCCTCCGTGGGACAACCTGATCACCTTGTGACCTCCCCAGCGCTTAGAACAGTGCTTTGCACATAGTAAGCGCTTAATAAATGCCATCATTATTATTATTTGTTATTACTCACTTGCCCCACTCTGTGCTGTAGCAGAAGCAGGACCGTCAGGGTTGGAGAGAAGGCGAGGGGCACCATTTAAACCCAACAGTGCTAGCGTCGCTTCCTCAGTGCAGGGTCTCGGCAGGCAGGTCTCAGGACCGAGCCTCATCTGCTGTTTCCTAAACGAGTCTCACCGTAAAGCAGAAATCAATCAGTGGTATTCATTGAGCACCCGCTGGGTGCAGAGCACTGTGCTAAGTGCTTCGGTGAGGGCAATAGAACAGAGTCAGTAGGCACTCAAGGCACTTCCAGTCTAGAGGAAGGAATCCACTTCCTTTCCGGGCCTCGTGCCCAACTCGCGCCGCCTGATCATCATCATCAATCATATTTATTGAGCGCTTACTGTGTGCAGAGCACTGTACTAAGCGCTTGGGAAGTACAAATTGGCGATCTCTTGTTGGGTTCCTTGCATTTTGCTCCGTGTTGCAGAAACACCCCTCTCCTTGGATAACTCTGCCTCAGCTATTCCTCCACCCTCTGACCTCAGAGCAGGGCACATAACACTCATCTTCACAACTCTCTCCAGCTTGAGATGGGGCAGTCTGGAAGCGGGAGACGGACAACAAAACAAAACATATTAACAGTCTTTTAGACTGCGAGCCCACTGTTGGGTAGGGACCGTCTCTATGTGTTGCCAACTTGTACTTCCCAAGCGCTTAGTACAGTGCTCTGCTCTGATTGATGATGATGATGATCTTAAAACTCTTTCGAGAACACATCTCCATGGGAACTCCCCACGTAATTTTTAATCTCCCGGCTAGTCTTGAAGACTGTAAGCTCATTATGGGCGGGAAGCGTGTGTGCTAATTCTGTTGAATTGTACTCACCGTCCCCAGCACCCACCTCACAACTGTGCAAGTTGAGAAAGGTTTCTGAGAACTGCCAGGGGATCACTCCATTTTTGTGCTTTCTAGCGATCCAGTTTGAGCGCAGTTGCATTTGGCGAGTAGGGCAGGATCTGTTGGGTGATATCGACACGAAGTATTGCCAGCCGAACTCACTTGACGCCGTGCTGCTTCGGATACAGCCACATTGCAGGGTTGGGACTTCAGCTCCTCATAGAGTGGTGAAAGCAAGAGGGCCTCTCTTTTAAACCATGCTGCTTGGGGCTCTGTGATCACTTTTAAAAGGTTATTCATTCATTCATTCAATCGTATTGAGCGCTTACTGTGTGCAGAGCACTGTACCAAGTGCTTGGGAAGGACAAGTCGGCAATAATAATGATGGCATTTATTAAGTGCTTACTGTGTGCAGAGCACTGTACCAAGTGCTTGGGAAGTACAAGTCGGCAATAATAATGATGGCATTTATTAAGTGCTTACTGTGTGCAAAGCACTTTTCTAAGCGCTGGGGAGTTTACAAGCGCAGGGGGCTCACAGTCTTAATCCCCATTTTACAGATGAGGTAGCTAAGGCACAGAGAAGTGAAGTGACTTGCCCAAAGTCACACAGCTGACAATTGGCGGAGTCGGGATTTGAACCCATGGACCTCTGACTCCGAAGCCCGTGCCCTTTCCACTGAGCCTAAAAGTTAGGGTCCAGTATGGCCAAAAGAAGCCGTGTCTTTCTTTTAAGGTGTTCAAGTGCCTAACTATGTGCCAGGCACTGTATTAAGCGCCGGGAGTAGATACAAGATAGTCAAGTCTCACATGGGGCTCACAGCCTAATTAGGAGGAAGAACAGATATTAATTCCCCATAGGTTGGACATAGCCTGTATCTCACGCAGGGCTCGCAGTCTTAATCCCCATTTTATAGATGAGGTAACTGAGGCCCAGAGAAGTGAAGTGACTTGCCCAAGGTCACCCAGCAGGGAGGTGGTGGAGCCGGGACTAGAAAGCAGGTCCTTCTGACTCTCAGTCCCGTTCTCTGTCCACCAGGCATCTGAAATGAACTTGAATGTTCTCTGGGGTTGAAAGACAGCAACACTAACCTCGCTTTGTTTCATTTCTAATTTTTGCTGTAGCTCTTGGTGGCACAGAAGTCATGTCAGCCATGGATTTAAATGCAGAAAGAGAGAAGATCAGGAAAGAAATCGAGGAACTGGAGAGGAGCTTGGACCCCAACGCTGCAACCATTGAAGTGGTTGTTTCTGAATCGAGTCTCGATTCTGATTCTGGAGGTATGTTGGAATTGACCGAAAATTCTTAATAATGGTGGTATTTGTTAAGTGCTTACTATGTGCTAAGCGCTGGGATAGATGCAAGGTAGTCAAGTTTCAGATGGGGCTCACAGCCTTAGTAGGAGGAAGAACAGGTATTGAATCCCCATTTTTCAAATGAGGGAACTGAGGCACAGACAAATGAAGTGACTCGTCCAAGGTCACATGATGGAGTTGGGATTAGAGCCCAGATCCTCCAACTCCCCGGCTAATGCTCTTTTCACTAGGCCACACTGCTTCCCTAACACTTACCCTTGAAGTGATCTCCCTCCCAGCCCTGGTTTTGTACGGGCTGCTTGTAGGCACCTTGGCCAGACTGTATTATTCCTGGGGGGCAAAATCTCCGTAGGGAGATAGTGGTTCCTTGGGCCTGATCATTTGGTACACAGAAATTGAGGGATGCCAGCTGATGGCCCTCTCAGAAGAAGGTGAGGAATCCTGCTCGTTGCCAGCCTCTTGCCGGTTTCCAAAGTGCTCTCCTGAGGAGACAGCGGTTGTCCCCACACCTGAGCCGACAGGAGAGCAATTAATTTGGGAAGTGGGAGCCTGCTTCAAACTTGGCCTCAGAGCAGAGTTCCTTCCCCAGCCGACAGAAACAAGATCATTTGTTTTCCCATGGCTGAAGAGGTTATCATTGGAGGGGTGATTTTCACCGCGGGCTGTCTTTTCATTTCCAACAGATTCCCTGGAAGATGACGGCTTGGACACACACGTCTCTGCGGTAAGTTAACTGCCTGGCCAATCACTTTCTTCTGCTCCATTAGTTGTTTGTTTTTTTAAATGGTGTTTGTTAGCCACTTACTACTGGCTAGGCACTTCCCTAAACACTGAAGTAGGTAAATCTAATCTGGTTGGACACAGTTTGTGACTCTAATGGGGCTCACGGTCTTAATCCCCATTTTACAGGTGAGGCAGCTGAGGCTCAGAGATGTTAAGTGACTTGCCCAAGGCCACACCAGACAAATGGCAGAGCCGGGATTAGAACCCAGGTCCCTCAAGTGCTCAGTACAGTGTCTGACTGACAGTTGGGCTTAGACTTTTCCATTATGGGAAACCCTAGCCAGAGAATATCTCTCCATGGCATAGCTCTAAGCTTCTTTGGCGTATGCGAACTCTCCTGCCATGTTAAGGCATTGATTTATAGGAGAGACCTCTGGTTTAGATAACTAAGAAAACCCATTCCGAATCTTTGTTTCTGAGAATTAAGGAGGTTAGGTATAACCCATCCCATTGTAAATCACTGGGGCAACCATCGCCAACTCCACCAAGCATCCTTTGGTACCCTTGCCAGAGACAGAATACTAACCTGGAAACACCAACAGGTATGTCTGATGGAATACAGGATAGTTTTATGTTTTAGGGGAGAGAAATTTTGAGGTATCTGAGACAAGGAGTGCTCAGTTGTTACTGCTTTGTGGTTTAGGGGAAAGAAATTCATTCATTCAGTCGTATTGCCGCTTACTGTGTGCAGAGCACTGTACTAAGCGCTTGGAAAGTGCAGTTCAGCAACAGAGACAATCCCTACCCAACAATGGGTTCACAGTCTAGAAGCGGGGAGACAGACAACAAAACAAAGCAAGTAGACAGGCATCAATAGCGTCAATATAAATAGAATTATAGATATACGTACATCATTAATAAAATAAGTAGAATAATAAATACGTACATATATGCACAAGCGCTGTGGGCCGGGGATGGGGGGCTAGAGCAGAGGGAGGGAGTCGGGGTGATGGGGAGGGTAGGAGGAGCAGAGGAAAAGCGGGGGCTCAGTTTGGGATAGAAGTCTTCAGGTATCCAAGACAAGAAGTGCTCCATTGTTACAGGAAGGGGGAAAAGCCACTGGAAAAATGATAGGATTCTGGTAGGCCAAAATAAGTCTCAGAAGTTTGGGCTAGTTGGGAGAATTCAGAACATCTCCTCGTCTATCTAATTTCTTTTGCTTTTTCTCCTCAGGAGGAGAAACAGTCCAGAGAGGACAGCAATGAAGATGATGATGACGACAAGGGTAAAAATCTCCCTGAAGACCCAGAGACTTGTCTGCAGATGAACCTAGTGTATCAGGAAGTCATTCAAGAAAAGATAGAGGAAGTTGAAGTTCTGCTCGCTCAAAATAAAGAGCAACAGGTGGGGAAGAGCCTGGTGAAGTTCATCCCTGGACAGATTAAGCTAGCATGGCATTGCGGAGGATGTCACATGTATTCTGCTCATAGTGATAGAAGTAATCAATCAACCCATCAGTGATATTTATTGAGCGCTTACCGTATTCAGAGCGCTGTACTAAGCACTTGGGAGATGACATTACCACAGAGTTGGTAGACGTGTTCCCTGCCCACAAAGAACTTACAGTTTAGAAGGGGAGGCACACATTAAAATAAATTACAGATAGTCATAAGTGCTGTTGGGCTAAGGGTGGGGTGAATATCCAGCGCTTAAATGTGAAGTGTTTAAAGGACTTAGTAATAGCTTCCTTGGGAGCATCAGGGATTGGAGCAGAGCAGAAATAGACTTGGGGACCTATTCTTAGTTTATACTGCCAGCTTGGTTCATTTGGTGCCTGATTTTGATTTCCGTCTCCACCTCATTTCCTTCAGGTCGTGCGTTCTGAAATAAGTTGGCTGTTTCTGTTTCAGGAGGAGGTCATGTGGGCTGTAGCTGGTTCTAAGACTGCCAAGACTAAAGAGGGAAAGAGTTTGCCTTCCAACATCTTCGTGGGCCATTTCATGAAGCCGTACTTCAAGGATAAAGCTACCGGAATCGTGAGTGCATTCTCTGACTTGTGATTTCAGCCCATTCCTGCCGTGTTGCAAAATCCCCAGGACCATCTTACACGTTGTGCTTTGCTTAAATCTTGGAGTAGACGCCTTTGTTTTAAGTTAGATGGATTGGGTAGGCCCAGATCACGTGGCAGGAAACCACTGGAGCTCTATTCTCAGAGGACCAGAACTGAAGCAACCAGGACTTTATAGAGGGACGGTATGGATTATAAAATATATTGTATGGAGGCCCTACCTGGAGACTATTTTAGGTGTCTCTGCTACTGAAGTGTAATTCTGTTCTATTTAATAAATAGTAGCATCCGTGAAGTGCTTACAGTGGGCAGAGTACTGTAGTAAAAGGGAGGGAGAAGATGTGACCGTTCGTTAAGGGATGGTCCCCGTCCCACAGTGGAGATACATGGGAAAGCATTGTTGGGAGGGACCTGTTAGGGCTGATACACAGAGAGTGAGTGGTGCAGGAGGGAAAGATTTGGGGAGCTGCTAGAACATGGAAAGCCTGCCGGTGCTTTTGCTGAAAGTAGACTTCTTGGGCCCGGGTTGGGTAGATTTGATATCCTAGCCAAATTTACGGAATCATCCTAGTAGAATCTATAGCCAAGGGATCAGTACTTATCTTTAAGGGGTAAAAAAACTGGCTCTCCCCTCTCATAGGCATAGATAATCAGTAGTATTTATTGAGCACTTACTATATGCAGAGTAGCATACTAAGCGCTTGGGAGAGCACAATACAGCAGAGTTAGCGGGCCCATTACTTGCCCATAATAAGCTTATAGCCAATAAATGCACCCAATCCGTCAATCAGTAGTGGTTTTTTTAGAGCTCTTACGGTGGGCAGAACCTTGTACTTAGCCCTTGGGAGAGCACAATGGAATTAATGCATTTGAAGTAAAGGATCTGGGCTCTTTCCCAGGGAGGCCTAAGATGAAAGGCTTAGATCTTCGCTGGGATCCTAAGAGTGCATGTATCTCACAGCCTCTATTTCTGTAAGGCGTGCCAGCCCCTGAGTTTATTCATTCAGTCAGTCAGTCGTATTTATTCAGCGCTTACTGTGTGCGGAACACTGTACTAAGTTCTTGGGAGAGTACATTATAACAATAAACAGACATATTCCCAGCCCACAATGAGCTTAGTCTAGAGGGGGTGACAGGCATTAATATAAATAAGTAAATTACAGATACGTACATAAGTGCTGTGGGGCCTGGGAGCGGGGATGAGTGAAGAGAGCAAATCAGGGTGACTCAGAAGGGTGAGGGAGAAGAAGAAAGGAAGGCTTAGGGAAGGCCTCTTGGAGGAGATGTTCCTTCAATAAGACTTTGAAGGCGGAGAGAGTAATTGTCTGTCGATTCGAGGAAGGAGGGCGATCCAGGCCAGAGGTAGGATGTGGGCGAGAGGTCGGTGGCAGACAAGATTGAGGCCCAGTGAGAAGGCCAGCACCAGAGGTGCGAAGTGTGTAGGCTGGGCTGCAGCAGGTGTTAACACTGCCGTGTGTAACTCTTTTGTTCTTCAACAGGGACCCCCAGCCAACGAAGAAACCCGAGAAAAGAGAGCCCAGGGCATAAAGTCTTTCGAGGAGCTGCTGGTGACCAAATGTAAGAATTCAGTGATTCCTTGGGTCTGCCCTCTGGATTCCTTTATTCTGCATCTTCTTGGTGGGGGTGGTTCACGCCCGGTTGGCTGGAGGAAAAGGCAGACCTTTTGGCCAGTTGGGATGGTGATGATCACTGCAAGCCTCCCTGTCCGTCGAGTTGAGTCCAAAGAATCCACCGGTCTTCTAGGAATTCCTCAGTTACGTGGTTCTGGGACTAAGGTAGTGCGTGACCCCTCCAACCATTTTACTTCTTCATGGTGGAGTTGAGTCCGGGTGATGGGGATAGCAGATCTTTGCTTCTCATGTGCCCCTCCACTCCCTCACAAGCCATGGTGTTCATGCTTTTGCATTCATTCCACCGCACACTGCATGGTTGTTATTTCAGACTGCTGGGAAAATAGTTTCAGTATGGCACAGATACAGTTGTGCACATTTTTCTTTATGGTATTTGTTAAGTACTTACTATATGGCTGGCACTGTCCTAAGCACTGGGGTAGATCCAAGCTAATCAGACTGGAGACCGTCTCTGTGTCCCACATGGGGCTCACAGTTGTCCCCATTTTATAGATGGAAGTAACTGAGGCACAGAGAAGTGAATTGACTTGTCCAAGGTCACACAGCAGGCAAGTGGCCGAGCAGGGAATAGAACCCAGGTCCTTTAGATTCCCGAGCCCATGCTCTATCCCTTGAAAGCCAGAGATCATGCCCAAGAGGCCTGAGATTGAGCTCGAGGGAGGAGCCCGCACAAGTCTCCACCACCGTCCTTCCATTGATAGAGGCAGCCAGTGGGCTTAACCATTGACAGCCAGTACAGTCCCTGCTTGTTGGTTCTTTCACTATATCCCCTGCTTAATTTTTCCTTTAGCCTGAAGCGTTACACCCCGTGGACTCATTCTCCCAAAAAAGTCAGTGCTCAGATGGCCATGTTGTTTGTTGTTCTGCAGGGAAAACTCGAGAAAAAACCTTACTTCGAAACTCAGTGATGAGCGACCGCCTGCAACGTTTGCTTCAGCCCAAGTTACTGAAGTAAGTTGGCGAGAAAGATTATTGTCCCGCTAATGGCAAACCGAGTGGAACACATCCAATTTGGAATCGTCGGGGCCAGGGACTCTGATTTCACCCTCTCCTGCTTCATGCCAGGGAGAAGGGATATTGGCAATCCATTCATTTCAGCTGGTGATTCCTAAATCCTGCTTCAGGCACCTCACTGTGCTGCCCTGTCTGCGGATAGCTCAGAATAGCCACTACTACCCCATCTCTTGAGGAGAAATTTTGACGTTTGTTATTCCTTTCCCCGAGTACTGTATGTATAAAATCAATCTCCACTTCGTATCATAAGCTACTCCTCGTTGATTTTAAAATTGGTTCTCATAACTGCAGCAGCGTTTAAACACCATGGATATAGTTCTAAGTTTATGACTACAGACATGTGTCCATGAATATCTGTGTATATGTATTTTCTTTGCTAGATTGTCAGCATCTTGAGGGCAGGGATTGTTGCTCCTAGTTTTACTGAACTCTCCCTAAGGTTTAGTAGTGGTTTGCACAGAGTAAGCACCCAGTCAATGCCATTTATTATGTCTGCAGTTCCCGAGCCCAAGGTTTTAATGTGTTTCCTCATTCTATAGAGCCTCATTGGCAGTTTGAATTGAACGAAGGAAGTATTGTCAGCCAGCTTCCTTTTAAAAGCAGCGTGGCCTAGTGGAAAGCGCACAGGCCTGGAGTCAGTGGACCTGGATTCCGTTCCTGACTTCATCTGTCGTGTAACCTTGGGCACCTCACTTCACTTCCTTATGCCTCAGTTACATCATCTGTAACATGGGGATTAAGACTGTGAGCCTCACGTGGGACAGGGACTGTGTCCAACCTGATTATCTTGTACCTGCGTCGGTGTTTAGTGCCGGGAATATAGTAAGTGCTTAACAAATACCATTTACAATAACAAAAAACTCTGTGGGCTGAAACGGGCAAGGTGACCTCGAGTTCCCATCCAACTCTGTGAGTCTAACTAGGCTGAATTTGCTTAGTCTCTTAATTATCTGCGGTTTGGATTAGTCCACACCATGGAGTCTTTCCCTTTGACCTCGTAGGATCAGGCCAGACTGATACTGCCATAAGCCTGGCTTGTGGAGAAGGCAAAGGAGAAGTGGACGGGTCACCACCTCTTATCTGGTCAGGCCGCCAAAGTTACGCTTTGAGTGCGAGGCATCAAATTTAGGTAGGCGTCTAAGTTTGCAGAGGGTGAACTCCTTGGACTGATAGGCACCGGGGTCCGGTCTCGCACAGTGGGGTCACCATTTGGGGGTGAAGCGTGAGACAGGGTGAGGAATGTGCCGTATGAAAAGCCAATCAGGGTTTGTTTTTGCTTTTTTAATGGTATTTGTTAAACACTTACTATGTGCCAGGCAGTGTACTAAGCGCTGGGGTAGATACAAGCTAATCAGGATGGATTCAGTCCATGCCCCACATAGTAATAATAATTATTACGATATTTGATAAGTACTTACTATATGCAAGGCACTGTACTAAGCACTGGGGTGAATACAAGCAAATCAGTCACGGCCCCTGTCCCACATGGGTCTCTCAATTTTAATCCCCATTTTACAGACAAAGGTAACACTTGGCACAGTGAAGTGAAGTGGCTCGCCCAAAGTCAGACAGGAGACAAGCGGCGGAGCTGGGATTAGAACCCAGGACCCGGCTCCCAAGCCCGTGCTCTACCCGCTAGACCGTGCCGCTTCTCATTTCTCAGCCTTGACCCTGTCTCTTTTTACACACCTGACTCCGTCATCGCTGCATTGTCAACAGGCTCGAATACTTGAATCGGAAACGTGAAAAACTCGGGAGCAAAATGGACCGGCAGATTGTGGAGAAGCAGATCGCCGAAACGGAGAAAGAGATCGAGGACATCAAGTGAGACAGGGTTACTGTGATTTGGTTCTCTTCCTCGCTGTGCGGAGAGAGCCGGGCACAAAGTAATGATGTTTTCCTTGCCCCCCGCTGCAGTCAGCTTCCCTCTGAGAGACTGTTGGGGGACAGACTGGATGAGCACGACTGGGAGAAGATTTCCAATATCAACGTAAGTCCATCCCAACCGAGTGGCAGGAATGAGCTAACCTGCCAGGGAAGCCCTGGGTGTTGGAGAATTGGAACTGGGAAACGATTTTGTTGGAGTTGCCCTTGTCAGGTTTAGACTGTGACTCTTTGAAGGCAGAGGGCTTGTGTGTACCCCTATCTGTAAATTAATTTTATTGTCTGCCTCCCCTGGTAGAATATAAGCTCCTTGTGGAATATTGCGCTTTCCCAAGCACTTAGTACAGTGCTCTGCATGCAGAAAGCGCTCAGTAAATACAGTGATGGATTGAGTGATGGCTCCTCTGGTCATGGACAGGGCCCAATTGTGTTAAGGTCCCTCAGGCCCTTCGTGAATTTGGGGCTGAGCTTAGTCGTCGGTGTCCAAGGCCGGTTTGCGCTTGTTTCTCCAGTTTGAAGGAACCCGCAATGCTGTCGAGCTGAGGAAGTTCTGGCAGAACCACGAGCACCCCCGCATCAACAAAGCCGAGTGGGGCGAGAAGGAAATCGAGAAGCTCAAGGAGGTGGCAGCAAAACACAGTTACCTCAACTGGCAGGAGATAGCCGAGGAGCTGGGGGTAAGGACTCCTGGGCTGGGTCCTCTGATTACGGGGATTCAGAAGCTATGGCATCTGGCGGGCAGGCATCCGAGGGGCCTCCCGAAGTCTCGGCCGGGAGTAGGACTGGAGTTGTCCAACCCGAAGGCCTTTCTCCAGCTGCTCGGGGGAGATGCGTCACCGTAGAGGAAATAAGTTTGAAATTGGAGCAAGATTTAGGTTAGCCATTTGACAGTACTGAGGGAAAGATCTGGGAAAGCAGCGGGGCCTAGGGGAAAGAGTACGGGCCTGGGTTCTAATCCTGGCTCTGCCACTTGTCTGCAGTGTGACCTGGGGCATGTCGCTTAACTTCTCTGTGCCTCAGTTACCTCGTCTATAAAATGGGGGTTAAGACTGTGAGCCCTGTGTGGGACAGGGACTATGTCCAACCCAGTTATACTGTATCTAAGCAGTTCCAGTCTCTGTCCCATAAGGAGGGAGGGGGATTTAATCCTCATTTTACTGATGAGGTAATGAGGCACAGAGAAGTTAAGTGACTTGCCCCAGGTTACACAGCAGGCAAGTGGCAGACCTGGGATTAGAACCCAGATCCTCTGACTCCAGGCCCATGCTTTTTGATAGGCTAACATTGCTATTGGATCATTATAGGCCTAGCCTGTTGATGATGATGTTATTAAATACGATTGAATGACTGTATCAAGCACTGTTCGAAGCACAAGTTAATTAATAACAATAATAATGATGGCATTTGTTAGGCACTTACTATGTGCAAAGCACTGTTCTTAGCGCTGGGGAGGTTACAAGGGGATCAGGTTGCCCCACGGGGGGCTCACAGTGTTCATCCCCATTTTACAGATAATCCCAGCTCTGCCACGTGTCTGCTGTGTGATCTTGGGCAAGTCACTTCACTTCTCTGGACCTTCATCTGTAAAATGGGGATTAAGAGCCCCATGAGGGGTAGGAACTGTGTCCAACCTGCCCAACTTGTATCCACCCCAGGGCTTAGAAAAGCGCTTGGCACATAATACGCGCTTAGCAAGAGTTATCATTATTATTATTTCCACCAGCGCTTAGAACAGTGCTTTGCACATAGGAAGCGCTTAATAAATGCCATTATTATTTATAGTTGCAGAAAGCGTCTTGAGCCTATAGTGCACAGTTCGGCCACTGGGTTGCATCCAGAAGCTTCCATTGAGGAAAAGAAAGCTATTTTTTTTTAGTAGTATTTGTTAAGCACTTACTATGTGCCAGGCACCGTACTAAGCACTGGAGTAGATACAGGCTAATTAGGTGGAACAGTCCATGTCCCACATGGGGCTCATGAGGTAACTGAGCGCTTAGTACCGTGCTTTGCACACAGTGAGCGCTTAATTCATTGTCGTATTTATTGAGCGCTTAGTGTGTGCACAGCACTGTACTAAGTGCTTGGGAAGTGCAAGTTGGCAACATATAGAGACGGTCCCTACCCAACAATGGGCTCACAGTCTAGAAGGGGGAGACAGGCGACAAAACACGTAGACAAGTGTCAGAATCGTCAGAATAAATCAAATTATAGCTATATGCAAATGTTAACAAAATAAATAGAATAATAAATAGGTACAAGTTAAATAAATAGAGCAATAAATCTGTACAAATATATACAAGTGCTGTGGGGAAGGGAAGGAGGTAGGGCAGCGGGGATGGGGAGGAGGAGAGGAAAAGGGGCTCAGTCTGGGAATGGGGGCTCAATAAATATGATTGACTGACTGAGGCACAGAGAAACAAAGTAACTTGCCCAAGATCACACAGCAGACAAGTGGCGGAGTTAGGATTAGAACCCAGGTCCTTCTCACTCCCAGGCCCATGCTCTCTATTCACTAGGCAGTGCTGCTTAGTACTAGCGCTTAGTACAGTGCTCTGCACACAGTAAGCGCTCAGTAAATACGATTGATTGATTGCTGCTTCTCCAATTACATTGTTTGAATACAATTTAACCCTGGTGGCCTGAGCCAAAATATTAAAGGCCCTAAATGGATGTTTTAGTGGCATGAAGTTAAATTCAGAAATGAAGCCACGGCAGATTGAAATCATATTCATCTCAAATAGTCATGAGTGGTGTGTTAACACACAGAAAATGGTGCCCCTAAATGGATGTTTTAGTACAGTGCTCTGCACATAGTAAGCGCTCAATAAATACGATTGATTGATTGATAGTGGCATGAAGTTAAATTCAGAAATGAAGCCACGGCAGATTGAAATCGTATTCATCTCAAATAGTCATGAGTGGTGTGTTAACACACAGAAAATGGTGCTGTGTTCAGAATTTCACCCCATCAGTAAACCATGATGCGATTTCAAATCCTTGTTATCTGTCATTGGCATTGAAGTAAATTAATAGAATCACACTGTGGGATTCATCTCTTACCAAATACCCGAGGCAGTGAAAGCCAGAGCAGGTTAATATCCGACGCTCTGTATGAAAAGCGCCCGTGAGGTGCCTTTAAACACAGCCTAGCACAGAGGTTTAGTTCGCCACGACCAGGGGGTCGTATCTCCATTTCCAAAATGCAGCTGCAGCGCTCATGGTAAATGCCGTTTCCTTCCTGTAATTCATTTTAATGTCCATCTCCCCCTGAAGACTATAAGCTCCTTGTGGACTTTAATCGTGTCTCTATTGTACTTTTCCAGGCTCTTAGTACAGGGCTCTGCACACACTATGCCCTCCATAAATACAGCTGATGGATTGTAAGCCACTCGCCGTTTCTCCCGTGTAGCCCAAAAGAGCTGATCTCCCAGAGAAGCGGTCCAGTTGAGGTGGCCAGAACCCTCATTTAGAAAAAAGCAGCTTCTCCTGGGACAGTGGCCCTACTCAGGGGCAGGTTAGGAGGGAGCAGGCCACTAAGCCACCCGGAGTCTTTCCCACTAATGCCTCTGCCCCGGGGACCCTCACCAGACCTCCCTTCGGGGACCTCGTGGGGGGAGAGCCTCGGCGGAGAGACCCGTGGTCACCTTCCCTCTCTTTCTGTTCCGTCGTCTACCGAAGACAAACCGCAGCCCGTTCCAGTGCCTGCAGAAGTACCAGACCTACAACAAAGACTTCAAGAGGAAAGAATGGACGAAAGAGGAGGACAAGATGCTCACCCAGCTGGTTGGAGAAATGAGAGTCGGGAGCCACATACCCTATAAGAAAAGTAAGTTTGCGCTTCGCACCGTGTCCCGCAGAGACCCCTTTCCCTAGTCAGATCTCCCCCCTGGAATCTCTTGGATCATTTGGACCGTTAGGATTTTGTTGATGTGTCTCCTTGAAGTGGTCTGAATCACCAAACTCAATTTTCCCCAAAACATTGCTGCTGCTGCTACTACTACTATTGCAGTTATTAATAATAATAATGATCAATCAATCGTATTTATTAAGCGCTTACTGTGTGCAGAGCACTGTACTAAGCGCTTGGGAAGTACAAGTCGGCAACATATAGAGATGGTCCCTACCCACCAGTGGGCTCACAGTCTGGAAGGGGGAGACAGAGAACAAAACAAAACATATTGACAAAATAAAATAAATAAATAAATAGAGTAATAAATACGTGCAAACATATATACATATATACAGGTGCTGTGGGGAAGGGAAGGAGGTAAGGCGGGGGGGATGGAGGGGGGAAGAGGGGGAGAGGAAGGAGGGGGCTCAGTCTGGGAAGGCCTCCTGGAGGAGTTGAACTCTCAGTAGGGCCTTGATGGGATTTGTTAAGTGCTTGCTATGTGCTAAGCACTGCTCTAAGTGCTGGGGTAGTTACAGGGTAATCAGGTTGTTCCACATGGGCCTCACAGTCTTAATCCCCATTTTACAGGTGAGGTAACTGAGGCCCAGAGAAGTGAAGGGACTTGCCCAAAGTCACACAGCTTATGTGGCGGAGTATTACTATTACTACTACTACTATTACTACTAATAATAATTGTGGTATCTGTTAAGAGCTTATTATGTACCAAGCACTCTATTAAGTGCTGAGGGTGATGCATGATAATCAGATCCCAAACGGGGCTCAGTCTAAGTAGGAGGGAGAACAGGTATTGAATCCCCGTTTTGCAGATGAGGGAATTGAGGCACAGAGAAGGCAAATGATTTGCCCAGCAGAGAAGCGGCAGAACCGGGATTTGAACCCATATCCAGGCTCATGCTCTTTCCACCAGGCCACACTTCCATTAAGTTTGGTCCCTTGATGCATTCAGTCATTCATTCAGTCGTATTTATTAAGCACTTACTGTGTTCAGAGCACTGGACTAAAAGTTTGGGAAAGCACAATACAACAATAAAGACTGACGATCCTTGCCCACAAATGAGCTCACGGTCCAGAGAGGGGGAGTCAGATGCCAATACAAATAAACGGACATCAAAAAGCGGGGCTTAGTCTGGGAAGGCCTCTTGGAGGTGATGTGCCTTCAGTAAGGCTTTGAAGCGGCGGGGAGAGTAATTGTCTGGCAGATTTGAGGAGGGAGGGTGTTCCAGGCCAGAGGCACAAAAACTGGGTCGGGACCAAAGTGTTGCAGACTAGTCTTGTCCTGGAAATTTGGATGGCGTCTCTCAATCCCTCTGCTCCTGGCCTTAATCCCAAATTTGAGGTTCAGATCTGGGGGAATCATACTCCTCCAGTGTTCCCAAAGTTGTCAGGCATACACTAGCAAGGCAAGTGGATCTGGCCCCTAAAAAAAAAAAAATTGGATAAGCAGGTCACTAGGTACATTCTCTACTTATGTAGTGTACTCTGTAGGCTGGAAGCTCCTCTTGTATACTGTAAGTTCCCTGTGGGCAGGCGTTGTATCTACCACCTCTGTTATACTTTTACAGGCACTTAGTACAGTGCTCTGTACACAGTAAGTGCTCAGTAAATTCCGTCGATCAATCGGTTAAAATCCTAGTAAAGTAAAATGAGTAAAAATGGACCAGAGATAGGGTCTTATCTACCAGTTCTGTTGTGTTGTACTCCCGAAGCACTTAGTATAATGCTTTCTGCACAGTGAGCACTCAATACATAGCACTGATGGGTCTTCAGAGCCCTTTTAAAGAGACCGTTATTTCTGACTAGTTGCGTACTACATGGAAGGAAGAGATTCAATGCAGCTAATATATCGCTGGACCAAGAGCCTAGATCCCAATCTGAAAAAAGGATTCTGGACCCCAGAGGAAGATGCTGTAAGTTCACTGCCCCCGCCCCCGGCTGGGGCAGATCTTTTTCCCCCTTCCCGAAAACCGAAAGCCAAATGGGCCTGTGCCCGCGTGACATTGTCTCTCTGTGTGCGTTCACTCCGCAGAAGTTACTGAGAGCCGTCGCCAAGTACGGGGAGCGCGACTGGTTTAAAATTCGGGAAGAGGTGCCGGGTAGGAGTGATGTCCAGTGCCGAGATCGGTGAGTTGCCCAGCAAGCTGGACGGGAGACACGCCCTCTGTCATTCATCCCTTCCCCAGAGACAGAGGATCGGGATTCGACGGGGGCCGATGCGCGGAGATAGCGGAGGCCGGAGCTCGGCCTGGGCCTTGCTCACCTTTAACCCAGCTGGGTTTTGCCCTCCTACCAGGAGGGTGTAGGGTTTGGGAGCAGCTACACGAAGCTACATGAGGCCTGAGGTCTCAGGGATGAAGAAAGGGGGTGGGGATTTTAGAAAGTGAAAGCTCTGTCGATCTCTCCTCCAACCCCCACCTCGCAGATGGACTTCAGATAGGTGTCTGCCTCCAGACACTGATAATAATAATAATAATAGCGGTATTTGTTAAGCGCTTACTATGTGCAAAGCACTGTTCTAAGTGCTGGGGGGGTATACAAGGTGATCAGGTTGTCCCACATGGGGCTCACAGTCTTAATCCTCATTTTACAGACGAGGTAACTGAGGCACTGAGAAGTGCCTTGCCCAAGGTCACACAGCTGACAAGTGGAGGAGTAGGGATTCGAACCCATGGCCTCTGACTCCCAAACCTTTACCCTTTCCACTGAGCCATGACACTATTTTCCTCCTCTCACTTGGGAGCCAGAGGCACCAATGCGAAAGGAGCCTCTCCCTCTTCTCCCCAGGGTGACAGCAGTTCGGCCAAGCAAGTCAGCTTGGCTCCTTCAGTTCCCAGTGACAAGCCATGTAATCTGAGGATTATTATTTATTAATTGATTTATTTGTGCGCAAGCACATTGCTAAGCATTGGGGTAGATATAAGCTAATGGGGTTGGACACGTTTCGTGTCCCATGTGGGGTTCACAGACTTAATCCTCATTTTACAGATGAGGGAACTGAGGCACAGAAAAGTGACATGATTTGCCCAAGGTCACGAAGCAGACAAGTGGTGGAGCCGGGTTTATAGCTTTCTGCTTTCTCCAAACACATGGCCACATCACCAAAGAGAAGCAGCAGGGTATAGTGAATAGAGCACGGTCCTGAGAGTCAGAAGGACTTGCGGTCTAATCCCGTCTCCACCACATCTGTAGTGTGGCCCTGGACAAGTCACTTAACTGCTCTGTGCCTCAGTTACCTCATCTGGAAAATAAGGATTAATTCCACGAGCCTCACATTGGCAGGGAATATGTCTAACCTGATAAGTGTGTATCTACCCCAGCGCTTCGAGTAGTGCTTGTTACACGGTAAGCACTTAAAAAATAACATTAGTAGTAGTAGTAGTAGTAATAGCTGGGATGCCTCTTTTTTCTGTTTGTCTCACCTTTAGCTATCTAAAGAGATTACATGTCAACTTAAAGAAAGGGAAGTGGAGTCCAAGTGAAGAAGAAAAGTTGATTGAGTTGGTAGAAAAACATGGCGTGGGTAAGTCCTCCTTTGTGTCCAGTTGTATTAACGGTTCGTAAAGGCCTTTCCTTTTACTAAAGGCTGCAGTGATACAAACTCAAAAGACACCATAGTGGACAGGCTCAACTGGCAGGTGAACGCTGCATTTCCCCTGGTGCAAATGGGAGTGTAGTTGTGGTTTTCTGATCAAAAGGCTGAATGCGGCAGATCTACGGTAACAACTAATCAGCAGATGTAGCTTTGGATCATGAGTTCAGAGAGAGCAGATTCCATCTGCCTTTCCTCTGCCCGTAAGCTCTGTCTGTAATTGGGAAAGTTTGGGATGGCGGTGGAATTTTCTGGGACGAAATACGAGTGCAGCAAATACTGTTGTCTGTCGTCTGTGCAGAGATGGGCATAAAACAGACCCTGCAAAGCCAGTTGAAGACCGAACTTTCGGTTGTAAAGCAGTCGAAAGAACCGAGCTTTTTGTTTTTCTCCGGGCTCCTGCCTTCCCCGACACCAGAAAGCCCATATTTCAATTATTTGGAGCTTCTTCAAGGGAAAGAGCAGTACAAAGAGAAAATGTCATACCTGTAGGAAGGCAGCGTGATCTAGTGAAGAGAGATCAGTAGGGCTTGAGATTCAGGGGACCTGGGTTTTAATCCTGTCTCCAGCACTCACCTGCTGTGTGGTGGCCTTGGGCCAGTCACTTCACTTTTGCACCTCAGTTTCCGTATCTGCAAATTGGGGATTAAATACCCATTCACCCTCCTTCTTAGGTCGAGAGCCTCATGCTGGACTGGGACTGTGTCCAAGCTGAGTGTCTCGTACCGACCCCAGTGCTTAACATGCTCTTTGGCCCAGAGAAAGTGCATAATAAAGACCATCATCATTATTGTTACCGAATGGCATTTGGTAGCTTGTCAAGAGACAATCTGAAGCCTCTGATTTCTGCTTCTTTCTAAAAACCTAGGGCCTCTCGAGCCCAGAAAACTTGGGCGGACTAGCCTCTAGAAGCCGCCAAGTCTCTAGCAGCCGAGTGTCCGGCAGAATCTGAGGGGACGGTTTTTTTGGCTGTGAAGTGAGTCCAGTTTCCCGTCCCCTTGTAGGTCACTGGACGAAAATAGCTGCGGAGCTGCCTCAGCGGACGGGCTCCCAATGTCTAAGCAAGTGGAAGATAATGATAGGGGACAAGGTATCCATCCGTTTTGTGCGTGAACAGAGAGGGCTAGGACTCGGCCACTGACCAGTCCCGACCTCGCATCCGCTCCGGGCCCCCCAGGGGCCTATCCGGGGGAGAAGGAGGGCACTTTTTCCCTCGGGAGAAACCGTTCCGACTTTGTTAGCCTTTAAGGAAAGCCTCTCTACCCGTGACGGGGACTTTCTTAGCCTGGTAATGGGCCACGTGTTGGGGTCTCGGGAGCCGTCTGCTCTGAGGATTCCGGGCGTCCCCCCGACCCCTGGGAAGCTGTCTCCTCTTTGTGTGATTTTGGCCTTTGGGGGTAAGGACCCTGATTGACACTTCCGGAGGAGGAGTCAGTCGATCGTATTTATTGAGCACTTACTGTGTGCAGAGCACTGGACTAAATGCTCAGGAGAGAACAGTTCAACAATATAACGGACACATTCCCCACCCACAACAATCTTACGTCTAGAGGAAGCTAGGGCGGAAAGGTTGGTAATGTTGTGGAGGCCGCGCTTTGTGCCCCCCCACCAGCAAACACCCCACTCTTTTCTCCTTCATTCATTCAATTGTATTTACTGAGCGCTTACCGTGTGCAGAGCAGTGTACTAAGCGCTTGGGAAGTACAGTTCAACAAATGGAGACAATCCCTGCCCACAACGGGTTCACAGTCTAGAAGCGGGGAGACAGACTTCAAAACAAGTAAACAGGCATCAGTAGCATCATTATAAATAAAAAGAATTATAGGTATATATACATCATTAATAGCAGTAGTTACAATTATAAATATGTACATTGTTGCACAAGTGCTGTGGGGCAGGGAGGGGTAGAGCAAAGGGAGCGAGTTGGGACGATGGGGAGGGGAAGGGGAGCAGAGGAAAAGGGGGGCTTAGTCTGGAACGAAGAGACTTCTCTTTTCCCAGAAGAAGCAGAGGAGCAGAAAACGGCAGCGGAAATCCCGGCGGGGGCCCAGGAGCAGCCAGCACATCCCCAGCAGCTCCGAGGAGTCCGAGGTCGAGTTCACGGACAACTCGGAGGAGGAGGAGGAGGAGGAGGAGAAGTCAGACCGGGAGAAGGAACCGGCAGCGTCGGGCTACACGGTGCCCAGTATAGACCTGTGGATCCCCACCGGGGAGCCCCAGGCCAAGCCGAGAGGGGCCGTCACCGTTCCGACCCCGTGGCCCAGGGCCCGCACGACAGGGTCGGGCAGCGACAGGGCGGCCCCGGGCCCGGCCGGGGAGCCTGGCGAGGGGTGGCCCCGGGGCCAGGGCGCCTCCTTGGACGTCAGTGCCGCCCCTGAGGGCTCTCCGTGTGCCCGTTCGACAGACGTCCCCCCGGAGAATCCGGAGCCCCAAGCGAATCCAGAGCCCCTAGAGAATCCGGAGCCTTTGGAGAAAGAGGTACGCCATCGATCCGGCTCTCCCCTCAGAGACGCATCCGTTCCCTTTGTCCGGGAAACGACTTGTTAGGGCGCGGGCTTCAAGTCGAGCCCGTAGCTGAACCTCTGGTCCGGTGTAAGCGTTGCCTGTTGCTTGGCATCCTGTAGTCCTGGGCTTTTAGAAAGAAGCAGACATCAGCAGCACCATGTCCGACATCCAGCTTTAGCAATAATAATTTAATAATAATAACGGTGGTATTTGTTGAGAGCTCCAATTTGTTGAAAGCCCCTGGCCTGGAATGCCATCCCTCCGCACATCCGCCAAGCTAGCTCTCTTCAAAGCCCTACTGAGAGCTCACCTCCTCCAGGAGGCCTTCCCAGACTGAGCCCCCTCCTTCCTGTCCCCCTCTTCCCCTTCCCACTCCCCCCGCCTTACCTCCTTCCCCTCCCCACAGCACCTGTATATGTGTATATATGTTTGTACGTATTTATTACTCTATTTATTTACTTTACTTGTACATATTTATTCTATTTATTTTATTTTGTTAATATGTTTTGTTTTGTTGTCTGTCTCCCCCTTCTAGACTGTGAGCCCGCTGTTGGGTAGGGACCGTCTCTATACGTTGCCAACTTGTACTTCCCAAGCACTTAGTACAGTGCTCTGCACACAGTAAGCGCTCAATAAATATGACTGAATGAATGAATGAATGTGCCAGGCACTGTACTAAACACTGGGGTAGGTACAAGCAAATCGAGTTGGACGCATTCCCTGCCCCACCTGGGGCTCACGGTCTCAATCCCCATTTTACAGATGAGGTAACTGAGGCTCAGAGTAGTGAAGTGACTTGCCCAGGGTCATACAGTAGACATGTGGCGGAGGCTGGATTAGAACCCATGACCTTCTGACTGTCAGGCCCGTGCTCTATCCGCTTCGCTATCCTGCTTCTCACAAGGGCACCCTCCCGCAACTTCCCCACCCCCAATCCAGGTCCCCAGTGGTTTGGGGAGAGTGCAAGAAATAAATGGGGAGGGCAGGCAGTAGCAATTGGGTTTATTATCAATCGATCGACAAAAAGCAGCATGGTCTAGTGGATAGAGCACGGGCCTGGGCGCCAGAAGGATCTGGGGTCTAATCCCAGCTCTACCACTTATCCGCTCTGTGACCTTGGGCAAGCCACTTCTCTGTGCCCCAGTTACCTCATCTGTAAAATGGGGTTAAAGACTGGGAGCCCCATGTGGGACAGGGACTGTGTCGAAACTGGTTAGCACTTAGTACAGTGCCTGGCACAGAGTAAGCGCTGAACAAATGTCATTATTATCATTAATAATAATCCCGGCTCCGCCACTTGTCTTGCTGCGTGACCTCGGGCAAGTCGCTTCACTTCTCTGTGCCTCAGTTACCTCATCTGTAAAATGGGGAATAAGACTGGGAGCCCCATGTGGGACAGGGACTGTGTCGAAACTGGTTAGCTTCTATCTACTCTAGCACTCAGTACAGTGCCTGGCACAGAGTAAGCACTGAACAAATGTCATTATTATTATTAATAATAATCCCGGCTCCGCCACTTGTCTGCTGCGTGACCTCGGGCAAGTCACTTCACTTCTCTGTGCCTCAGTTACCTCATCTGTAAAATGGGGAATAAGACTGGGAGCCCCAAATGGGACATGGACTGTGTCCAACCTGATTAGTTGGTATCTACCCCAGCACTTGGTACAGGGCCTGGTACATAGTAAGCACTTAAAAAATGCCATTGGCGGGGGGAAAAAAGGAAATCCAGTGGAGTTGCGCTTCTAGGGCCTCTGTAGGCAGGGGCAGTGTCATCATCATCATCATCAATCGTATTTATTGAGCGCTTACTATGTGCAGAGCACTGTACTAAGCGCTTGGGAAGTACAAATTGGCAACATATAGAGACAGTCCCTACCCAACCAGAATCCTCCCAGGGGCTTCGTTGCTCTGAGGTTGGATGAGGGGGGAGAACCAGACAGTTTCCAGCACCATTCCCCAGCTCCTTCCTCCTCTTCCTGGAATTTTGCAAGGGAATGGACATGAGAGTGCTGGGAGCCTTGGTACAGCTGAGTGGTGTCCTAGCCATACAGAGAAGCAGCGTGGCTCAGTGGAAAGAGCCCAGGCTTGGGAGTCAGAGGTCACGGGTTCAAATCCTGGCTCTGCCAGTTGTCAGCTGTGTGACCTTGGGCAAGTCACTTCTCTGGGCCTCAGTTCCCTCATCTGTAAAATGAGGATGAAGACTGAGCCCCCCGTGGGACAACCTGATCACCTTGTATCCTCCCCAGCGCTTAGAACAGTGCTTGGCACATAGTATGCGCTTAACAGATGCCATCATCATTATTATTATTATTAGCCCAATACCCCAAACCTCTTTGTATGTTGTTCTGTCTCCCCGGTTAGAGTGTAAGCACCTTGTGGACAGGGAAGCTGTCACTTGGTTGTTTCTGGACTTCCCTTGAGCCTAGTACAGTGCACTACACCAAGCAGGCACTCAGTCAGTATTGCTACTGCCACTACTGTAAGAAAGTTTTCATCAGTTCTACCATCACCCCCCCCCACACCTTTTTTTTACAGTATTTAAGTGCTTACTATGTGTCAAGCACTGTGCTAAGCCCTGGGGTAGGTACAAGTTTATCGTGGTTGGGCACAGTCCCTGTCCCCTGTTCCACAGTCACAGTAGAAGGGAGTAGGGTTTAATCCCCATTTTAGTTGAGAAACTGAGGCTCAGGGAAGTGAAGTGACTTGCCCAAGGTCACACAACATGGAGCTGTGGGTTTTTTGTTTCGTTTTTTGTTGTCTGTTAAAACGCTCACTATGCACTATTACTATGTAAGGGCTGGGATAGATGCAAGCTAACCAGGTTGGACACAGTCCCCGTCCCTCATAGAGCTCACGGTCTTTATCCCCATTTTACAGGTGAGGTGACTGAGGAGCAGATAAGTGTAGTGACTGGCCTGAGGTCACACAGCAGGGATTAGGCCCCAGGTCCTTCTGACTCCCAGGCTCAATTTTCTATCCATTAGGCCATGCTGCAGGGATTAGAACCCAGGTCCTCCGACTCCCACGCCCATTCTCTTTCCACTAGGCCACACTGCTTCTCTAATATAGTACACTTTTTGGCAGATTCTGGGCAGAAAGCTCTCACTGTGGCCATAAAATGCATCCATTTGGTTTGGAGAGCGGAGGATTTTCCTTTACCTCCTCGTTCCAACGGGATAGGTTCCTGTGCCAACTGGGAATACGTAGGGGGACTCGGCTGCCCTGGGCTTGGCAGCATGCTCAGGACGGTTGGGGTACCGAGCATCATCCAGCCCGGCTCAGAGCGATCTTCTGAGCGCCGTGACCGAGCGGCACAGTCCGAGAATAATAGTGGATCGAGCAGTTGGGATCCGGAGGGTGGGGTTTGATTTTGGGTAAAATCCACACGGGCTGGAATGTCATTTGGCTGGCCCTGGGAAGCAGCTTCACCAGAGAATTGCTTCATGGTCCACTTCACTAGGTCTGGGCAGGTGCAGGGCAGAGATCAGTCTTTTAGCGATCCTCTTATGGATCCCGCTGTTCTCGGCACCTCTGAGATGGGCTGTTTCTTCAGGAGAGCCAGGCGCTCTCTGCTCCGACTTATTAACTCCGTGCCTGCGGGCAGATTTGGGTAGGTTTTCATGCCGTCCCGATCGTGATAGACAACACAAGGAGGGCCAGGTTAATAAATCCCGACTACTTTTCACACCCTTTTCTCACTTGCTCATTCCCCTTTCCCCCAGGCCCCAAGAAGCGGAGGAAAGCAAGTGTTGAAAGTCACACCCGATGAAGTGAAGAAGCTCCTGAGAAGTAATACGTACATTCTGCGTCGCAAGTTGGTAAGTGAGGGTGGTTTGTGGGGCTTTCCCAGTATTTTCTTTTTCGAACGTTATTTGTAAAGTGCTTACTGTGTAGCCAGGGAGCGTACTGAGCACTGGGGTAGATACAAGCTAATCAGGTTGGACACAGTCCCTGCCACAGGTGGGGTTCAGAGTCTTAAACCCCATTTTACAGATGAGGTCACTGAAGGTCTCCCCTTTTTAGACTGTGAGCCCACTGTTGGGTAGGGACTGTCTCTATATGTTGCCAACTTGTACTTCCCAAGCGCTTAGTACAGTGCTCTGCACACAGTAAGCGCTCAATAAATACGATTGATGATGAAGTAGAGAAGCGAAGTGACCTGCCAAAGGTCCCACAGCAAAGTGAGAAGCAGTGTGGCCTAGTGGAGAGAGCACAGGCCTGGGATTCCGATGACCTGGGTTCTAATCCCAGCTCCACCGCATTTGCAGTGGGATCTTAGACTTGACTGTGCCTCAGTTACCTCATTTTCTGTAAAATGGGGATTAAGATTGTGAGCCCCATGTGGGATAAGGACCGTGTCAAACGTGATTACCTTGTACCTATTCCAGTGCTTAGTAGAGTGTCTGGCACGTAATAAGTGCTTAAAAAATTCCATTTTTTTAAAAAAGTGGCAGAGCTGGGATTAGAACATTGTGAGCAGGGAACGTATCTGCCAACTCTATTGTCTTGTTCTCTCCCAAGTACTTAGCACAATGCTCTGCTCGCAGTAAGCACTCAATAAATTCCAGTGAGTAGAACCCAGGTCCTCTGACTCCCAGGGCAATGTTTTCTTTAGCTCCGTCAGTGTCATCAGCCTTCCCTTAAAACATCTGTTCCTAGACTCAGTGGCTGCTTTGATTGTCTGTGGTTCGCAGACTCCCTGTGCTTTGGGAGCAGGCAATCAGTCAAACAATCAGTGGTATTTATTGAGCACTTACTATGCACAGAGCACCGTACTAAACTCTTGGGAGAGGACACGTTCCCTACCCACAGTGAGCTTACAGTCTAGAGCGGGAGGCAGACATTAATATAAATGAATGAATCATGGCTATGTACATAAGTGCTGTGGGGCTTAGGAGGGATGAACAAAGGGTGCAAATCCAAGTGCAAGGGTGACACAGAAGGGAGTGGGAGAAGGGGAAAGGAGGGCTTAGGGAAGGTCTCTTGGAGGAGATGAGCCTTCAGTAAGGCTTTGAAGGTGGGGAGAGTGATCACCTGTCGGATATGAATGGGGAAGGCATTCCAGGGGCAGGATGCGGGCGAGACGTCAGCGATGAGATAGACGAGATAGCAGTGAGTAGGTTGGCATTCGAGGAGTGAGGTGTACTGGCTGGGTTGTAGTAGAAGAGCGGCGAGGTTTTCAGTCTGCTCTTGGGATCCCCACCTGCCTCATAGAGACTGTGTTTCGGTTCCCAGGCCGAAGCACCGTCAACTGGTTGGATGCTCTGATGGCCCTTAGGTTTGTGGGGGGGGGGTTCTTGTTTCCCCAGTGTGGAAGTGGGAAGTCTGGATATTTGGGCAGCATCATCAAAGCTGGTGAGTGTCTGACGATGCTTGAACCACTGATCTCAGGGCTTGGCTCCTCCATTTTGACAACATCGATAGCTTCCTTATCCGTCCACCTCCGCACCACATAGAAACCATTGTCGGTGGTATCTAGTGAGTGCTTACTATGGGCAGAGCACTGTACTAAGCACTCGTGCGAGTACAAGGTAACAGAATTGGTAGACACGTTCCCTGCCCACAGCGAGCTTCCCATCGGCCTTAAGGCATCCAGTCAGCTCACCCCCTCCTATCTTTCCTCACTTGTTTCCTACTACTGCCCAATCCGCACACTTGGCTCCTCTAACGCCAACCCACTCACTGTACCCTGACCTCGTCTTTCTCTCCGCCAGCCTCATACCCACGTCTTCCCCCTGGCCTGGCACTCCTTTCCCATTTGTATCTGCCAGATGTTCAAAGCCCTACTCAAATCACTCTCCACGAGGCCTTCCTTAAGCCCTCACTTAATAGTAATAATAATAACGGTATTTGTTAAGTGCTTACTGTGTGCCAAGCATTGGGGTTGTTAGAAGATAATCAGGTTATGACCCACAAGGGGCTCATAAGGGGAAGGGAGAAAAGGTATTGAATCCCCATTGAACAGAGGAGGTAACTGAGGTGAGGTGAAGTTAAGAGACTTGCCCAAAGTCACACGGCAGGCAGGTGGTAGAGCTGGGATTCTCACTCCCAGGCCCGCGCTCTTTCCACTAGATCACACTCTTCCTCTCATCCCCTCTTTGCCCTCCCTTCTGTGTCACATCTCCTATCTGCCCTACCTTCTGTGTCTTTTATGCGCTTGGGCCTGTAACCCTTTAGGCACTTTGATTCTCACCTCACCCCCACATCACCTTTATACAGGTCATCATCCACCATCACCGTCCATCAATCGTATTTATTAAGCGCTTACTATGTGCCAGAGTACTGTCCTGAGGGCTTGGGAGAGTACAGCACGACAATATAACGGACACACTCGCTGCCCATAACAAGCTTACAGTCTAGAGGAGGAGACGGATATTATAAATAAATACGGGTAGGAACGTAAGTGCTGTGGGTCTGAGGGGGTGGAGGCGTGCATTAAAAGGGTCAGGGTGACGCAGACGGGAAAGGGAGAAAAGGAATTGAGGGCTTAGTCAGGGAAGGCATCTTGGAGGAGATGTGTCTTCAGTGAGGTTTTGAAGAAGGGGAGAGTAATAGGTTGTCGGATATGAAGAGGGAGGGCATTACAGGCCAAGAGGCAGGATGTGGGCGAGAGGTCAACAGTGAGATGAGATCGAGGTACGGTGAGTTGGTTGGGCAGGCTGGGCTGTAGTAGGAGAGTAGCAAGATGAGCTGGGAGGGGGAAAGTGAGTGCTTCAAAGCCTATGGTAAAGTTTTTCTGTGTGCGGAGGTGGGTGGCTAACCACTGGAGGTTCTTAATAATAATAATAATTGGCATTTGTTAAGCACTTACTATGTGCAAAGCACTGTTCTAAGCGCTGGGGGGGATACAGGCTGATCAGGTTGTCCCACGTGGGGCTCACAGTCTTAATCCCCATTTTACAGAGGTGGGAACTGAGGCCCAGAGAAGTTAAGTGACTTGCCCAAGATCACACAGCAGACATGCGGCGGAGTCGGGATTCGAACCCATGACCTCTGACTCCAAAGCCCGGGCTCTTTCCACTGAGCCACGCTGCTTCTCTCCGTGCTTCTCCACGCTGTCCTTGGGGAGTGGGGAAACATGGACTGAACGTTTTTGTAGAAAAATGATCTGGGCAGCAGCGTGAAGTATGGACTGGAATAATTTATATTAATTCATGTTGATTTATGTTAATAGCTGTCACCCACTCTGTCAATCGATGCTATTTACTGAGCACTTACTGTGTGCAGAGCACTGTACTAAGCCCTTGGAAGAATACGGTACAACAGACTTGGTAGACACATTCCCTGCCCACAAGGAGCTTACAGTCTAGCGGGGGAGACAGACATTAGTAGAATCATTTCTGGTTAGTCAATCATATTTATTAAGCACTTACTCGGGAAGCAGCATGGCTCAGTGGAAAGAGCCCGGGCTTTGGAGTCAGAGTTCATGGGTTCAAATCCCGGCTCCGCCAATTGTCAGCTGTGTGACTTTGGGCAAGTCACTTAACTTCTCTGTGCCTCAGTTACCTCATCAGTAAAATGGGGATTAAGACTGTGAGCCCCCCGTGGGACAACCTGATCACCTTGTAACCTCCCCAGCGCTTAGAAGAGTGTTTTGCACATAGTAAGCGCCTAATAAATGCCATCATTTTTATTATTATTACTGTGTGCAGAGCATGGTACTAAGTGTGTGGGAGAGTACAGTATAACAATATAACAGACACCTTCCCTGCCCACAACGAGCTTACCATCTAGAGGGGGAGACGGACATTAATATAAATAACTAAAATTACACATATGTATATAAGTACTGTGGGGCTGGGATGGGAGATGAATAAAGGAAGCAAGTCAGGGCAATGCAGAAGGGAGTGGAAGAAAAGGAAAAGAGGGAAAGCCTCTTGGAGATGTACCTTCAGTAAGGCTTTTGAAGGGGGAGAGAGTAATTATCAGTCTGATATGAAGAGGGAAGTTATTTCAGGCCAGAAGCATAGTCTGTAAGCTCCTTGTGGGCAGGAATGGTGTCTGCTTACTCTACGGTACTGTATTCTCCCGAGCACTTTGTACAGTGTTCTGCACACGGTAATTTATTTATCTTATTACTCTATTTATTTATCTATTTATTTTACTTGTACATATCTATTCTATTTATTTTCTTTTGTTAGTATGTTTGGTTTTGTTCTCTGTCTCCCCCTTTTAGACTGTGAGCCCACTGTTGGGTAGGGACTGTCTCTATATGTTGCCAACTTGTACTTCCCAAGCGCTTAGTCCAGTGCTCTGCACACAGTAAGCGCTCAATAAATACGATCGATGATGATGATGAATTGCTCAGCATTGCCCCAATGGACGGAGCACAGGCCTGGGAATCCTTCTGACCTGGGTTCTAATCCCGGCTCCACCATTGTCTGCTGCGTGACCTTGGGCAAGTCACTTCTCTTTGCCTCAGTTACCTCATCTGTAAAATGGGGATTAAGCCCGTAAACCCCATGTGGGATAGAGACTGTGTCCAACCTGGTTATCGTGTATCGACCCCAGTGGCTTAGTGCGGTTCCTGGCACGTAGTAAGTGCTTAACCAATATTATTTAAAAAAAAAAATAGATCTCATTGATTGATTTACTCTGGGCCTCCATCGGGGAGGAAAGTTTAGGGCGTTAAGACACACCTCTGCCTCACCCTCAGCCTCACCCTCAGGTGGGCCCGTGGGCATCTCAGACCACCCTTCCCTCCCATGCAGCAGGAGAAGCTGAAGAAACCCCACCTCCGCACGAGCTCCCCGATGCCTCAGGTTTCCGCCGGCGTGTCCGGAGACCAGGAGCGGCAAGAGTGGGAAAACACCGTGGAGAAGAGGCTGCAGCGACTCAAGGTTGGCTTGCGGAGGAACATCCGGAGGAGCAACCTGGACCGCAGGCTCCTGTTGGCGGTCACCCCCTGGGTGGACAACGTGACACTCCCTCGTTTCCAGAGCCCCAGGAAAGGTCCGGTCCTGCAGACAAAAGGTACAGGCTGGGAGAAGTAGTAGTAGTAATAGCGCTTAAGCGTTTAGTACAGTGCTCTGCACACAGTAAGCGCTCAGTAAATACGATTAAATAAATAGTAATAGTACTTGTTAAGCGCTTACTATGTGCCAAGCTTTGTTCTAAGCACTGGGTTAGATACAAGTTAATCAGGTTGGACACAGTCCCTGCCCCACGTGGGCAGATGAAGTAGAGAAGAGGCACAGGGAAGTGAAGTGACTTGCCCAAGGTCACACAGGCAAATGGCAGATCTGGGATTAGAACCCAGGTCCTTCTGGCTCCCTGGCTTGTGCCCTATCCATTTAGCCACACTGCTTATTGTGTAGTAGTACTGGCAGCAGTAGTAGCATTTATTTCATACCCTCCGGGTGTGAGGCTTTCAACTAAGCGCTTGGGAAATGCAAGGCAAGTAGATGACTCGTTGCCTGCCCACAAGGAGCTTACACACCATGGTAGGAGACAGACCTAAAAAGATTGGCCAACAGAGTAATCAGCATAAATGCTTGAATGTACACAAGTGCCGAGAATGGGGATAAGTAAGGACATAAGCGCTCAAGGTGGCTGATGTAGTATGCTGGGAATTAATCAGGGAAGGCATGTTGGAGAAGGTGGGTTTTGGGGAGGGCTGTGGCCTATCGGATTTGGGGAAGGGAGGGGTTTCTCGCCAATGGACCAGGACCTGTGTGGGTGGAGAGGAAGAGTTGGATGTGTAAAAAGAACTGGCAGAACTCAGCAGCAGGACAGGTTGCCTAGTAGTTGGGGCTAGATGTCAGGCGACCGGGATTTGAGTCCCTGCTCTTCCACTGGCCTGTTCTGTGACCTTGGGCAGGTTCCTTTTTTTATGGTTTTAAGCCCGTACTATGTGCCAGGCACTAGACGAAGCGCTGAGGTAGGTATAAGGTAATCGGGTTGGACACAGTCCATGTCCCACATGGGACTCGTAGTCTCAATCCCCATTTTATAGATGAGGTAACTGAGGCACGGAGAAGTCAAGTGACTTGCCCGTGATCACACAGCAGACAAGGCTGAGTTGGGATTAGAACCCAGGTCTTTCTTAGTCCCAGGCCCGTGCTCTGTCCCCTGCTTCTCGTCATGTCTCATCTTAATATCTCTGGACCTCGGGGTCTTCATCTATAACATAAGGATAAGAGAAAATACAAGCCCGGGGTGGGGCAGGGATTGTGTCCAATTTTCTTAACTTTGCAACTATCCAGAACTTGCTTAACGCCCGAGGTATTCTTATAATCGTGAGATTGAATGTGACGATTAAAGGAGAGTGAGGAGTCAGGGAGGGCACTGAGGTTGCAGGCTTCTGGTGGTGATGGTGGTACTGTTGACAGAGTTAGGCAGATTCGGAGGAGTAAATATAGGAGGGAAGAGAAGCAGTTTGGTTTTAGACATGTTGAGTGGGATGGTCTGGAGAGACACCCAAGTGCAGATATCCCAAAGGCACAAGGAGATGCAACATGGCCAAATGGAAAGAGCACAGGCCTTGGAGTCAGAGGACCAGCCTGCTGTGTGATCTTGAGCAAGCCACTTCACTTCTCTGTGCCCTCAGTTTCTTCATCTGTAAAATGGGGTTTCAGTACCTGTTCCCTCTCCCTCTGTGAGCCCTATGTGGGACAGGAACTGATCAACGTGATTATCTTGTATCCACCCCAGTATTTGGCACATAGTAAGCACTTAATTCCCTTATTATTGTCCCTCTAGACTATAAGCTCCTTAAGGCCTGGGAACATATCTACCAAATCTGAAATATCGTACTCTCCCAAGCACTTAGAACAGTGCTGTACTCCACAGCAAGCACTCAATAAATACGATTGATTGATTGATTGATTGATTGATTGATTGATTGATTGCAGTGTGGGATTGTAGGACAGGTGAAAGGTCAGGGCGAGAGCGGCGGTTTTTGGAGTCATCCTCATAGAGGCGGGAGTTGAAGCCGCAAGCGCATCTGAGCTCTTTGAAAGAGTGTGGATGTAGAAAGAGAGGAGAGTCTTGTGAACCCCTGTAGCCTCCCTTTCTGAACACAGGTTTTGGTGTGAAAAGAGGAGATGGGAGTCTGACACTTAGCGCAGTACCTTGCATAAAGTAAATGCTCAATAAATATAACCGATTGATTAATTGCTCTGTCTTAGACACCTCATCTAAGGAAAACTTTTCCTGAGGCCGGTAGCCTAGGTAGAGAGTGGATTTTTCCAGTAAATACATACGCCCCCATATCTGATTTCCAAAAACTTTTAAATGCTTCGGGGGGGGACCCTAAAAAAGTCCAACCTAAGAAGAGATAAAACAATTTATTATTCTTGTTTCAATTGAGTCAAAACTTCCAGAGGGCAGGGATCATTTCATTCTGGTATTTGGTTCAGCCCCGATCAAACAGGGTCATTTGATAAAGAATCACAAGCTAATAAATTAGCCCAGAGGTGATTATTGGGCCTGCAGTGTTTACAGTCAGGGACAACTGGGCCATGATGGCTTGTTGAAGGTAAATATGGTATGTGTTAGGTGACTTGAGAAGAGCGTAGAAGAGCGTGGACAGTAGGATCCTGATGGGTTTCTAGTAGATAAAGTTAAGGATATTAGTAGGGGCATCCCTCTATTGGAGAGTGGAAGTCAAGGAAGACAATCACTTTGCCCTTCAAGCATCCTTTGGTGCCCCGTTGGAAGCATTGTTTCCTTCAGGGTGGCATTTTTTATGGTCTTACATTCTGTGGGGGTGAAGAGGGACATCAGCAGAAGTCTCAAACGTAAGATAGCTCTGCCTTCCCTTTCATCCGCCTCTCTGAATGATTGGATCCAAGGTCATTAGTTGGTGCTGGGATCGGGGGAGAAAGCGACAGTAGGGCTCATTTCCTGGTTCCAGGCGGATGCCAGGACCCTGTGCGGCTTCGCGGGCCGCTGCCCACGCTGGCTCCCTTCCTCCTGGTCTGGGCTCCAAGGGGGAACTTTGCAAGAGACGTCTCGTGAATGGAGTCACTTTTCACGTTGGCCTATTTTGCTTCCCAACTGCAGTCAGAAAGAAGCCATCGCAGGCAACGTCGCTGACGAGCACCCCGATGTTCACCCTGTTTATCCAGGTAAGTGGGGTAAAGAGAGCCTCTCTCTGAGCCCTCAAGGTGAACACCGAGTTAAGTGTCCCTCAGGCCCAAGGAGGGAGCTGGGTTCAGGTTGAGCAAGATAGCGATGATTGCAGGTGGGGAAGCCGTAGGGAGGCGCGGGCCACTGTCCTCAACCTGAGCCCCAAGCCCCCTCAGCTGTTCCAGATCGATGCCGACGGCTGCATGAAGGTGATCCAAGAGAGGAAAGCAAACCAGGTGGAGGTGGTCCAGGCAGAACCTGGAAATCCAGAACAGCTCCGGCAGGTACCTGCTCCCTGGGATTGGGAACTTGGGTGGGTTGACCACTTCCAGGCCTTTCCTCTCCGGGAGTTCATCGGTGGGGCAAGACGGGCAGGCCTCCCCAGACCTCGGGAACGGTAGCTACCTGCCCTGCAGGGGAGTTGGAACCATCACAGGGGTCTCCACTGGACATTCGGGAACTTGTGGAAATTTTTCCGGGCATCCATTCTGCAGGATGAGCTTGGCTTTCTCCATAAGCAGGCCCCACTGCCCCGAAAAAAGAGGAAATAACAATAATAATAATAATAATAATGGCATTTATTAAGCGCTTACTATGTGCAAAGCACTGTTCTAAGCGCTGAAAGTGTTCCAGGAAAGTATCTGGAATGTCAGACTCCCTACCCCGTCAGGCTTCTTGCTGCCCTCAGTCAGAATTATGTTTGCCCCCTCCTCCCCACAAAATGATGATTCCTTTGTTTCCTGTTTTTCTAGGCATCCTGCAGTTCCCAGGACTTTTCAGGTATCCAAGCCATTCCATTTATTTTCTTTAGGAGGTCATTTCCCTCCCACCTGGGGATTTCTGGACACCTCACTCCGACTTTTCTCGGAATACAAGATGCCCTCGCCCGAGTTTCTGGGACCTTTAGCCCCTGTGCCTACTGCCCTGTCTCTGTAGAGATTTCCCCGACTCCCTGAGCAGGATGGTGATTCTGACTTCCCTGGCTTCAGCACCTCTCGGTGCTTTGGGATGGAAAAATTTTAGGAGTTAGCTCCAGAAGACCGGTGTCAGTTGCTGCCACATCCTAGCCTGGAGTTAGCAGAGAGGTGTCACGGTGTCATTATCCCAGAAAAGAGGAGGGAAAGGTTTTGAGTCTGTCCCCTTCAGCTGAGCAGTAAGGACTCAGGAGTTTTCTGGTTCTGGAGACAGATTCAAGTGACTTCTTGCCTCGGTACCTCTGCGTTGGGTGGGTTCAGTAAGGTCCTGTGGCAGGCGTGACTGTCTGGCAAAGCCAACCGGGCAACCCCCGCATAGCTGGGGGGTTGCCTCGGAGACACGGATCCTGGGGGTGGAGGCGGGGTTGACAGGCAGAGGTCCCTGGATCCCGGGGCTTCTACTGCATGCTTCTCTCATCTTTTCCAGGCTGCCTACCCCAGAAGGACCTGGCCAAGGGAAACGCGAGAAGACGCGGTGCCCCAAGGGTGGAAGATGGCCAGCTGGCTGGGGACAGCACGGTTCCGTCCACTCCCCAGCCCCAGAGGCCGAAGCCCAAGACTGTTTCCCAACTACTGAGAGAGAAGCGTCTGAGGGAGTCCAAGGCCACCGTGCCGAACCCCGTCATCCTGGCCCCCCAGGTGCTGGTCTCCCCACCCGTGCTCCTCCAGCACCCTCTGCAACCAGTTAACCCCTCCGGGCCAACCACTGCCACGCCGGCACAAGCGGGCCCACCCGGGAAACCGGCCACCCCCTCCCCGACCACCGTGTCCTCAGCATCCCCTCAGGCCCTGGCCTCCGGGACTCCCGCCGTGGCCCCTGAGAACAGCTCTGGCCAGGTCAGTTCCGAGGCCTCACGGGCAGTTGGAGTCCCAGAAGACCCAAAGACGAAAGAAGAAGGGAAGGGCCCTGCCCCACTAACCGTGGTCATTCCCTCCCCGGGGGACGGGCGAGGCCGAGTCCAGGATGGCGGAAGCCCGCTGCCCAGGTTGCCGCCAAACCCCGCTCCTGGGCCAGGGCAGCTCCTCGCCGTCTCGGCCCCCGGCAGCTTCACGCTTGCTCCGGGGGTCCCCAGTGGGGGGAAGCAGGGTCCGCCCGAGGCATCGCCTCTCCTCCCGCCAGCCCCGGTCCGCTTCCAGCAACCTAGGCTCTTGCCTGCCCTGGCAGTCCGCCCCAGCGGCCCTCAGGGCGTCCCCAGCGAAATCCTGCCCTTCACCTGGATGGTCACGCCACAAGGGCTGGTCCCCGTGTCTGTGCAGGCGCTTGTGGGCCTCCGTGGCCCGAGCAAGACGGTCGCGGATCTGGGGGCTGCCAACCGGCAGGGGCCTGGGGGGCCTGCCCTGAGGCTGCTCCTCCCCCCAGCTACCACTCCCCTGGCTGTCACCAGTTCAGGTGCCCCTGGAACCAACACAGCGGTGGTGGCCCCGGGGTCTTCTCCTTCCAGTCGTAGTGAGGCAGGAGAGCCAGCTCCCCCGACTGTGGAGTTGAGCCACTCGGCCTCTCTCCCCTCTGCAGCCCCTCCCGACCGAGAGGTGAGCGCGGCAGAGAAGTCAGAGCCCCCTCAGCCCACACCACCGCCCCAGTCCCAAAACCCCGACGGCGGTCAGAGGGCCGAGTCCCTCGGCTCCCGTGGACTCCCCGCCCCGGACACCAGAAGTCCATCTTTCGGGGACGGTGAGGCCCCCAGCAGCCAGAGCCACCTGCCGAAAGGCCTGCTGACCACGCAGGAGGGCGGGTGTCCCGACCGGACCGCTGCTTCCGGAAACTCGGCTCCAACTACCGCTCCCCTCCCCACGCCGGTCAGGAAGGATCGGCCTGTCGCGCCTCAGCCAGGGGCGACGCCTCCCCCGGGCGGGCACCCGTCCCCAGCCGACCCTCCCTTGGGAGGCGACCAGCCTCCGGGGCCCGCGGCTCTCGATAAAAGCAAGCTGGACCCGACCCTCATCTCGCTGGAGGACGAGGCGACGGTCAGGGAGTGGATGAAGGGGAAGCGGGGAGTCCACGTGCCCCCCCTGAAGAGCAACCTGCCTTACCTGCCGCCTTCCGTGTACAACTTGAAGACCCTGTCGGCACTCCTGCGGGAGAAGAAGAACCTGGAGCGGAGCGCAGCGAGCCTCGTGGCCGGCGACGGAGGCCCCGCGGGAAGCGAGCCGTCTCCGGAGGGTCTGGAGGCCGTTCGGGCTCTGGTACACGAGCGGTTAAAGGACAACCCGGCCTTTCTCCTCCTGAAAGCCAGGTTTTTATCAGCGTTCACCCTTCCGGCTTTTCTGGCCACCCTCCCCCCCCCGGGGGTTCCCACCACCCTCTCTAGGAGGCCAGAAGAGAGCGAGGAAGAGGACGAGGATGACGACGAAGAGGAGAAGGACCTGACGGACGAGGAGAGCGGCAGAGAGGATGACCCGCCCGGGGAAACCCGGTCCGGCCCAGAAGCTGCGACCTCCGGCCGGGTACGGTACCGAGTGGGAGCTGTGGGCCGGGGCTGGGAGAAGGGGGTGGAGGTGGGAGCCCTCAGCGGGCCATGTGGCCAGCTGAAGGAAAGCCAACAAGCCCCCGCGCCGCTCTCCTGGGGGCCAGCCGGCACCAACCGGCAGGCTGGCCTGAGCCAGAAGAGCACTGGCATCCATACATCTCCAACTCCTCAAGGGGCCAATTCCCACTGATATACTCTTGCACAATGTATAGTACAGTGTTGTGCATACAGTAAGTGGTTAAAAAATGCTGCTGCTGATGACGGCATTTATTAAGCGCTTACTATGTGCAAAGCAGTGTTCCAAGCGCTGGGGAGGTTACAAGGTGATCAGGTTGCCCCCCGTGGGGCTCCCAGTCTTCACCCCCATCTGACAGATGACGGAACTGAGGCCCAGAGAGGTGAAGTGACTCGACCAAAGTCACACAGGAGACAAGCGGCGGAGCGGGGATTTGAACCCATGACCTCTGACTCCAAAGCCCGGGCTCTTTCCACTGAGCCACACTGCTTCTCACTGCTTCTTCTCTGAGCTTCACTGCTTCTTCACTGGCAAACATTCTTCTTTCCAGGAGGGACTGTGACCTCCAAGGGTTAAATCAAGCCCTCCCTCTTCCTTACCTCTCCAGTAGACGTCATATACAATACAGACCATCCCGCTTCCTTTTTTTTTTCCCCCTAAGCCCTGCCTTCTGGCTGTGTTTCCATGCCAAATTCCTTGAGAGAAGATGCGACCTTGGGCAGGTCATTTAAATTCCATGGTCCTCGGTTTCCTCATGTAAAATGGGGATTAAGTATTTGTTGACCCCCCTTCTTAAGCTGCGGAGCCCCCCACAGGGACCAGAGTCCAGTCTGTGTATCGTGTGGGTACACTGGCACTCAGCACAGTCCTTGACACAGAGAGAGCACGTAACAAATACTATCATAATAAGACAATTCCCAAATCCTACCCAGTGCTCCAGGTGGCAGCTCAGTGGTTCCAGAGGCACCAAGCAAAGTTGCTCCTTTCTAGCTTCTGGGAGTGGGTCGGAAGATTACTTGGTATTTTGCAGTCTCAGATCCAGTTTTTCCATCTTCCGACCGGCACGTTCGCACTCGACCGGGGAAACTCCGGGCAGGCGGATGGTACCCATCAGTGCCTGCAAAATCGTAAGCAGGTTTGGGGGTGGTGGCTGGTTCTCCTGCGGCGGCAGACCAGCCCTAGCGAGCCTGGGAGTTGGTGGCGAGGGCTGCCTCTCCATTTGGGCCTGTTCTGATCCCCGGCTAGTCTGTCCTTGGGGTCGAGCTCCTGAACCCAAAATCTCTGGGCCTCATTCCCATCCTCCGAAAGACAGGTCTCCTTTTAGAGGTGGGGAAGAGAAGGAACTCTGTGTATGCATATATATACACACGCGCGCCTGCAAACCACCCCCAAATCACCTACGGACAGATACCAACACACATATACAGAGGGACCAGAGCCTCCCCCTCTAACATTGTAAGCTTGGTGTGGGCAGGGAACATGGCTACCAACTGTACTGTGCTCTTCCAGGTGCTTAATACAGTGCTCTGCACACAGTAAGTGCTCAGTAAATTCCATTGATCAATTTGACTGACTTAGAAGAGGTGGAGAGAGCAATAAAAGAACAAGACCAGAGGGCACCGCAGTAATGCATGGCACATAGTAAACACTTAACAAATACCATTATTATTATTATTATTATTATTGTGGGATGAAGTACAGGAATTTTGAGGAAGACCGAAGAGTGCATCATCTCACTGTCTCAGTAAAGAACCAGAAGGTCCACATGTTTAATCACACATCAAGTAGTTATCTGGGGGTCATCTAAGGGTGACCATTTTCATCTTGAACTTAAACCAGCTTCTCTGGCTTCCATCTCCATGGTGGGAGGGTTTTTGTTTTTTTTTCCCTTTATGGTATTTGCTAGGCACTTAGTATGTGCCAGGACCTACCCAATGCCGGGATAGATACAAACTAACTAGGTTGGAAACGGTCCATGTCCCACGTGGCGCTCGCAGTGTTAATTCCCATTTTTGCAGATGCGGTAGCTGAGGCACAGAGAAGTTAAGTGATTTGCCCAAGGTCACACAGCAGACAAGTGGCCAGACTGGGATTAGAACCCAGGTCCTTCTGACTTCGAGGCCCACTCTCCATCCACCAGGCCACATTGCTTCTCAACAAAGTCACTTCCCCAAAGTCTCTCCCCAGCAGAGCCCCATCCTTTGGCCTCTTCCCCTTGAGGCCAAGGCGGCGGGGCCCCTGGGGTACGTTTCCTGTTGTAACGGGCTGTGTAACGGTACCCAGAGGGGGTCACGGCAGCAGGAGGGCTCTGCCGCCTCCGTCTCCTCTGCGGGGAGGGGTTCGGGGAAGTGAGGGGCCGATCCTCTGGCCGCCTTTTGAGGTTTTTGGGACGTGGGGAGGGTGCGAAGGAGGGTGTGTGCGTCTGCAGAGCACCCAAACTGTTTGGCAGTGAGGGGCTGATCCTGGCTCTTGTTTAGGGCAGGCCACCCTGAGATACTTAGAAACGGTCGACCAAATGACTGTTGAGAACTAGTTGCCTCCAGAAATCATCCATCAATATTTATTGAGCACTTACCTGCACTAGCTGTTTGGTAGAGTACAGTGCAACAGGGCTGGTAGACATATTCCCTGCCCTCAAGGAGTTTAAAATCTAGAGTGGGGGATAAATATTGAAATAAATCACAGAAATGTACGTGAGTGCTGTCGGGCTGAGGGTAAGGTGCTTAAATGGTTCTGGTCCAAGTGCATGGACAGTGCAAAAGAGAGAGGGAGTAGGGGAAATGAAGGCTTAGTTGGGGAAGGGCTTGGAGAGGAGATGTGAGTTTAATAAGACTTTGAAGGTGGGGAGGATGGTGGTCTGTCAGATGTGGTGGGGGGGGGGGGAAGGTGTTTCAGGCCAGAGGGAGGACTTGGGCAAGAAGTTGGTGGCAAGATAAACGAGATCGAGATTCAGTGATTAGGTTGGCCTTAGAGAAGTGAAGGGTGCGGGCGGGGTTGTAGAAAATCAACGAAATAGGATAAGAAGGAGCAAGGTGACTTAAAGCCGGCAGTAAGAAGTTTTTGCTGGATGCGGAGGTGGCTGGGTAACCGCTGGAGGGTTTTGAGGAGTAGGGAGAGGTGAACTGAACGGTTTTTAAGAAAAAATGATCCAGGGAGCAGAGTGAAGTAAGGACAAATGGGGAGAGACAGGAGGCAGGGAGATCGGCGACGTGGCTGCTGCTGCAGTTGTCCAAGCGAGATTAAGTGCGCTTTGACCTCTATAACCGAACTGTTCGGTTGACTGATTTAGCGAGGAATGGAGGTTCGGACTGACAGTTTAGGCCCACCCTAAACTCAGTCTCCGCAGCAAGAATGGGGAATCACCATGTTTCCGCCCCTCCCCCTGAGACCTTCCCCTGGCGTGCCTCTTGTTGCTTGTCTCACCCATGGAGCAGCGGCTGCCAATCGTCTCCCCCGGCGGCAGGAGTGGGGTCAGACTGGAATTGGCCTGAAACTTTGCCCTCCCACCCACTAGCCTCAGCGGAGACTCGGGTCACTCCCGGTTTGGTCAGCTCGGTGGGGCCGGGGCCTCTCCGCCCTCAATACAGGCGATCTGGAGCTGGGCACGGGCAGACACAGACTGCCAGCCCCTCCCAAGCTCTGTCTGGAGGCGGCCCAGGGAGGATGATGGGCAGTGAGCGAGGTGGCGGCTTTTTCCTGGAATCCTGCCACCCCAACTGTCCTCTGCTTCCTCCTCGAGCCTTCTGGAGGCATCTCACGGATTGGCGTTCTGCAGGCGATGATGTTGTAAGTCCGAGTTTGATACCTCAGGGCACTTCTCCCGGTGTAGTTAGTTCTCCTGTACAAGAAGGAGACAAAGATTGAGAAAAGGGTTCGCTAGTGCTCCGTACTCTGCAGGGCCAGGCAGGTAGGAGGAGGAGGTAGGAGGCTATTACTTGGCGAGAGCAGCCGTCTTGTGAAAATGATGGTATTTGTTAAGCGCTTACTATGCAATAGGGAGGTTACAAGGTGATCAGTTAGTCCCACGTGGGGTTCACAGTCTTAATCCCCATTTTACAGATGAGGTAACGGGCCCAGAGAAGTGAAGTGACTTGCCCAAAGTCACACAGCTGACAGTTGGCGGAGCCGGGATTTGAACCCGTGACCTCTGACTCCAAAGCCCGGGCTCTTTCCACTGAGCCATGCTGCTCCACACCTCCTACATTTCCCTCGTAGCCGTGGGCCATCTGGTCACCGGCTTCTTTTCTCCTTCCCCCGCGTGCGGTCGTAGGTAACTGAAGCCGAAGGCCAAGGACCACAGCCCACCCCCGGCCGCTCTGATGAAATGGATGAGTTGGAGGGGGTGCAAACGAGGAAGCGCGTCCGTTCCAGGAAGCGAAGAAAACTGAAGTGAAAGGAAGGCTTGGGGTGAGTCGGTCGGGGAGTGAGGTTATAGCGGCGAAAAAGAGGAATGGAGGAGCCCCCGGGGGGCGGGGACCAGAACGTGACCGGCGCTCCGAGGAGCCGTCTGAAATGTTCGGCCCCCGTTTCCTGCCCTACCGTGGGGTTGGAGAGCCAGTTAGCTGGCTTCGGCTTCGTGTCGTCGTCATCGTCTTCGTGACGACCCCGACCCGAGGAGACCCTAATGGATCTCCTGGGGGCCGAGATGGAGCCCTGGCCCCCTGTTGTAAACTGTGGTAGGAAAGTCTGGTGGAGGAGAGGATTTGACAGCTCTCGCTCAGTCCCCGTCCGCAGAACTCACCGTCTCGTCCAGTTCCACCCGGGCCTAAAGAGCCGTCCCTCACTCTCTTAGAATCCCCAGGGGCGGTAAGCTTAGTGACTGGGCTGACTGAAGTCTCCCAGCAGGTAAGGTTACACTTGGACCCTTGGAGTTTGTTCACTCACTCCATCTCTTCCCCTACAAGGCTCTTAGGAGCTGCTGCCCAAATTGCTTAAAGTTTCCCGGGGCGAGTTCACACACCAGAGTGTGCGTCTGCAGAGCACCCAAACTTTTTGGCAGTGAGGGGCTGATCCTGGCTCTTGTTTAGGGCAGGCCACCTTGAGATACTTAGAAACGGTCGATCAACTGACTGTTGAGAACTGGTTGCATCCAGAAATCAGTCCGTCAATATTTATTGAGCGCTTACGTGCGCTAAATGTTTGGTAGAGTACAGTGCAACAGGGCTGGTAGACATATTCCCTGCCTATTTATTTATTTATTTATTTATTTATTTATTCATTCTGACGACACCTGACCACATTTTGTTTTGTTGTCTGTCTCCCCCTTCTAGACTGTGAGCCCACTGTTGGGTAGGGACTGTCTCTATGTGTTGCCACTTTGTACTTCCCAAGCGCTTCGTGCAGTGCTCTGCACATAGTAAGTGCTCAATAAATACGATTGATGATGAGTGACAGACCAGGGAGAATCCAGCTGAGCGTTGTTGTGTTCCAGGAATCCTCTCGTTGAAGCCTGCTTGTGGAGCGGAGAGGGGCAGCCCCTCGACTCCAAAGGCTGCCGACCCCGCAGAAAATAAGGCAAGAACAGAACAAGCCTTTGGAGCACCCACCCAGGCACGATTTAGCGACTCACCCTGATGGAGTTCGATTTTCGCGCCGGCCCACCCTCTCCGGTCCCTGGAAACTGGAAACTCAACTCCTCTCTGTAAGGTCAATGCTGCTGCCCTCTCGCCGGAACCCGACGTTAAGCACCGCGACCGCGAAGCTAAAGGGGGCCGGGGGTCGGGAGAAAAGTTTAATAGTATTTATTTTTGTTGTCTGGAATTTATTTATATTTTTACATTCTGACGGTTCTTCGTTGAGAACCCAGAGCTGGGGTTCTGCGTCAGCTTGGGAACAGCAGTGTGGAGTATATTTCATACAGTCGACTTGGAAACAGGAACATTGTTTAACTGTGAGGCTATTTTGTACCGATACGAGGAGTCCGAATATTTGTTCAAGATAGGGGTTTTATTTTTCTCATTAAAAGCAAAACCCAGGCTCCGGGAACTCTGGCTCTTTGGGTGCTGTTGTGCAACGTTTTTTACCTCTTCCGGGCCAAATGAAGGCCCTCACGGGACCGAGGTGGAGGCCCTGGAGAGCCAAGCACTGCCGGTCGCTCTGGTTCCACCTGCCTCCTTTCTGGCCCCTCCGGAACCAGAAAGGCATGAATTGGGGCTCCCCCAAGGTGTTCTCTTCCCTGCTCCCCAAAGCCTCGTCTGCTATGGGTGTAGAAGGAGGGAGCAGAATGGAAGCACAGTCCCCTGGAGGCTCCTTTAAAATAGGTCAAGCTTATGGTGAATAGGTCCTTGGGGGGGGTTTTAATGAGAACATCTTGGTCGTCGGGCGGAAGAGACGACTCCAGGCCCCGCCCCTTAGGCGGCCATCTCGGCCCGATTTATCCTGTGTAAGGAAGCGGTGCTCCCTCAGTTTGCCCCCTTCTAAACCTTCCCACATGGAATCAGGGCCCAGCTCCCCGAGGTGTGCCCCAGCACACAGCCTGGGGGTTGTGGTACTCTCCTGCATTGCACCATCTGAACTGTTCTCCCTCCTGGATCACCACAACCTCGAATGTCCTGGCTCAATAGCATATTTGGAGACTTCAAAGCAAATGTGGGTTTTCCAGCACCAACAGCTCTTTGCAAGCCCATACGTTCAGAGCAGGTATTCCCCTGGGTCTTCCGATTTACATGTTTGTTTCTTCTGTCGCTGTATTTCAGTTGCTTTGTTAAAAAAAGCCCTCGTATTGAATTCCTCACCCTTGATTCTCAGAAAATCCCTGCAGTGGAAGCTGAAAGACAGAGATGATTCTCGTCATGTTCCAGGTCAGGCGACTGAGGCTCAAGAGAGGTGACTTGCCCAAGATCACTCAGCAAGATTATTATTATTATTTTTTTAATCTTCCCAATATTCTCATTCCTCTCTACTCCTAAAAGAAGAACTATCCTCTGTCTTTTCCCCAAGAGGATCTCCCTCTTGCCTTCCAACCTCACCCTAGCAGCTTCCTCAAAATGGTGGCAATCCCAAAAGGCCTTTCCATAACTCCTTAGTGCAGTATCCCAGCTCTAGAGCCAGGTCGGAAAGCCAGCTCGGTCAGAGGCCGAAGGCAACTAGCCACAGTGATGGGAATGGACGGGTGGGTAGCCTAGGCAGCTCTGCAGGGTTTGGAGTCATCATCATCATCATCATCAGTGGTATTTATCAAGCACTTACGATGTGCAGAGCACTGTTCTAAATACTTGGGAGAGTACAACAGAGTTGGCAGGCACGTTCCCTTCCCGCAACAAGTTTTCAGTCTAGAGGGGGAGGCAGACATTAATAGAAATAAATGATTTACAATATTCAATTTAAAGATACATAAATGCTGTGGAGCTGAAGGTGGGGCGAAAATCAAATGCCCAGAGGTCACAGATCTAAGTGCATAGACGACGTAGAAGGGAAAGGGAGCCAGTGAAAAGAGGGCTTAATTGGGAAAGGCCTGAAATGGAATCCCATTCATCTCCAGCTGAAACTGTTTTAGGAAGGTGGGGCTGGAACTTCTTGCATCATGATGTGGATGCTCCTGTTGTTTTTCCACCCGTCCCATCGGCGGGGAGACCGACGGGAATCAGCTGGATCACCTGGATGCACCCACCACCGTCAGCTCTTGAGGGTTCAGGTTAGGGACCTGGGGTAAAAAGCCCCCACTTACCCTAGTGGGATAACAAACTGTGCACACCCATCCAGGGCCCATGCCCAGTGTCTCTGGCACAGCCCAGGAACACCACTTTTTAAGTCCATGGCCAATGTGTGTCAGTGCGTAACCCAGTTGGAGCTACACCAGGGAGCCTCCGGTCTTCACACGCTGGACAGGAACACCTGAAGGTGTTTGGGTTTTCAGGTTCCTGGGACACTGGGTGGTGGCCGGGTAAGCAGCTAGCTCTGCCAAGGGCATGTGTCTCATCCATTTGGGAAATAGGACACCAGGTGCAGTCAGGCTGAGCTCTGGAACGTCACGGTGCTGAGGATGATGTCTCTTGAAGGTTTAAGTGGAAATTGGACAGTGAACTTGTCATCTGTTGTTCGTGAGCCTGCTCAAAACTTTGGTGTTGGCTATGGGATAATAATAGTAACGGTGGTTTTGGTTTTGTATTGTGTGCCAAGCGCTGCGCTGCCAGGGTAGAGACAAGATCATCAGCTTGGACACAGTCCCTTTCTCACATGGGACTTCCAGCCTAAGGGCAACGGCAAAGAGGAACTGAATCTTCATTTTTACAGAGTGAGAAACTGAGACACAGAGAGCTTAAGCGACTTGCCCAGGATTATTCAGCCGGTGAGTGGTGGAACCAGAACTAAAACCCAGGCCTCCCAACTCCTAGTTCCCCGCTCTTTCCACTAGGCCACGTTACCACTTGTGAAAGATATTACAAGCAAATCCACAAGGCCTGTTTATTTTGTTTTAAGTGAAAGCTAGCGTGGGGTGGGGTGGGGGGAGGAGAACATCCCTACCGTTTCACAGGTGCTTCCATGCCCAACCCACGGAAGCCAAAGAAGTCAAAGGTGCCAGCAGCATTCAAGTAGAATTTGTTTATGACCATCTTCAGGCAGCTACGCCTCCCTCTCCTTCCCCATTCCTCCTCCTCCCCAGCATTTGGTTGCCTAGTCGGAAGACATACTATCAAGGAACCACCCTGCAGGTCTGGACCAGGCTACACTGAGGTTAAATCAGGCCTATCAGGAAGTGCTTTGAAGCAGATTTCCCAACAGGATCCACCATAGGAGGGTGGAGCCTGCATCGCCTTCTGCATTTCCTCTCCACACTGAGAGCCAAGGACTCTCCAGACACACTCAAACGCACATGGAAGGCTGAGTTGGGACAACGCTGGTGGCTCCCAGTAGGGCTTAAGGTATGTTGCTTTCATTATCTGAACCTTGATGGGAGGATGGGAGGACGGGAGTTGGAAAGGAACAAAGCGGAGAAAAGAAAGTCATCACTGATGGGCTGAAGGTGACACCCACGGCCTCACCTTCCAATCTTTAAAACCAAATTAAGAGGGAGAAGGAAGACAAGATTCTTCTGAGGTCGATGACTGGAGGAGAAGGGATGTCCTTGATCTTTAACTCGGTCTTGGTATATTCTAAGCTGAAAAACAGATCTTGCTATATTTTGTATTCTGTCTTTCTGGGTCTCTTATTTGTATTTTTAAATTAGAGGAAGGATCCACCACCCATAATATGGCCGCAAGCCTAGAGGCCACATTATTGAATCCACCCTCCTCGCCGTGGTTTTAAAAGATCTGAAAGAAAGCTAATGGTCAAATCCTAGTGAGAGCACAACTAGTGCCCAGCATCGAACCCGGTTTTGTTCAGTTTTTTATACCCGACGCATCATTTTGGACCCTTTATTTTGAACAACAGCAATAATAATAATTATAGTTGCGGTATTTGTTTAGCCCCTACTATGTGTCAAGCACCGTCTGAAATGCTCGAGCAGGGACAGGTTAATCAAATCTGGACAAAGTCCCTGTCCTACATGGGGCTCATAGTCTAAGGGGGAGGGAGAACAGGTATCCCCCTTTTTACAGCTGAAGAAACCAAGGCACAGAGAATAATAATAGTTGTGATATTTAAGCACTTAACTGCGTGTCAAGTACCGTGCTAACTGCTGAGGTAAATACAAGATCCTCGGGTTGGTTACCAACCCTGTCCCCCATGAGACTCACATTTTAAGAGAGAGGGAGATGGGTATTAAATCACAATTTTGAAGATGAGGAAACTGACACAGAGAAGGTAAGTGACTGGCCCAAGTGGCAGTTGAGGAAGGAATTGACTGTCCCAGTTAGTTTGGCACTGGTTTGGACAGAGCAGGCATTGCTGAAAGGGCCTCCTGGTCTCTCAGACTCAGGGATACTACCTCGCAGCTGCAGGCGAGGGAGTTTCTTGCTCTCAGTTAAGTGAATTTCTGAAGGACACGAAGCAGGCAAGACGAGATGAGAACCATGCTGCAAGTTTTTTTTGACTTTTGTTTTTTCAATTCATCTTCCTCTCTGCTTGTGCGGGTTACCCAGGCGGCCAGGATCAGATAGCAATCTGCAGTATCTCATTCCTCATGCTGATTCTCTGAGAGCCCAGAAAGAAATTGCTGGTGTTGAGGGATCACCTGTTGCCTTCTGACCATTCGGTGGAGAAACAAAGGCATTATCCAAAATTATTAAAGCTAAAATGGTGCAGATCATTTAAAACAAAGAGGAATTTTTCCCTGAAAAATCCATGTTCTAGTGAAGCAGCGTGGCTTAGTGGAAAGAGCCGGGGCCTGAGCGTCAGAGGACCTGGGTTCTAATGCCGCCTCCTCCACCTGCCTGCTGTGTGATCTTGGACAAGTCACTTCACTTCTCTGCGCCTCAGTTCCTTCATCTGCAAAATGGGGATTCAGTGCCTGTTCTCCCTCCTACTTAGTCTGTGAGCCCCATGAGGGACCTCTGTATCTACCCCAGCACTTGATAAAGTGTTTGGCACATAGCAAGTACTTAACAGATACCATCATCATTATTATTATTACTACAGCGACAGGAATCTAGGCTCAGTGAAGAATCAGCCGACCTCCAATTGGGAATTTCCATAGTGTACTAATGAAGGCCAAACCCGCTTGCCGTCTGTTCAGCTTCTGTGCAGTGGGAACCTTGGGGATTTTGGGGAGGCATCTGGGGAGGGGGGGCAAGAATGCTTGTGGGGATGCTGGTAATGGCAACAAGCCATTTTCTTTCAGAAAAGGGGGTGCAGAGGCCATCGGAGCAGGTTCAGGGAATCTGTCCTGGGGTCCGTTCTCAGCCGAACCCCTCGGGCCTCGTAACCCCTGCTCCCAGGCATCCATTTCCTCACCCGTAGCATCAGGCAGGATGATTCCCGGAATCCTGAAGCCACGTCATGGTGATAAGATGCAGAGACACCTGTCTGTGGCCGGAATTGGGTCTGCCCCTACAACAGGCATCTTCCAAGCCCGTATTGTCCTTAGAGAAGGTATTGAGTTGGCATTTTTATTTGGTGCCTATAGGGCAATAAGGAATCATTTAGAGCGGTACAAAAGTTGTGATTTATACGTGCGAAGGGCGTAAGAATGAACGAAGCCAAAGAATTGAATGGGACTTGTGTTATTTTAAGGTAGAGTTTTCAAAATTGAGACCGGGAAAGACAGGTACACTTTATTATTAATTTTTTTTTTTGGCTGGAATAACCTCTGCCCTAGAGTGCTAAAATATCTGACATTGTTGACAGGGCTATAAAAATAGAAGCTGGGTTTCACCACTCTGCCATCCTACAGCAGAAAGGAAAAAAATTGTAAGAGAATTAGGGGAAATGAGTTTGCTGTAAGTCACAGGCCGAACGTCAGTCACGGCCATCGCAATGAGGAACCTGACCTGCCCAGCCAGATTATTTATCGACCGTAAACTGTAGGAAGATTTTGTCCTGGACTAGGACTCCTAAAGGTTCAGAAAATGTGGGCCCTCCAAGTCCCCAGCAGAGCAGATGGACAGTCGGAGGACCCGCTAAACGTCCCCTCCCGTCCCACGTGCCCCGACAATCTGACAGATGGGAGAGTGGGAAGCCGCGTGACCTAGAGGAAAGAGCCCAGGCCTGGGTGTCACAGGTCCTAGGTTCTAATCCTAGTTTTGCCACTTGTCTGCCCGAGTGACCTTGGGCAAGTTGCTCCACTTCCTCTTTGCCTCAGTTCTTTCCTCGGCAAAATGTGGGGATTCAATCCCTGTTCTCCCTCCTACTTAGTCCCATGTGGGACCGGATGATCTCGTGTCTGCTTCAGGGCTAGTACAGTGCTTGGCATTTCGTAAGTGCTTAACACGTGCCACAGCTATTGTTAATCCTCAGGAATGGGCGAGGTTGGGAGAGTGGAGGGACTCTGGTTAGGTGGGCTGCCCGCCTAGCCCTCAGGGAAGACTTTCCAGACAAGCAGCATGGCCTAGCGGAAAGACAGTGGGCCTTGGGGACAGGGGATGGGACCTGTGTGTTCATCCCGGCTCTGCCCCTTACCTGCTGGGTGACCTTGGGCAAGTCACTTCACTTCTCTGAGCCTCAGTTACCTCATCTGTCAAAGGGGGATGAAGACTGTGAGCCCCACGTGGGGCAACCTGATTACCTTGTATCCTCCCCAGCGCTTAGAACAGTGCTTTGCACATAGTAAGCGCTTAACAAAGTGCCAGAATTATTATTATTATTATTATCTAACTCCTCTGTGCCTCAGTTTTCCTCATCTGTAAATTGGAAATAAAATACATGTTCTCTTCCCTCCATAGACCATGAGCCCCTGTGTCTGACGTGATTATTTTGCATCTGCCTCAGCACTTAGTACAGTGTGTGGCACACAGCGCCTAGCAAACACCACAATCGTTATTATTAATTACTATTGGTGTTTGCTGGCAGAAGCAGCTTTGCAACCAAACCCAGGAGGGAGATCGGAGTGAAGTGGAGACCATTTCATTTTGCTTTGTTCCGTCTCCTTCACTTGCACTATCTCTGCAAGCCAAGCCTCCATCTCGTCTTCTCTCTCCTCCTCCCCGACGTCTCCAAGCGTCTCCCAGCTTCTCTCCTCCGGGCTCAATCCACTCGCCACCTTCCTGTCACCTTGTGTCCCACCAGGGCCACCGTGGGATGCTGTCCTTCCCCGAGACATTGAGAATTAGGATCAGAGCCCGCTGGAGGAGCCCCCTGCAATCAATCTTGAACGGAGTGTGTAGGGCCCTGGACTTCTTGAGGAGCCGCCACAGAACACCGTCTTCTGGAGCCGGTGAGCGGATCCGCCGGCTCCCAGGGGCTCATGGCCTTCGCGGGTCCTCTCTGGAGAAAGATCCAGCCCCCACTGCCCCCGGCCAAGGAGTAGGGAGAGAAGTCTAGGGTAGAGAGTCTAAGAGGGAGGTCTAGTAGGGAGAGAGGAGCAGAGTGGCCAAGTGAAAAGAACTCTAGCTGAGGAGTCAGAGGACTCGGGTTCCAAAACTGGCTCTGCCAGTTACCTGCTAGGTGATATTGGGCAAATCACTTAACTTTTCTGGGCTTCAGTTTCCTCATCTTTAAAGTGGGGATTAAATCTTCCTCCCTCCTACTTAGACTGTGACCCCCACTTGGGACGGGCATTATGTACGACCCGATTAACTTGTATCTGCCCCGGTGCTTGGAACAGTACTTGACATACAGTAAATGCTTAAACAAATACAATAGTAATAATACTGATCATCATCATCAATCGTATTTATTGAGCGCTTACTATGTGCAGAGCACTGTACTAAGCGCTTGGGAAGTACAAATTGGCAACATATAGAGACAGTCCCTACCCAACAGTGGGCTCACAGTCTAAAATGTCAGAACTAGGGCTTAGCCCTACAGACAGGCTGTGGCTCCGGCTCCAGGCAGGGTCCTACCCTCTAGGAGAACTCCCCATCATCTCGCTTTGGAAGTCCCCGGCACTCCCGCCCCACAGGTGACCTGCCCGCTCTCCCCACGGGCCGCGCCGGTGAAATCTGCCGCGTGTTTCTGTCGCAGCCTCCTCCGGGTGCCATCTGAAGAGAAGTCCCTCCCGGGAGGTCCACTGGGCTCCCGCCATGTCTGACTACGAGAACGACGAGGAGTGCTGGAACACCCTAGAGGGCTTCCGGGTGAAGCTGATCTCCACCATCGATCCGAGCAGGATCACGCCCTACCTTCGGCAGTGCAAGGTCATTAACCCCGATGACGAGGAGCAGGTTCTCAATGACCCCAGCCTGGTCATTCGCAAGAGGAAAGTAGGTCAGTGTGCCAGTACTGGAGGCCGGGCGAGGGGCAGGCAGGAGCAAGCGCTGGTTTTCCGTCTCCCCTGAAAATCAGCCTTCTCTCGTGGGTGTGGATAGACTCGATGGCAAGTGAGTCTCTGGAATTCAGCTGCTCAGTGGGAAACCTCCCTGTCCCTCTCGGCCCCACCGGACTGTGGTTGGGCCTGCCAATGTGAGTATTCATTCTACCTTGTCAGGCTCCCCGAGCAATTCACCCGACCTGGAAACCTTCCCCTCAGATTGGCCGTGAGCCCCAGCCAGACCAAATTTGGTTTTGGAGCTGGGCCGGCGGGGGCCTCGTAGTTTGAATTTTGACTGAGATTCTTTCTTGTCTGCAGTGTGTTTCATTTTAGACCTTGCTTCCTCCGTGGGCCCTTGCTAATTGGTCTGATCGGTTTTCATACCAGACCATGTTTATGTAGCCTGACTTCCTGGCTTGGAGAAAGGGGCCTTAGAGAGATATGGTTTACCACTGCAGACAAACGGAGTCTGACATTTTCCATCCGAAAGCACCGAGGCTGGTTGATGAGGGTGGTCTTCAGTGCCCTTCTCCTTGAGCTCAAACAGGGAAAGGAAGTCCATCTTCTTTCCCAGGCCCCGAGAGCTGGTTCGGTTGGGAACCAGGAATGGGGCCAAGCCTTAGTCCCTCATCCCCACATCCACCCCTGCGATTCCTGGGCCCTGAGAGGCTTCAGAATCCCTCTTTCCTGCTTTCCATCCAGCCATTCCCCGTTCAAGTCCCCCACCGGGCTTCTCCCTCGCTTTCACTCATGATTTAGAGTGCCGGAGGGCTCCGGCGTTCCCTGAGTCTCTTGGCTTCCCTCTTCCTCCTCCTCCTTGCCCATCCTGGGCTGCAGGCGTCCTCTTGGACATCCTCCAGCGGACGGGCCACAAGGGGTACGTGGCGTTCCTCGAGAGCTTGGAGCTGTACTACCCACATCTGTATAAGAAGATCACCGGGAAGGAGCCGACCAGGGTCTTCTCTATGATCATTGGTAAGGTGGGGGCAGGTGGAGGGAGGGTTGGGGGCTCGGGGCTCTCTCTTTGGAAGGACCCCAGGTGTGGGCCTGGAAAGATCGCTTGGGCTTGAACCCTGCCCTGGTCTTCCTGGGAGAAGCAGCAGGGTGGAAGACATGGGGTGGCAGAGTTGCTGTCAATCAATCAGTGAATAGTATTTATTAAGCACTTACTGTGTGCAGAGTACTGTTCTAAGTGCTTGGGAGAGTAATAATAATAATTGTGCTACTTATTAAGTGCTTAGTACAGGTACTGTAGTAAGTGCTGGGGTGGAAACAAGCAGATCGGGTTGGACGCGGTCCCTGTCCCTCATGAGGCTCACAGTCTTAATCCCCATTTTACAGATGATGTAACTGAGACTCAGAGAAATGAAGTGACTTGCCCCAGGGCCACACGGCAAACAAGTGGCGGAGCAGGGATTAAAACCCAGGTCCTTCTGACTCTCAGGCCTGTATTCTATCCACTAGTCCATGCTACTTCTCTTTACAGTGTAACAGAGTTGGTAGACATGCTCCCTGCCCACAAGGAGTTCACAGTCTAGAGGGAGAGACAGATATTAAGATATATTATGGCTATGTATGGAACTTCTATGGGGCTGAGAGTGGGGTGAATATCAAGTGCTTAAAGAGTAAAGATCCAAGCGCATAGGCAACGCAGAAGGGAGAGGGAGTGGGAAAGTGAGGGCTTAGTCGGGTATGGCCTCTCGGAGGAGATGTGATTTTAATAAGGCTTTGAAGGTGGGGAGAGTGGCGGGCTGTCTTATATGAAAGGGGAGGGAGCTCCAGGGCGGAAGGATGACATGGGTAAGGGTTTGGTGGTGAGGTAGGTGAGATCAAAGTACAGTGAGCAGGTAAGGTCACCAAACTTGGGGGCCATTAAGGCCTGATCCTGGTACCCCCTAAAAAGGGGGAGATGGGAGCTCCGGGGCCTCAACACCTGGCTGGAGATTCAGAAGGGCTAAATCTCTTAGTCTTTCTCAGCCTCAGTTTGTTCATCTGGGAAACGGTGATCATATTTCCAGCCTCTTCCCAAGCCTTGGAGGTATCATTCAGACAAATCAGGTGCTGAGCCCCGCAGCTCTTTGGAAGAAGCGGCTGATTTAACGTCAGGATGCTTCTCATTTTGAAAGCACAGGGAAAATCCTCCCCGCTGCCCCCTCCCAACCAGGACTCAGTTTCCCCCTTGGTAAACTGGGCATAAGGAGCGCCTGGCCCTTAAACAGAAGGGGAAATCCAAATGGTGTCCATGTTTCTTTATTCTTTCATGGTGGATTCCCCGCTCTTCCTCCTCTTTCTCCTCCTCCACCTTCTTCCCTCTCCTTCTCCCTCTCCTTTCCCCCTGGGCCCGGGCCCCCGCAGTGGGATCGTGCTGCGGGGATGGGGTTGGGGGCGGCCTCCCGGAATGATGCCATTCCCCGGGCAGACGCTTCCGGAGAGTCGGGCCTGACCCAGCTCCTGATGAACGAGGTCCTGAAGCTGCAGAAGAAGGTCCAGGAGCTGAACCTGCTGCTCAACTCCAAGGAGGACTTCATCAAGGAGACCCGGGTGAAGAACAGCATGCTGCGCAAGCACCAGGAGCGCGCGGAGAAGATGAAGGAGGAGTGTCAGGCCTTCAGCCAGGAGCTCAAGAAGTGCAAGGACGAGAACTACAACCTGGCCATGAGCTTCGCCAAGCAGAGCGAGGAGAAGAATGCGGCGCTCATGAAGAACCGCGACCTGCAGCTGGAGGTGGGTCGCCTCTTGCCCTTCCCTCACCCTGCCCTGCCCCTTCCTTGCCCTCTGCCTGGGTAGTTCCCGGGTGGTTCATTGACACACCTGGCCCTGCTTACACACTTCAGGGGACGCGGTGCTGAGAGCTGCCCCTGGCTGTTAACTGGTAAGCTGCATGGCTCTAATAATCGTCATAACCAAATCGTGGCATTTGTTAAGCGCTTACTATGTGCCAGGCACTGTACTAAGTGCTGGGGTGGGTTCAAGCAAATCGAGGTGGACACAGTCCCCGTCCCACGGAGGGCTCACAGTCTTAATCCTCATTTTACAGATGAGGTAACGGAGGCCCAGAGAAGATAAGTGACTTGCCCAAGGTGACACAGCAGACAAGTGGTGGAGCCGAGATTAGAACCCAGGTCCTCCTGACTCTCAGGCCTGGGAGTCAGGGGTCTTGGGTTCCGATCCCGGCTCTGCTACTTGTCTGCCTTGTGAACTTGGGCAAGTCACTCAACATTTTTTGACCTCAGACTGTGAGCCCCATGTAGTACAGGGACTGTGTCCAACCTGATTTAACTTGTACCTACCCCAGCTCTTAGGGTGCTTGCCACATTCATTCATTCATTCATTCATTCATTCAATCGTATTTATTGAGCGCTTACTGTGTGCAGAGCACTGTACCAGGGAAGTACAAGTTGGGAACATATATAGTAAGCGCTTAACATGTACTTTAATTATTATTATTATTATTATCATTATTATTATTATTACTATTATTATTATCCTGTGGCGGGCAGCCCCTGAAGAAAATTAAGGGTGGAGAAATGGGTGATTTACTTTAGTTTGCAGTGAGGCTGGGTGGGTGGGTGTACCATGGGAAAGAGCCAACCCCTTTGGGTTTGTTCCATCGGCCTGGTTTGGGGGCCGTGGTCAGCTCAAGCGAACCAGTACGTGAGAGGGCAGTGAAGACAGTAACTGGAGGAACCACCACCTCACCTCATTCATTCATTCATTGAATTGTATTTATTGAGTGCTTACTGTGTGCAAAACAATTTACTACGCACTTGGGAGAGTAAAGTATAACAATAGACAGGTACATTCCCTGCCCTCAACAAGCTCACAGTCTAGAGGGGAGACAGGCATTAATATAAACAAATAAATTACATGTATATATCTATCTATATCTATATCTATATACATATATATATATATATATATATATATATATATATATATATATGCCATGGGGTTGGGAGGGGTTGATGTAGGAAGGAAGCAAGTCTGGGGAATGCAGAAGGGAGTGGGAGAAGGAGAGGAGGGCTTAGAGAAGGTTTCTAGGAGATGTGCCTTCAGTAGGGCTTTGAAGTGGGGGAGAGCAATTGTCCGTCAGAGAGTAATTGTCTTTCACCCCCAGATCGCCCAGCTGAAGCACAACCTGATGAAGGCTGAGGATGACTGCAAGGTGGAGAGGAAGCACACGACCAAGCTAAAGCACGCGATCGAGCAGCGGCCAAGCCAGGAGGTGATGTGGGAGATGCAGCAGGAGAAGGACCTTCTACTGGCGAAGATCCAAGAGCTGGAAAACTCCATTAGGGTAAGGACACCGGGGTGGGAGAGGCTGTCGGCTGCAGGGGTGCTGGGCAAGCAGGCTAGTTCCATTCAGATCTCCTCTTGGCCAGCCCACTTCAAGAGAAAAAGAGAGGAAAGGGAGAAAGAAAGAGAAAGAACAGAGCTGAGCCACAGAGCTGAGAGGGACAGAACCTTGATCTGTCGATGTAATTTGGGAAGACAAGCATCCGGGGGCTGATTGATGCTAGTTTCAAGACCATTCACTAATAGAATCTTGAGTTCGAACCTAAACCTATTACAACCCATAATGAGATTTTTGCCAGTGGTCATTTTGCATACTTTAACTCAACGAATTTCAGCAGGGAGCAATCCTGTTCAGCCCACTCTGAACCTCTGATTTATTTGCTTGGCATTCTGAAAGAGGAAGTCTTGAAGGAACAGACCTTGGAGATAGGGCCCCGCAGAATGGCCCACTGAGTCTCTCCCATTGGCCGTTCCCCATTGCTGAAGCCCCTTTTCCTCTTCTCTCCTCAATGTATACCAGGAAGGAAAGAGGGAGAAGAACAGCCTGTACATCACGGTCCTGGAGGAGGACTGGAGGCAGTCTCTGATGGAGCACCAGGAAAAGGAGACAACCATCTTCCATCTACGCAAGGACCTGCGCCAGGCCGAGGCGCTGCGCAACAAGGTAGGTGGCGGGAAGGTCACGGGGACTGTCGAGTCCTGCCTCGGGACCAGAATTCACAAGTTGCTAGTTGAGGTACCAAGTCAGACTGGGCCAAAGCTAAATGCAGCTACATGTCCCTGAGATACCCCCCCCAATCCTTTCTCTCCACCGCTCCTCCTCATTCCAGTTCAGGCCAGGGTACAAAATAGGGAGCCCTATTGACCAGACCTGAATCATATAGGGACGACGGTCTCTTTGGTCCCAGTAGTCCACAGTGGTGATAGTCCATGCACCAAGCCATGGTACATGTCCAGTGCCAGTGGCTCCCCACTGAAAACCAGGGCTCGTCCCCCCTCTGACTTGGCTTGGGCTCATTTCTGGGCTTCTTTGGATCTGGACCAGATCAGAACATGCAGTCCAGGACTCTGTCGGGAGTTGGTTGGGTCAGGGGCCTCTGTCCTGGGCAATCGGCCAGTCAATCATTCAATTGTATTTATTGAGCACTTACTCTGTGCAGCGCACTGAACTAGATGCTTGGGAGAGTACAATAGAACCATATAACAGACACGTTCCCAGCCCACAACGAGTTTACAGTCTAGAGGGCGAGACAGACATTAATGTAAACGTATGAAATTACAGATATGTATGGAAGTGCCGTGGGGCTGGACGGGGGATGAATAAAGAGAGCAGATCAAGGCGATGCAGAGGGAATGGAAGATAAAGAGGGCTAAGTCAGGGAAGGCCTCTTGGAGGAGATGTGCCTTCAATGAGGCTTTGAAGTGGGGGAGAGTAGTTGTCTTTCAGCTTCCACTGAAAGGGCTGAGGTGGAGGGGGGATGACGACCTAGCTGTCCAACTCCAAAACTCCTAGAATTAGACAAGGAAAGGGCCCGGGACACCTTGGTAATGACCCGCCGGTGAGTTTTCCTATCCTGCTTCTCTCACTGCAGTGCATGGAGGAAAAAGAGATGTTCGAGCTGCAGTGCACGACCCTTCGGAAGGACTCCAAGATGTACAAAGATCGCATTGAAGCGATTTTACAACAAATGGAAGAAGTGGCTATCGAGAGGGACCAGGTACAATTAATTCCCCAGCCCAATTTGGGGATTTCGCTTTGCTCTGTGGGTCCAGAGGGCTCGCTGTAAAGCACCAAGTGAGGGGAGCAGGAAGACAAATGGAAACCTCAGGGATTTAGCACCAGAAATAGATGCCAGATCTGCAGCCTAGACTGTAAGCTTGCGGGCAGGGAATGCTCAGTGGAAGGAGCACGGGCTTTGGAGTCAGAGGTCATGGGTTCAAATCCCGGCTCCGTCACTTGTCAGCTGTGTGACTTTGGGCAAGTCATTTCACTTCTCTGGGCCTCAGTTCCCTCATCTGCAAAATGGGGAGTAAGACTGTGAGCCCCCGTGGGACAACCTCATCACCTTGTAACCTCCCCAGTGCTTAGAACACTGCTTTGCACATAGTTAATAAATGCTATTGTTATTATTATTATTATTATTATTCTCTCCCAAGCACTCAGTACAGTGCTCTCCACCCAGTAAGTGCTCAGTAAATACAATTGAATGAATGAATGTTCAAAGGAAGTCATAGAATTTCTTTCCCTGGGGGTTTTTAGAATCAGGAGGGAGTGACCCATCTTTCCAGCGTCAGAGGCACAGTCCCTATGACCTCGTGAGGTCCCTTCAGACTCTGGGATTCCAGCTGAGCTGTGATGAAGAAACTGACCTTGGGCTAGGGAATTCTGACCTGATTAACTTGTATCTATCCCAGCGCTTAATACAGTGCTTGATACATAGCTCTTAATAAAATACTGTTAAAAAAAAAAAAAAGCTCCCCTGGATGGGGATGGCTCAATCGCCTTGGCCAAGGGAGTCAGTCAATCAATCAATGGTATTTATGGAGCGTTTATTATGTGCAGAGGACTGTACTATGTGCTTGGGACAGTATAATACAAAATTAGCAGATACATTTCCTGCCCTTAATGAGCTCCTCAGATACCTCAATCGCGTCTATTTCGCCCCTGACCTTTCACCTACATCCTGCATCTGGCCTGCAAAGCCCTCCCTCTTCATATCCGACAGACAATTAATCTCCCCACCTTCAAAGCCTTATTGAAGGCACATCTCCTGCAAGAGGCCTTCCCTAACTAAACCCTCCTTTTCCTCTTCTCCCACTCCCTTCTGTGTCTCCCTGACTTTCTCCCTTCATTCATCCCCCTCCCAGCCCCATAACAATTAGGTACATATCTGTAATTTCATTTATTAATATCAATGTCTGCCTTCCTCTCTAGACTGTAAGCTCATTGCGGACAGAGATCGTGTCTGTTAAATCGTACTCTTCCAAGCTTTGCCCATAATAAGCACTCAATATATATGATTAACTGACTGACTAACGTGCTTACAGTCTTGAGGCGCCGATTTTCCTTTTGGGCCTAGGCCATCATGACCCGGGAGCAGTTCCACCTGCAATATTCCCAGAGCCTAATCGAGAAGGACGGGCATCGCAAGCAGATTCGCGAGCTGGGCGAGAAGTGCGATGAGTTGCAGCTTCAGCTGTTCACGAGGGAAGGGCAGCTGCTGTCCATGGAGAGCAAGCTGAAGAGGCTGCAGCTGGAGACCCCCAACCTGGTAAGGGCTTTCCTCAGCCCCTTTGCTTTAACCCAGCCTGGAGAAAGGCAGGAGGAGGGCGGTGGGAGGAGGATCTGGGGTCCCTTCCAACTCTCCGCCTCTCATTTCGACATCCCACCTCGAGATGGGAAAGGAGAAGCAGCTTGGCCTAGTGGGTAGAGCACTGGCCTGGGAATCAAAGACCTGGGTTCTTTTGCCTGCAGGGTGATCTTGGGCAAGTCACTTCACTTCTCTGTGCCTCGGTTACCTCATCTGAAAAATGGGGAGTGAGACTGTGAGCCCCTGTGGGACATTGACCGCATCCAACCTGATTAGCTTGAATATACCCCAGGGCTTAGTAGAGTGCTTGGCACTTAGTAACCACTTAAAAAATGCCATAAAAAAAGTGGGCCACCCCAATGCCCTGTCCTCTGGTTTGCCCCAAGTTGGAAAATAGGTCTGCTATAGGCTTACATTCATTCATTCATTCAATCGTATTTATTGAGCGCTTACTGTGTGCAGAGCACTGTACTAAGCGCTTGGGAAGTACAAGTTGGCAACATATAGAGACGGTCCCTACCCAACAGCGGGCTTGCATGACATGAGGGGTTCTCTTTTTGCCTGTCACCCCAGAGTTCAGACTTGGAGGAGACGTCTCCCAGGAACTCGCAGGAGGTGAGTACGGTTAGGGGTGGGGGTTAGAAAGGATGCTGGGATCCTGGCACTCTGAGGGGGGCAGCTGTCGCTGAGGTGACTCTCAGATAATGGATCTTGAGTTACAGTGGAAGCCCAGAGACTTGGCGCTGCCTTCAGCTTTCTGTGCCCATGGAAGCAATGTGGCTTTTAAGGGTTAAGCTACGGACCTCTCGGTGCTAGTAATCTGTGATACTGAGGTGCCCGATCCCATGGGCCATTAACTCCGGAGCATAAGAACATAGGCCCATAAGTAACGACATCCTGGGCTAGACCTCGGGCCCACCCAGACTGTGATGCTGGGTCAAAGGACACTCGAGGAAGCAGGTGGTGGTTGCTTTCCGGGCATCCATCTAACATCCCAAATAGCAGCTTGCATAAAGACATTTGCAACAGCGTAAGTCCCTCCCATCTTAACTCTCTGCACTTTAATAAAGTGTCCTCCAGCTCTTCCTCCCCAAGCCCAGGGATTTAGGTGCAGACTGACTTTACTCTCCAGAGGTGCAAGTGTCATCATGAAACAAGATTCCCTTGTTCTGTATTGGACAGTAAGCTCATTGCAGGCAGAGAACGTGCCTACCAACTCTGTTGTATTGTACTCTCCTGAGTGCCTATTACAGGGCCCTGCACTCAGGAAGCGCTCAGTAAATCGATTATGGGACCTTCAAGGGAGGAAATGACAGTCCAGAGAAAAGTGAGATCAGAGTTATGGTGAAGTTCTGATCAATCAATAATATTTGCTGAGCAGCTGCTGAGTGCAGAGCTCTGTACTGGGTGTTTGAGAGTGTTACAACAGAAGTAGAATCAACCAATCAGTTGTATTTATTGAGTGCTTACTGTGTGCTGAGCTCTGTACTAAGCGCTTGGGAGAATACAATATAACAGTGTTGATAGACACGTTCCCTGCTCACAATGAGTTTATAATCTAGAGGGACAAATCTAGACAGAGAAGACACAATCCCAGCCCTCAAGCAGCTTACCATCTAGTGTGGGGGGGGAACAGAAAATTTCTAGATTTCTAGATAGAAGGAAGAAGAGAATGGAAGGATGGACATGTGCTTTAATATTAATCATTCAATTGTATTTGATCATATCCACCAACTTTATTATATTGAATTTTCCCAAGCACTTGGTACAGCGCTCTAGACTGTAAACTCCTTGTGGTCTGCGAACTTGCCTACCAACTCTGCTATTGTATTCTCCCAAGTGCTCTGAAGTGCCCTAGGCATAGTGTTCTACACAGTAAGTGCTCAATCAATACCATTGATTGATTCATCTGAGTCTCTTACATCTACCCCGGTGCTTATCCTTAACGGAGTCCATCAAAGAATAATAATGAGCTCAATCCTGGGTCCCCTTTGGGGTGAGTTAGGTGGTTATAAGAGAAATCTAGGCCTCGTTAAAGTGTGCTTTGCTTGATCAAAACCCTGTTTGATGGGGACCTCGGGAGGGACATAGGTCCAGTGCTGATCGAGCTCTTTGTTTCCACCCTGTAGCTGACTCTTCCCCGGAGCCTGGATGAGGACGCTCAGCTCTCCGACAAAAGTGAGCCAGCCATCCTTCCTTCCCTCGCGATCATCGAGAAATCCCCAGGAGAAGGCTCCGATTTGTAGGGGAGAATGAGTGGGAGCGGAGCCAGCCGGGTCCGGGGGAGACAGGCAGAAGGAGAACTGTTTTTCCCTACTGGGTGAAGTCAACAAGAGGAGGAACAGAAAGGGATAAGGTTTTCACTGCGGCTGGTCAACGGGGCCTTGAGCGGGGCAGAGGTGCCAGCAGGCAATAAGAACCGGACAGGTTGGCCCCGGCCTATGCCTCTCAAATGGTTTTACCGATGGCCTCAGCTCTGAGAGGTAGCGAAAGCAGACAGCAAGGTGGGTGGAGCTTTGCCTGGGCCTGATTGGGAGGCGGGTGATGGAAACTCCAGGCTGCAGCTGTGGAAACCCGTGGTCCCCTTGGGCCTCCATTTTGAGCTGTGGATTTAGCCAGAGAGTGGGCAGGTGGTACATCCGGAGTCGCCAGCCTGCCTGCCTCTGGGGAAGCAGCGAGTGCAGGAGCTTTCCAGCGTGCTTTTTGGGAACTTCAGAAAACTGTGCTCTCACTGGGGAGAGTGAGGGACTCTACAACAGTACCTGGCTAGGAAAGGAGCTGTAAGAAGGACAGGCAGAGTGGTCTACTGGAAAGAGCACGGACCTGGGTTCTAATCCCAGCTCTGCCACTTGCCTGATGCGTAATCTGGGGCCGGTAACTTCAATCCTCTATGCCTTCGCTTCCACATCTGTAAAATGGAGATTCAATACCAGTTCTCCCTTCTACTTAAACTGATAGCCCCATAAGGGACCTTATTATCTTACATCTGCCCCAGTGCTTCCGCAGAGTAATCACTTAACAAATTCCACAGTTATTATTATTAATGAAGGTCAGGGAAGGGGAGAAATAGAGAAGAATGGGGTCAGGCAGAATTGTGAATGATAGTTCCCTGAACGTACAACCTCTAGCTACAAGTACAGAGCTGTGCAGTCTGCTGGGGCTCCACCCAGGTTTGCTGCTGATTATGTCAGTTTTGTGTTCAACCCTGGGACGAGGCTGAGGGTCCCCTGTGGTGTTCCCCAGGGGAAGTGGCAGAGTCCTATTCTCTGCCCTTCCTAAACAAGCAGAAGGTCCGACAGGCGTTTCCCTGGATGGGAAAGCCGGGCCTTGGGGCTGTGCTAATTCAGTGTGCGTCAGTCATACCTTGGCTTCTGGTGGGAGAGAAGCGGTGTGGCCTCGTGGAAAGAGTGCAGGACTGGGAATAGTGGCTTAGCGGAAAGAGCACGGGCCGGGAAATCTGAAGGACCCGGGTTCTCATTCCGGCTCCACCACTTGTCTGCTCTGTGACCTTGGGCAAGTCACTTAACTTCTCTGTGCCTCAGTTCCCGGATCTGTAATGATAATTGCGGTAGTTGTTAAGTGCTTACCTTGTATCAAGCACTGTACTGCTGGGGTGGATACAAGCGAATCAGGTTGGACACAGTCCCTGTCCCTCATGGGGCTCATGATTTCAATCCCCATTTTACAGATCAGGTAACTGAGGCACAGAAATGTGAAATGACTTGTCCAAGACCACATAGCAGACAAGTGGTAGAGCTGGGATTAGAACCCATGACCTCTTGACTCGAAGGCCCATGCTCTATCTCCTAAGACTGTGAGTCCCATGTGGGATATTGACTGGGTCCAACCTAAGTTGTTTGTATCTACCCCAGCGCTTAGTACAGTGCATGGCACATAGTAAGTGCTTAACAACTACCATAAAAAAAAAGAGAGGCCTGGGATATAATCCTGTTTTTGCCACAAGTCTGCTGTGTGACCTTGGGCAAGTCTATAAATTTGCAAAATAGGAACTCAATAGGTCTTCCTCTCCCTTAGACTGTAAGCCCCATGTGGCATGTACTGTGTCTATCCCAGGGCTTAGCATATTGCTTGTCACTTATTAAGTGCTAAACAGATACCTCTCTAGTAGTAGTAGTAGTAATATTGGCAGCTACACTTTTTTTCTGCAGGAGCCTGGAAGCCGTTGCTTTCCTGAGGGGCCTTGTTGGTTAGTGGTGGGCCAGGGGGGTGAAAGGGGCCAGCTGGGATCAGACCACAGGCCTGGCTGAGCCCTGGAGACTCACTAATTCTGTTTGTTTCAGATTGTCCTACCGAAGTGAGACTTGTGCACCCATCGTTGGCCGCTCTGGAGAAGGACCGGCTTTTAGTTTCCCCCAAGGTAAGAGAGACCTCTTGCCCCCTGCCCTATTCTGGGTGGCATTTGGGACTTCCAGGGGATGTTAATGTCCAAAACTTCACTTCCCCTCCGCTGCTGATGACACCACCGTTCTCTCTGTCTCAAGCTTCCAACTTTGGCATTATCTTTGACTTCTCCCTCTCTTTCAATCCCCATACTCCATCACTAAATCCTGTCAGTTCTTCCTCCACAACATTTCTAGAATGCTCCCCTCCCTCTCCACCCAAATGGCCACCACGCTGGTCCAGGCCCTTGTCCTGCCCTGACTAGAATACTGCATAGGCCTCTTTGCTGACTTCTCTGTCTTCAGCCCCTCCCCTCTCTAGGGCAAACTTCATTCTTGCCACCCATATCGTTTTTCTAAAATATTGTTCTGTGCGTGTTTCCCTCCTTCCCCAAAACCTCCAATATTCTTCCATTCATTTCTGCATCGTGCAGAAACTCCTGACTCTTGGTTTTAAGGCACTTAATCACTTCACTCTTTCTCTTCTACTTATCTACTCTCTTCTCCCACCAAGCCCCAGTTAACACACTTTATTCCTCTTAATGCATTCATTCATTCATTCAGTCGTATTTATTGAGCACTTACTGTGTGCAGAGCACTGTACTAAGCGCTTGGGAAGTACAAATCAGCAACATATTGAGGCGATCCCTACCCAACAACAGGCTCACAGTATTGAAGGGGGAGTCAGATAACAAAACAAGTATATGGGTGTCAATACCATCAGAATAAATAGAATTATAGCTATATACACATCATTAATAAAATAAATACAGTAAATATGTACAAATAAATTCCAACCTACTTACTATGCCTCATTCTCATCTCTCTTGCTCCCACCCACCTTCCACCTTGGAACTCCCTCCTCTTTCATATCCAACAGACCTCTGCTCTCCTCATCTTCAAATGTTCATCTTAAAATCAGGAGGTCTTCCCTGACTAATCTCTCATCTTCCCCCAGTTGCCACTTGAGGGCCACTTAGGCACTTGAGAACCCCTCCCACCCCCCACAATAACGCTTAGGTAAATATCTTTACACTCTATCACCTCCTCCTGTCTGTAATTTGTTTCAGTGTCTGTCTCCCCCACTAGATTGTCAGTTCCTTGTGGGCAGGGATCTTGTTCACTTTCCCAAGCTTTTAGTATAGTGTTCCGCAAACAGTAGGTGCTCAATGAATACTCTTCATTGATTCATCGGTTGATTGATCTTTAATGTATATGCCAAACATGCAGTAGAGTGCTAGGCTTCTAGGGTCAAATGTACAAATATTTGCTCCCCGATTAGTCAGCCTGAAAGTACAGTAGGTAAATAGTCCTGTTGGAGAGAAGGAAAAGGAGGAGGAAGAGCACAGCTTCTTCTGGGGTATCCCTGTGGGAGAAGGGAGGAGCAACAAAAGCTGAGTGGGAAGAGGAAGGGTGAGAATTCCCATTTTAGATCCAAATGGGGTGCTCAGTCTTATAAATGAAATCATCTCTCCTAGTGGAGTCTCCTGGCCTTCTGTCTCTCATCCTGCCTAGCTGCCTCTCATCCTGCCTGTTTTTCGCTCTCACTGCCTATCCCAAGAGCAGATGCAGAGAGCTATAGAGTGGCATATGCAGTTGTAAATCCATTCTGTCAGGATCTTTCTGCTCTTCACCAACCAACAATCCATCAGTTGTATTTATGGAGCACTTAGTGCAGTGTTCTGCACAAATAAGTACTTGGAAGAGTCAATGTTCAAGAGCTTGTAGACATTCTCTGCCTGTGAGCTTACAGTCTAGAGGGGGAGACAGACATTAATATAAGTAAATAAATTATGGATATGTACGTAAGTGCTGTGTGGCTGAGGGAGAGGTGAATAAAGCACGCTAATCCGTCGCTCTGGGAAATGATAGGATTTTTTTTCAGATTAGTAAATTGCGGGTCAGAATTGTCACCTGTCCATCAGTTTTACATTTGAATAAATGAAACATGCCAGTGCAAGTGTTAAGACATTAAGAAATAGGGAAGAACCAACTCTGGACACAGGAGAGGGTCATTGTTCAAAATATTGTAAGGCCACAAGCACTATCCCAACTTCACCCAGCTTAGTATTCTGCCAGTTTTATATTGATGTCTGCCTCTCCCTCCAGGCTTTAAGCTCGTTATGGGCAGGGACCGTGCCTGCTAATTCTGTTGTACTGTACTCTCCCAAGCGCTTAGTACAATGCTCTGCACATAATAGTACTCAAGAAATACGATTGATTGAATGAGAGGCAGCCAGACAGAGAGGAAGGCAGAATGAGCAGCAGGAAAGCAGAATAAGAGGCTGAGAGGCAGACAGAATTAGAGGCAGGCAGATAGAGACAGGCCTCTCAGCTGCCTTTGATACCCTCCGCCTTTCTCCTGGAATCATTATCCAACCTTGGCTTCACTGACACTTTCCTCCCTTGGTTCTCCTCCTGTCTCTCTGGCCACTCATTCACAGTCTCTTTCCTGGGCTCCTCTTCTGCCTCCCACCCACTAATTCTGGGAGTCCCTCAAGGCTCAGATCTGGGTTCCCTTCTATTCTCCATCTACACCCACTCTCTCGAAGAACTCGTTTGCTCCCGTGGCTTCCTTTGAGAAGCAGCATGGCCTAGTGAATCAAGCACAGGCCTAGGAGTCAGAAGGCTCTGGGTTCTAATTCCAGCTCCACCACTTGCCTGCTGTGTGACTTTGGGCAAGTCACTTAACTGTGAGCCCCATAGGGGAATTGGACTGTGTCCAGCCTGATTAGTTTATATCTGACCCAAGCTTAGTACGGTGTCTGGCACATAGTAAGTGCTTAACAAATGCCTTTAAAAAAAATGGCTTCAACTATCGTCTCTATGCAGATGATTCCTAAATCTACATCTCCAGCCCTGACTTCTTTGTGGTCTCCCATTTCCTCCAGCCTTCAGGACATCTGTGCTTGAATGTCCTGCCAATACCTCAAACTTAACATATCCAAAACAGAACTCCTTATCTTCTCACCCAAACCCTGACCTCTTTCTGACTTTCCCATCACTGAAGAAGACAGAACCACCACCCTCCTGTCTCACAAGCCCATAGCCTTAGCACCCTTGCCTCATCTCTCTCATTCAACCTACATATTTGATCTTTCACCACATCCTGTCAGTTCAACCTTTACAACCTTGCTAAAATCCACCCTTTCCTCTCCATCCAAACTGCTACCACGTTAATCCAAACACTTATCCTATTCCACCTTGATTATTGCATCAGCCTCCTTGTTGACCTCCCTGCCTGCTGTCTCTCCCCACTCCATACTTCACTCTGCTTCCTGAGTCATTTTTCTACACAACTGATTTTCTGGCAACAGCCCGCCTTGGCCCTCTTCCCGCTCTGGCCTCTCCTCGGGGACTCAGGAACTGTGTTGAGGGTTTTGGGGACAATGTGGCAGGCTCCATCCGGCCTTTCCGACTCAGGGAAGCAGGGTCAGTGCACAGCCCAGGTTCTAAGCGCTTAGTTCAGTGCTCTGCACGAATGAATGAATGAATGGGGCCTTTATTAAATCTGACCCTTTTCCCTTCCCAGGAAGCTAAAGTAAGCAACGGAGAACCCCCCGACAAGGAGCGGCGGCGGATGAAAGACAGCTTTGAGCACTACCGCAGGTACGCCTCTCCCTCTTTGAGCCAACCTTGTGTCACTCATGTTGAAAGAGTGAGGGTGTCTGTAAGGCAACCAAACTCCTAGCTTGCAGGACGTCTGTAGAACCATAGCTTTATAGAATCCCACTGCTGTCAGGGACCTCAAGACGTCATTTTATCCAGCCCCCTGCCTTTAGGCAGGTAAATGACTCACCCTTCCTGATGGGTGGGTATCTAATACTTCCGTAAAGATCTGGACTCCTTTGGTAGCTCATTCCAAGGCATTGTATCACCTTGGTAATCTAAAAGTTCTTCCTTATATCTACTTGAATCCTCTCTTGCTTGAAGCCCAGTTCTGGCTTCAGTGAACCAAGGACTTTGATTTATGGATGGCGCTTTTATTCCCAAAGCACGCTCACGTCACTCATTTTTGCCCTCACAACAACCCTGAGGGGCAGGTAGAAAGGCAGGTAATGATTAGCCCCATTTTACAGATGAAGAAACTTAGGTACAGGAAGGGTAAGTAACTTGCCTGCAGTGATCCAGCAGGCTGCAGGCAGTGTTGAGATTCAAACCCGGTGTTCTTGATTCCTTGGGGAACTGGAAAAAAACCCTTCATCTACTTGAAAACAGATATTAGATCATCTCTCAGCCTTCTCTTCTCATCATCATCATCATCGATAGTATTTATTGAAGCTTACTGTGTATAGAGCACTGTACTAAGCGCTTCTCTTCTCCAGATGAAACAGCCCCAATTACTTTCATTTTTCCCCATCATAGTAATCCTTTTTGTTTATTTCTCCTCTGGTCTCTCTCCAGAATGAGAGGGACCAAAACTTAGGCAAGTCCTCGAATAAGGATCTGACTAATGCAAAGGGTAACAGAAGACATCCCAGGACTGGGTTGGCATTTTTGACAGTGACATTTCAGTGCTGACTCATGGTCAACATGTGGTCACTTGTGAACCCTGCTCTTTTTCTGCTGCCCCTGGCCCTACCTCTCTTGTGTTGGTGGGCTGTGCTCTCATCCTATCTTTCCCCATCTGATCCTGATTGAATTTCAGCCATTTCTGTAGGAACGTTTGCCCCGTTGGTTTCAGTCACTTGGAATTTTATTTCCACCTTCCAAAACGTTGGCTACAGGTGTGGCAGCTGTGTCTGTGGAGTGTGGAGCAGACCTGGGGTGGGACTCCCAGTGGGGTGGGGCTAGGAAGAAAGTGACACACTGAGACACATACAGGCCTGGAGATGTGGGCAGACAGGGGCACACGCATGTGCACATGAACTCACACATCGGGCCATGGAGGTGAACATGCAGAGACACATGCACTCATTTGGACATGTGGAGCCAAGGAGGTGGACATGTGCGTGCATTCACACAAACATGGAGCCAAGGAGGGGGTCATGCAGTCACCTGCACACATATGGGGCCGTGGAGGTGGACATGCAGACACACACACGAGCCGTAGAGGTGGGCACATGCACAAATACATGCACGCACACGAACACTCATGGCTATGGAGGTGGGCCTGCAGCCATATACACAGGGTGGGGAGGGGGAAACAGACTCACACAGAGCTAGGGACACAGGCTGGGGAAGCATTTGGGGTTTGGCAGGTAGTCCATTTCTGGCCTGTGATGGACGCAGAGTGTCGGTCCCTAGTTAAAGGCTGGGGAGAGCCAGGGAGGCCAGTCACCCCAGTCCAGTTCCAGTTCCCACTGCTGGTTGATCCGCGACCCCCCTCAGTTGTGGGAGGCAGAGCAGGCAATCCCAAATTCCCAATTCCTTGAGGGTTGGCGGGTGCGGCCAGTACCTTCCTTGCCCTGCCCAGAATTGGTGTCTCAGGTTGCCAACCTTTACCCCAACGTGATGTTATTCACACGGTGCTCTGCTGCCCGCCGTCTGAACCAGGAGAAAGTTGACTGATTGACGGAGTGTCCCAAGTCTTCACGGTCTCTCTCTGTAGCTCAGGCTCTCATTTAATTTGATGGGCGTCTCTCCTCACCTCTGCGGTGTTTCCTCTCCTCTGCAGAAAGCGGGCCCTGAGAAAAAATCAGACCAGCAGACACGTGGGAGAAGTGGATTGGGACAACACCACGGGAAGCGACAATACCGACACCGAAGGCTCTTAGCGCCCATCCAAGATGCCATCTCCTGGACCTCTGGGCCTCCTCTCCAAAAGCCCCCTCCGCTTTCCTCCCGAATATTTTTAATGTTCTCTTTGAGACGCACGTCCCTTTTATGTTGGAGGAAGCGATAACGGTGCTGGAATCCCGAGGAGGGAAGGACCCAGCGTGAGGTTTGGATGGAGCGGGAGGGCGGTGATGACCAGAGAGGACAATCCTTCCACACTACCAGTGTGGGAATCTCAGTGGTTTGAATCGGCACAGGTTTGTTTTCAGACTTCCTTTCGATATCACCATGGGCCCCGAATCCAGGGAGAAAGAGAACATTTGACTGCCTTTGACTGCCCAAACTTTTTAGAGAAACAGAGAGAGGTTTAGGAGTGTTAACGGGGGTTAGGGATGAGCAGGAGGAGGATTGGCTAGGTAGCACTGTGCTCTCTTCGTTTTCCCATGTTAGTAAAACATCTCTGGATGGAGAAAAATAAATGAAGGATAAGTCTTAAGTGCCTGGATAACGATAACTTCAGAACTTTCAAAACATGGTGTTGGCTGTGAAAACGTGTGTGTGTGTGTGTGTGTGTGTGTGTGTGTGTGTTTATACAACAGCTTCCATGGGAAAGCATTCCCTCACCATCTTCCCTCAGCTTTCAACAGCGTGGAAGAAAAGTCTCAGTCGATTTCCGGAAAGTATAAACCAATAACTTGTGCCAGAACAGCACAAATGACAAAAATAGGAGAACAAGCTGGACAGGATAATATCTATACCGATATTTATGGTGCTTTCCTTCAGTAAACAAGCTCCCAAAAAGCCTGATTAAAGATCCCCAACCGGAAATTAAAGGCACCTGGCCCCATTCCAGGGTCTGGTCCTAGGGGAGGAAGAGATGATGCAAACTGTCCTGTCATCACCCCAATCCTCTGCTCTTCCTGCCTTCCTTCAGAGAGTCACAGGGAGTTTCTTCTAGTTGATACTTGTTGGGATCACATCCCAAGCCTTGCCCTACTGTGTCCTTCCCAGCACTGACCAGGATTTATGGGGGTCCTCTAAGATGTAAACTCATTATAGGCCAGGAAGTTGTCTACCAACTCTGTTTGTGTTGTACTCTCCCAAGTGCTTAGTGCCCTGCTCTGCACACCGTAAGCACTCAGTAAATACCACTGATTGACTAAGCATGTGGTGTGGAGAGGGAGGCATTTTATTCACTCCAAACCAAATTGCATGGCTGGGAGATGATCAGAGTCTCAGTGCTGGTATTTCCTGCTGTCACCCAACACACGCAAACTGGTTCCAGGATCGGTGCCGTGAGAGTGAAGACCAGAATGAGGCTGCTGAGTCACGCAAAATTTATTCCACGTGGCCAACTGAACTTTCTTTTCAGGAGAAATACACTTATTTTAGTTTGGTGCCCCGCGTCCTCTCAAACTGAAGCTTCCAGCTCGGCAGGAATGCAATTATTTAGTTTCTCACACGTGATGAAGTGCCTGGTTCCTGCCCACAGACACTTCTCATTCAGGGGGTGCTCACTGGGTGTCAGCACCTGAAGCGATGCATCGAAGTAGCAGCTGCTGCCATCTCTACTGTTACCTCCTGATGAATGGGTTGATTTTTCCTTCCTGGAGATGTTGAGTTTGGTAGCTGTGTACCATGCTCTTCGCATGTGAGCTCTTCATAGATTCATTCATTCAATCATATTTATTGAGCGCTTACTGTGTGCAGAGCACTGTACTAAGCGCTTGGGAAGGACAAATCGGCAACATATAGAGGCGATCCCTACCCAACAACGGGCTCACAGTATAGAGGGGGGAGACAGACCACAAAACAAGTAGAGAGGTATCAATACCATCAAAATAGATAAATAGAATTGTACATATATACACATCATTAATAAAATAGAGTAATAAATATGTACAAATATACACACGAGCTGTGGGGAGGGGATGGGGGAAGGGCAGAGGGAGGGAGTGGGGGTGGTAGGAAGGGGAGGAGGGGCAGAGGAAAAAGGGGGGCTCAGTCTGGGAAGGCCTCCTGGAGGAGGTGAGCTCTCAGTAGGGCTTTGAAGGGAGGAAGAGAGCCAACTTGGCGGATGGGCAGAGGGAGGGCATTCCAGGCCAGGGGGATGACATGGGCCGGGGGTCGACGACGGGACAGGCGAGAACGAGGCACGATGAGGAAGTTAGAGGCAGAGGAGCGGAGGGTGCGGGCTGGGCTGGAGAAGGAGAGAAGGGAGGAGAGGTAGGAAGGGGCGAAGTGATGGAGAGCTTTGAAGCCAATAGTGAGGAGTTTTTGTTTCATGCGAAGGTTGATAGCAACCACTGGAGATTTTTGAGGAGGGGAGTGACGTGCCCAGAGTGTTTCTGTAGAAAGATAACCGGGCAGCAGAGTGAAGTATAGACTGAAGTGGGGAGAGACAAGAGGATGGGAGATCAGAAAGGAGGCTGATGCAGTAATCCTGTCGGTTTAGGATGAGAGATTGAACCAACAAGGTGGCAGTTTGGATGGAGAGGGAAGGACGGATCTTTGTTGTGAAGGTGAGAATGGCAGGCTATGGTGACAGATTGGATGTGTGGGGTGAATGAGAGAGTGGAGTCAAGGATGGAACCAAGGTTGCGGGCTTGTGAGATGGGAAGGATGGTAGTGCCGCACCAAGTGATGGGAAAGTCAGGGAGAGGACAGGGTTTGGGAGGGAAGATGAGGAGCTCAGTCTTGGACATGAGTTTTAGGTGGCAGGCGGACATCCACCTAAGGTGGATGTCCTGAAAGCAGGAGGAGATATGAGCCTGGAGGAAGGGAGAGAACAGGGGAGATGTTGTGTGGCTAATTTCTTAGCTGGCGAGACTCTCCTAAATCGGCAAGGTTTGCTGCCACTTGGGTCAATAATTTCTGATGAAGATGATTGTGGAATTTAAGTGCTTACTATGTGCCAGGCACTGTACTGAGCACTGGAGTGGATACAAGATCATTGGGTCCACAGTCTAAATAGGAGGGGGCACAGGTATTGAATCCATATTCTGCAGCTGAGGGAACTGAAGCACAGGGAAGTGAAGTATGTTTATTCAATCATATTTATTGAGTGCTTACTGTGTGCAGAGCATTGCATTAAGCATTTGGCACACCTCCTCCAAGAGGACTTCCCAGGCTAAGCCCCCTTTTCCTCAGTTCCCCTTCTGTTCCCCGTCACCTGGACTCGATCCCTTTGCTCTTCTGCCCCTCTCCGCCCCACAGCACTTATGTAAATATGAATATTATCTATAATTCTATTTGTTTATGCTGATGCCTGTTGTTTTGATGTTTGTCTTCCCCGCCCCCAAACTGCAAGCCCATTGTGAGCAGAGATTGTCTCTCTTTATTGTTGTATTGTATTTTCCAAGCCCTTAGTATAGTGCTCTGCACAAAGTAAGCACTCAGTAAATATGATTGAATGAATGAACTTGGGAGAGTACAGTATAACAATAGACACAATCCCTGCCTTGCCTATGGTCACATAGTGGGTAAGCAGTGGAGGCAGGATTAGAATCCAGGTCCTTTGAATCCAAGCCTGTGCTCTTTCCACTAGCCTACACTGCTTCCCATTTTTATGGGGGAGAAGGTGTGGTTTGAGGGGATCTCAATTCTGTCTGCCTTCATGAACATATGTGTATGTATATATATATATATATATATAAATATATACAATTCTCTCTCTATATATCATCTGTTTACTTGTTTTGATGTGTATGTATCTATAATTCTATTTATTTTGATGTCTGTTTACTTATTTTGATATCTGTCTCTCCCTGTCAAGACTGTAAACCTGGTTTGGGCAGGGATCATCTCCCTTTATTGCTGAATTGTAATAACAGTGATGGTGTTTGTTAAGCGCTTACTATGTGCCAAGTACTGTTCTAAGCGCTGGGGTAGATACAATGTAGTGAGGTTGTCCCACGTGGGGCTCACGGTCTTTAACCCCATTTTACTGATGAGGTAACTGAGGCCCAGAGAAGTGAAGTGACTTGCCCAAAGTCACACAGCAGACAAGTGGTGGAGGCGGAATTAGAACCCACGGCCACTTCTAAGCCCGGGCTTGTTCCACTAAGCCATGCTGCTTGTTCTTTCCAAGCGCTCAGTATGGTGTGAGCCTGTTGTTAGGTAGGGATTGTCTCTGTTTCTGAATTGTACTTTACAAGGGCTTAGTAGGTGCTCTGCACACCATAAGTGCTCCATAAATAGGAAAGGGAAGGGAAAAAGGAAGAAAGAAAGAAGAAGGAAAGGAAGAAAGAAAGAAAGAAAGAAAGAAAGAAAGAAAGAAAGAAAGAAAGAAAGAAAGAAGAAGGAAGGAAGAAAGAAAGAAGAGGGAAAGGAAGGAAGAAGGAGGGGAAGAAAGAAAGAAAGAAGAAGGAAGGGAAGAAAGAAAGAAGGAAAGGAAGAAAGAAGGAAAGAAGAAGGAAAAGGAAGAAAGAAAGAAGAAAGGAAGGAAGAAAGAAAGAAAGAAGAGAGAAAGGAAGAAAGAAAGAAGAGGGAAAGGAAGAAAGAAAGAAGGAAGGGAAGAAAGAAAGAAAGAAGAAGGGAAGAAAGAAAGAAGAAGGAAAGGAAGAAAGAAGGAAAGGAAGAAAGAAAGAAGAAGGAAAGGAAGAAAAAAAGAAGGAAAGGAAGAAAGAAGGAAAGAAGAAAAGGGAGAAAGAAAGAAGAAGGAAGGGAAGAAAGAAAGAAGAAGGAAAGAAAGGAAGAAGGAAAGGAAGAAAGGAAAAAAGAAAAGAAGGAAGGGGAGAAAGAAAGAAGAAGGAAGGGAAGAAAGAAAGAAGGAAAGGAAGAAAGAAGGAAAGGAAGAAAGAAGGAAAGAAAGAAGGAAAGAAAGAAAGAAAGAAAGAAAGAAAGAAAGAAAGAAAGAAAGAAAGAAAGAAAGAAAGAAAGAAGGAAAAGAAAGAAGGAAAGAAAGAAGGAAAGGAAGGAAGAAGGAGGGGAAGAAAGAAAAAGAAGAAGGAAGGGAAGAAAGAAAGAAGGAAAGGAAGAAAGAAGGAAAGAAGAAGGAAAAGGAAGAAAGAAAGAAGAAAGGAAGGAAGAAAGAAAGAAAGAAGAGAGAAAGGAAGAAAGAAAGAAGAGGGAAAGGAAGAAAGAAAGAAGGAAGGGAAGAAAGGAAGAAAGAAGAAGGAAGGGAAGAAAGAAAGAAGAAGGAAAGGAAGAAAGAAGGAAAGGAAGAAAGAAAGAAGAAGGAAAGGAAGAAAGAAAGAAGGAAAGGAAGAAAGAAGGAAAGAAGAAAAGGGAGAAAGAAAGAAGAAGGAAGGGAAGAAAGAAAGAAGAAGGAAAGAAAGGAAGAAGGAAAGGAAGAAAGGAAAAAAGAAAAGAAGGAAGGGAAGAAAGAAAGAAGAAGGAAGGGAAGAAAGAAAGAAGGAAAGGAAGAAAGAAGGAAAGGAAGAAAGAAGGAAAGAAAGAAGGAAAGAAAGAAAGAAAGAAAGAAAGAAAGAAAGAAGGAAAAGAAAGAAGGAAAGAAAGAAAGAAAGAAAGAAAGAAGGAAAAGAAAGAAGGAAAGAAAGAAAGAAAGAAAGAAAGAAAGAAAGAAAGAAAGAAAAAGAAGGGAAGGAAGGAGAGGGGGGAGGAAGGAAGGAGGGAAAGAAAAGAAAGGACAGGGAGGGAGGAAGGAGAGGAGGGAGGAAGGGAGAGAGGAAGGGAGGAAGGAGGGGAAGGAAGGAGAGGGAGGGAGGGAGGGAGGAAAGAGGGAAAGGAAAGAAAGGACAGAGAAGGAGGAAGGAAAGGAGGGAGGGAGGGGGAAGGAAGGAAAGGAGAGGGAGGGAAAGGAAAGAAAGGAAAGGAGGGAGGGAGGGAGGGAGGGAGGAAGGGAAGGAGAGGGAGGGTGGCGAGGAGAGTAAGGCGGGAGCGGCCAGCAGGTGGCGCTGGCGGGGCGGGGCGCGGCGCGGCGCGGCGCGGCGGCGGGCGAGGTGGTAAAGCGGCGTTGCCGGGCAAGGTCGTAAAGCGGCGTTGCCGGGCGACCGGCGGTCCGGGCCCCGACCTGGTTGCGCAGTGAGAGGCGGGGATGCTGCGGGCCGCCCTGCTGCGGGCCGGGCGGTGCTGCCGGCGGGGGCTCCGGCGGGGGGGGCTGGGGGGGGCCCGGGGGGCGGGGGGGGGGCCGCGCCCGCCGGGCCTGGGGGCCGCGGAGCCCCGCGGGGGCCCGGGCAGCACGCGCTACGGACTCGTCTACACCTGCAAGGTGCCCCCAGGCACACCCTCCACCCCCCCCCCCCCCCCCAGTAACGCTCAGCATGGTCAGGGGAGTCGGTAGGCGCTCCCCAGGGGCGTCGGGTGGGCCCACGGGGGGCTCAAGTTCTCCCTCCCCATTTGACAGATGAGGGCACTGAGGCCCGGAGAAGTCGGTAATAATAATGGTAATTGGGGTGTTTGTTTAGCGCTTAGAGAAGCAGCGTGGCTTAGTGGAAAGAGCCCGGCCTTTGGAGTCAGGGGGCATGGGTTCCTTTCAGTCGTATTGACTGAGCGCCTACTGTGTGCAGAGCACTCGACTAAGCGCTCGGGAAGGACAAGTTGGCAACGTGAGTTGCCATTCGGGTTCGAATCCCGGCCCCTCCAGCTGTCAGCCGTGTGACTTGGGGCAAGTCACTTCACTTCTCCGGGCCCCAGTTCCCTCATCTGTAAAATGGGATGAAGACTGTGAGCCCCCCCGTGGGACAACCTGATCTCCCTGTAACCTCCCCAGAGCTTGGAACAGTGCTTTGCACATAGCGGACGCTTAATAAATGCCATTACTATAATTATTATTATTCCTCCCCATTTTACAGATGAGGTAACCGAGGCCTGGAGAAGTTAATAACAACGATAATGGGGGGGTGTGTTAAGCGCTTACAACAGGGTGTCAAGCACTGTTCCAAGCGCTGGGGAAGAGACAAGGTCATCGAGTTGGCCCACGTAGGGCTTACAGTCTCAGCCCCCATTTTACAGATGAGACGATAACTGAGGCCCGGAAAAGTTAATAATAATAATGATAATTGGGGTATTTGTTAATCACTTACTAGGTGCCAAGCACTGTTCTAAGCGCTGGGGGAGAGACAAGGTCATCAGGTTGTGCCACGTGGGGCTCACGGTCTTCATCCTCATTTTACAAATGGGGGAACTGAGGCCCAGAGAAGTTAATGCTAATAATAGTTGTGGTATTTATTAAACACTTACTATGTGCCAGGCATTGTTCTAAGCGCTGGGGGAGATGCAAAGTCATCAAGTTGTCCCACATAGGGCTTACAGTCTCAATCCCCATTTTACAGATGAGGGAACTGAGGCCTAGAGAAGTTAATACTAATAATAGTTGTGGTTTTTATTAAATGCTTACTATGTGCCAGGCACTGTTCTAAGCGCTGGGGGAGATGCAGAGTCATCAAGTTGTCCCACATAGGGCTTACAGTCTCAATCCCCGTTTTACAGATGAGGGAACTGAGGCCCAGAGAAGTTAATAACAATAATAATAATAACTGTGGTGTCTGTTAAGTGCTTACTATTTGCCAAGCACAGTTCTAAACACTGGGATAGAGACAAGGTCATCAGGTCATCCCACGTGAGGCTCAGAGTCTCAGTCCCCATTTTGTAGATAAAGTAACTGAGGCACAGAGAAGAAAAGTGAGTTAATGATAATAATGGTACTTGTTAAACACTTACTATGCACCAAGCACTGTACTAAGCGCTGGGGGAGATTCAAGCATTTTGGTTTGGACGCAGCCCCTGTCCCATGTGGGGCTCACAGTCTCAATCCGTACTTACAGATGAGGTAACTGAGGCACAGAGAAGTAAAGGGACTAACCCAAGGTCACACCGTAGACGTGTGGCGGAGCCGGGATTAGAACCCAAGACTTTCCGACTCCCAGGCTTGTGCTGTATTCACTACACCATGCTGCTTCTCTTTGGTGATGGGACTATGTGTTTTGAGAAGGTAGAAAGATGATTTTTGTGGCACCTGTTAAACGCTCACAGCACTTGGCAGTGTACTGAGCACTGGGGTAGTTACAGACAGGTCCCACATAGTAATAATTTTGGTGCTTAAGTGCTTACTATGTGCCAAGCACTGTTCTAAGCGCTGGGGTAGATACAAGTTAATCAGGTTAGACACAGTCCCTGTCCCACGTGGGGCTCAACACCCTCCATCCCTTTTTCCAGATGAAGTTGCTGAGTCCCAGAGAAGTGAAGTGACTTATCCAAGTACACACGGCAGACGTGTGGCGGAGCAGGGATTAGAACCCAGGTTCTTCTGATTCCCAGACCCGTGCTCTATCCACCAAGCCACCTCGGCTTCTCAAAAAATTTGGGCAAGGCGAAGGCAGGATGCTTTTGGGGGAGACGGAGAGACAAGGGCGACCCTGGGGCACCGCAGAGGTGAGGGGCGGCGAGGTTGGGCGTGCGAGTTGAAGGCCCTGACGTGCAATCTGATATATTCCTTTTTTTTTCAGGTCTGTTGGACCAGGTCCACCAAAAAGATTTCCAAGGTAGCGTACCACAACGGGGTGGTGATAGTTACCTGCCCGAAGTGCCGGAATCACCACATCATTGCAGACAACTTGGGCTGGTTTTCGGATCTGGATGGGAAAAAGTAAGTTCTCAATCAATCAATCAATCAATCGTATTTATTGAGCGCTTACTGCGTGCAGAGCACTGTACTGAGCGCTTGGGAAGTCCAAGTTGGCTTCACATAGAGACAGTCCCTATCCAACAGCGGGCTCACAGTCTGAAAGGGGGAGACGGAGAACAAAACCAAACATACTAACAAAATAAAATAAATAGAATAGATTCTCCTCTCCGTGTAAATTACGAGACAACGTGCCAGTCTGTTAAGTTAAATAATACAGTCCTCTGGAAATCATCATCATCAATCGTATTTATTGAGCGCTTACTATGTGCAGAGCACTGTACTAAGCGCTTGGGAAGTACAAATTGGCAACATATAGAGAAATGAGCAAGCGCTAGTGTTTTTTAGCAAATCTCGTGTTGGAGCCTATTAACTAGTCTGCATTATCAATCAATAAATCGTATTTATTAGCTAAATTTATTATTTAGCTAATAATTTGGAACAACAGCAATGTTAGTCATTCATTCATTCATTCAGTCGTGTTTATGGAGCGCTTACTGTGTGCAGAGCACCGTACTAAGCGCTTGGGAAGTCCAAGTTGGCAACATATAGAGACAGTCCTTACCCAACAGTGGGCTCACAGTCTAGAAGGGGGAGACAGAGAACAAAATCAATCAATCGTATTTATTGAGCGCTTACTGTGTGCAGAGCACTGTACTAAGCGCTTGGGAAGTACAAGTTGGCAACATATAGAGGCGGTCCCTACCCAACAGCGGGCTCACAGTCTAGAAGGGGGAGACAGAGAACAAAACAAAACATACTAACAAAATAAAATAAATAGAATAGATATGTACAAGTAAAATAAATAGAGTAATAAATATGTACAAGCATATATACTTATACACAGGTGCTGTGGGGAAGGGAAGGAGGTAAGATGAGGGGGATGAAGGGGGGACGAGGGGGAGAGTAAGGAAGGGGCTCAGTCTGGGACAAAACAAAACATATTGACAAAATAAAATAATAAATAGAATAAACGTACAAGTAAAATAAATAATAATGATAATAATAATAAATAAATAAATAGAGTAGTCAAATTGGGACGAATGATAACGCACCTTCCAATTTCACATTTTCTTTTTCCCCGGCAAATTAAACAAATTCCGGACTTTCTGTTTGTTTTGGGTTGGTACCGTGCCCGTGGTTCTTGGGTGTCCTCCGTTGTATCTTCCCAAGCCCTTAGCATGGTGCTCTGCAGAGTAAGTGCACAGTAAATGCCCTTTATTCAGTGGGCTTGAGGTGGAAAGTTTGTGACGGTTAGTTGTGAAAGTGTAGAAGTTTTGGGGTTTTTTGTTTTGTTTCGGTTTTGTTTCTTTGTGGTACTTGTTAAGCGCTTTCTCCGTACCAGGCAATGTACTAAGCGCTGGGATAGATGCAAAATAATGAGGTTTGACACAGGACCAGTCCCACACCTAGGACTCACAGGCTAAATCGAAACGGAGGAGTTGTTAATCCCCAGATGAGGTAACTGAGTCACAGAGAAGTTAAGTGACTTGCCCAAGGTCACACAACATCATCATCATCATCATCAATCGTATTTATTGAGTGCTTACTGTGTGCAGAGCACTGTACTAAGCGCTTGGGAAGTACAAATTGGCAACATATAGAGACAGTCCCTGCCCAACAGTGGGCTCACAGTCTACAAGCCAATGGCCCAGGATTCAGAGGACTTGGGTTCGAATCCCGGCCCTGCGACTTCTCTGTGACCTTGGGCAAGTCACTTAACTTCTCTGTGACTCAGTCACCTCATCTGGAAAATGGGGGATAACACTGTAAGCCCCATGTGGGACATGGACTGTGATTAACTTGATTAGCTTTCATCCACCCTGGCACCCAGTTAGAGAAGCAGCGTGGCTCAGTGGAAAGAGCCCGGGCTTGGGAGTCAGAGGTCATGGGTTCTAATCCCGGCTGCACCACTTATCAGCCGTGTGACTTTGGGCAAGTCACTTCACTTCTCTGGGCCTCAGTGACCTCATCTGGAAAATGGGGATTAAGACTGTGAGCCCCACGTGGGACAACCTGATTACCTTGTATTTCCCCCAGCGCTTAGAACAGTGCTTGGCACATAGTAAGCGCTTCACAAATACCAAATTATTATTATTATCACAGTGCCCGGCACAGGGAAAGCACTTAATGAAGACCGTTAAAAAAATGGCAGAGTCATCATCAGTCGTATTTATTGATCATCAGTCGTATTTATTGAGCGCTTACTGTGTGCAGAGCACTGTACTAAGCGCTTGGGAGGTACAAGTTGGCAACATATACAGACAGTCCCTACCCACCAGTGGGCTCACAGTCTAAAAGAAAGTCGGAATTAGAACTCAGGTACTTTGAATCCCAGGCCCGTGCCTAGGCTTTGCGGCTTCATGTTCTCAGAGAGATTCAATACGTGGTAGGGCATAGTGTTTGAGATATCCACAAAGGCTAATCGCTGTATTTTTTTTGTCCCTGATTTAATTTGTTAATTTGTTGAAGCCCCTTACCTCCAATCGACCCCTACCTACTCTTCATGAGTGTATCTTTCAGTTTGCTAGTGTGAATTGGGTCGTGATTTTGCAGCAGCCGAACAAAGTACATCATCAGTGGTATGTACTTAGTACCTGCTGTGTGCAGAGCACCGTATTAAGTATTTGGGAGAGTTCAAAAGCCCAAATAGGCACAACTCTCAGATCATTTCTGACAGTTCCACGTCAAGGAAAGCGCAGCGAATCTTGCAATATTTAACTTTCAAAAACTTTTTATCGTTAAGGAATATTGAAGAAATTTTGGCAGCCAAAGGGGAGAAGGTGAGGCGCGTGGCCAGCGAGGAAGCTTTGGAATTAGTTTTGGACACTGCCGCAGCTAAAGATTCGAGTTGTTCCTCTGAGGAAGAAAATGGCAAAAGCCTCACAGAAGCCATTAAGAAGGACCAACAGTGATCAGACGGATTTTTTTTTTTTAAATCTTGTTGCTTACACAGAAAGAGAATGTTGCTGGGGTTTCTTTCATTTGTGAGTATGTTTTATAAATAAAAATAGCTCGTCTTGATAATTGAAGAATAATTCTGGTTGCCCTGCCTAATTTACTCATTAGATGTGGAGGTTCTATTTTCCCACAGCACATTTCAACCCACTTTTTTTTTTTATGGCTGACCTATGCCAATTAGAGAAGAACTCATTAAGTTGGTTGAAGTGAATGATCTGCTGAATTCGTATTTTAAATATTAAAAGTGTAGGCACGGCAGGGGAGTTATTTGGGCCTAGGAATTAACTTGTTTTGGTATGTTAGGTCTTGAGGGAGCGGGCCTGGTGTTTTTTGCACTGGTCTCTGTCAGGCTTCTGATTTGTAGGATGAATATTATCCTTTGTTTTTTTCCTCTCAGCGACTCTCCTTTCCGCAGCCATGCGTCTCCGCTGCTCGCTCCCTCCTTCGTCCCCCTCGTTTAACCCTGCACCCTTCCCCGGGGTGGGTAAGAGGGACTGGAATTTGGTGCAGAATCCAGGGAGGGGGACGGGGTCTTGAGCATTCGCTGGGAATTTTACAGAGGGGAAGGGAAAGGAGGGAACTGGGGGCTGAGTATCTTTGGGAAAGGGGGGTCTTTTCTCTTACCCTTTCTTACACTGAACTAACCCTCTTTTTTGCAAACTCCACCCGGCAACTTCCCACCTCCTCATTTCTCCCATCAGTCATCCAATCGATGGTATTTATCGAGTGCTTCCTTGGTGTAGAGCACCGTACTTGGGAGAATGTGATAGAATTAGTAGAAATGTTGCCTGCCCACAGGGAGTTTACATCCTTTTGCGTACTGGCCTCAGTGGTTCCTGAGTCTTTTGTCCATTTGTCCCCAGATGCCTCCACCCGCCTCCCTGTCTCTTCCCAACGTTCCCTACGTCTTCCTCACCCTCCTCCAGACCCTGAAAGACATTCTAGAGGTGGGTGGACAGCAACCTCCTTGCTTGATTTCAACCTCCCACTCCCTGTCAAAAAACAAAGAGCAAACCCTGGAAGCAGCATGGCCTAGTGGAAGGAGCCCGGGCCCGGGAGTCGGGATTTGGGCTCTAATCCTGGCTCTGCCACTTGTCTGCAGTGTGACCTTGGACAAGTCACTTAACTTCACCGTGACTCTGTTACGTCATCTGTAAAATAGAGATTAAGAGTGTGAGCCCCACGGGGGACACGGACTAGGTCAAACCCTGTATGTGCCTTAGTGCTTAATACACTGCCTGGCTCAAATAATAAAAATAATAATTATGGTTTTGGTTAAGCACTTACTATTTGGCAGGCACTGTACTAAGTGCTGGGGAGGGGTACAAGCAGATTGGGTTGGACACAGTCCCTCTCCCAAATGGGACTCACAGTCCTTGTCCCAAATGGTGCCCACAGTCTCATTTTACAGTTGAGGTAACTGAGGCACAGAGAAGTAAACTAACTTGCCCAAGGTCACACAGCAGACAAGACAAGTGGTGGAGCTGAGATTAAAACCCATGACCTTCTGACTCCTGGGCTGGAGCTCTATCCACTATACAGGCTGCTTCTCTAAACATTTGGCAAATGCCATTAAAAGACATACAAACGAAAAAAAAACCCCAAAAAGTCTCCATCAGAGGGGTTAGATGGAGGAAAAAAAATGGGTAAATTGAGAGCATTGCCTGGGAAAAGTCTGTTTAAAGTAGTCAGCTGCATTCTCTCCGTGGCTGCTGCAGCTGTTTTTCACTTCTCAGTGTCCAGATTTTACACCAGTTTGCCCAGTAGTCGCTGTCCAGGGAAGCAAACACAAATTAGAATGTTACAAATCCAGTGGTTTCGCACAGCACTGACTGCTTTTACTTTGTGAAAGCACTTGTTCACAACCATTAGGGCGGAAGGCGAGCAACCAGGTAAGAGTTACTTTTTCCGTATAAAGGCAGCTGGAGGATAATAATTGTGGTATTTGTTAAATGCTTATGATGTACCAAACTCTGTACTAAGCACTGGGGGAGATAAAAGATAATCGGATCCCACATGGGGCTCACCATCTGAGTAGGAGGGAGAACAGGTACTGAATCCCCATTTTGCCGGTGAGGGAACTGAGGCACAGAGGCCACATTGCAGACAAGTGACAGGGCTGAGATTAGGACTCTGGTCCTCTCACTCCCAGGGCTCGACTCTGGCCATTAGACTGCTTCTCTAATGCCCTGCCTTTCAAGATCCAGAATTATCTAATAATGATTGTGATATTAAGTGCTTTCTATGGGCTAAGCTTGGTGCTAAACGCTGGGGTAGCTTCAAGAGCAACCTAACAGATGTAGTCCCTGTCCCACATGGGGTGCACAGTCTAAGGGCGGGGGGGGACACTGAGGCTCAGAGGAATTAAGGGACTTGCCCAATGTGCCACACCAGGCCCGGTGCCCACTTTCAAGCTCAAACTGCAGGACTTTGAACTTAGAACGTGGATGCTGGGGCTTTAAAAGACAACCACTTTCGATACAAATCCTCCAGGGCTCCCCCAAGGATGGCTTCGTTACTTTCTGTAGAACCAGTGGGGTTAACGAGAAATCCTTTCTCATCAAAGTTTGGGGATTGTTTCATAAAGGTCTTGTAGCTCTCCTGTGTTTTTGCAGCTCTTCCAAGAGTTTAGCTGGTGCTCATCAGTGCTTATGGAGCTATCAGAGCCGGGAGGTGGCAAGAGTAGTTTTTTTCAGTATCCGGTGGGGAAATAGCTCAGGCTTCACAATGCTTCTGCATCCTTTGTCAATCAGTCGTTGGGCTTTATCGTGTGCTTACTATGTGCAGAGCACTGTACTAAGCACTTGGGAGAGTAAAATACAACAGAGTTGGTAGGGCACGTTCCCTGCCCACAAGGAGCTTGCAGTTCAGTGGGGGAGACAGACATTAATATAAACAAATACATTATGGAGATAATAATAATTATAATGATGGCATTTATTAAGCACTTACTATGTGCAAAGCACTGTTCTAAGAGCTGGGGAGGTTACAAAGTGCTCAGGTCCCACAGGGGGCTCATAATCTTAATCCCCATTTTACAGTTGAGGTAACTGAGCCACAGAGAAGTCAAGTGACTTGCCCGAAGTCACACAGCTGACAAGTGGCGGAGCCGGGATTTGAACCCATGACCTCTGACTCCAAAGCCCGGGCTCTTTCCACTGAGCCAGGGGTGCAAATCCTAGTGTGGGGTGATGGAGAAGGGAGTGGGAGAAGAGGAAATGAGGGCTTAGTCGGGGAAGGCCTCTTGGAGGGGATGTGATTTCAATAAGGCTTTGGAAGTGGGGAGAGTGAACATCTGTCATTTGGGAGTTGGATCTTGTGAACCTGGTGTGTTCTCTGCCCCCAAACTGAGTGATGGATTCCGTTCCTCGTGGCTCAATCTGCAGAGCGGTGGGTGATCACTTTCTTCTCTTAGAGAAAACTTAAGCGGTGGAACACAAACTACCCCTCGCTCGAAAGCGGTACCTTGACTCAGCCAGCACCTAGTATAAAGCGAACAAAGTCTCCAAATATAGAATCCGTGACATTCCAAAGTTCGCAGAGTTTCCCGCCTGTCAGAAAGTTAATTCCCACAACAGTTAGCATTTAAATCAAAACTCGAGATCCAAACCCACAAGTTTCCCTGGTGAATAATAATACTGCCAGTTTTTTAGGCAGGAGGTGGGGATCGGGGTTGCTGGATACCTTCTTGCGTAAAGAGACATTGTTTTCTTTCTCTCCGTATCCTGCTTCACCACCCTACCCACTCTCCTGCCCAGAGGTTATGCTATCTCCCCCTTCCAAGTCCTGACATTCCCTCTGGCTCTTTCCTTTATTTTCCAGGTGGGCAGGAGGGTAACATTTGGGTGGATTTACTGCCTCCCTTCCTCCCTGTCTCATCCCCAACTGGCCAGAATGCCTGTTTTGAAGGTGCTAAATTGGGTCAAGATGATGGGTCAAGAGAAGAAATGGGTAATTATAATCCTGAATAATTATATGACATTTGTTAAGCGCTTACTATGTCCCAAGCACTACTGGGGTAGATGTAAGCAAATCAGGTTGGCCGTGGTCACTGTCCCACATGGGGTAGAGGTAGTAGAATTGAATCCCCATTTCACAGATGATGAAATGGAGGCTCAGAGAAGTTTAGGAGACTGCCCCAAAGTCACACAGCAGACAAGTGGTGGAGCCAGGATTAGAACCCAATGCCCTCTAACTCCCAGGCCCGTGCTCATTCCACTAGTCCATGCTGCTTCTCTAACGATAGCATTTATTAAGCGCTTACTATGTGCAAAGCACCGTTCTAAGCGCTGGGCAGGTTACAAGGTGATCAGGTTGTCCCACGGGGGGCTCACAGTCTTAATCCCCATTTTACAGATGAGGTAACTGAGGCACAGAGAAGTGAAGTGACTCGCCCAAAGTCACCAGCTGACAATTGGCAGAGCTGGGATTTGAACCCATGGCCTCTGACTCCAAAGCCCGGGCTCTTTCCACTGAGCCAAGCTGCTTCTCTAATGGAGAAATGTCCCTGGGTGAGCTGGGCGATCCATGTCTTCCCCTGGCCGCCCTGACAACGCCACACTCTGTCCCTCACAGAGGCCAGGAAAAATAAGAGGAGTCATCTTACACACCCTATTGTTTTATTAACAATAGTAATAATAATAATTGTGGTATTTGTTAAGTGCTTACTATGTTCTTTTTGTTGGTTTTATCTTTTATGGTATTGGTTAAGCGCTTGCTATGTTCTAAGCACTGAGATAGGTATAAGATAATCAGGTCCCATACAGGGCTCACAGTCTAAGTAGGAGGGAGAACAGGTATTGAATCCACATTTTGCAGATGAGGGAACTGAGGCACAGAGAAGTTAAATGACTTGACCTAGGTCACACAGCAGTCAGGTGACAGAGGCAGGGTTAGAACCCAGGTCCTCTGGTTTCCAGGTCTGTGCTTTGTCCACTAGGCCATGCTGCTCCTATTATTATTGCCATTATTATGAAGTGCTTACTATGTGTCAAGCACTGTACTAAGTGTTGGTATAGATGCAAGACAATCAGGTCCCACATGGGAGTCTAAATGGGAGGGAGTACAGGTACAGTGAGGGAACTGAGGCACAGAGAACTGAAGGGACTTGCCCTAAGTCACACAGTTGATAAGTGCCAGAGCCAGGATTAGAAACCAGGTCTTCTAACTCCAGGGCCCGTGCTGTTTCCACTAGGTCACATTGTTTCCCGGTCCCAACAGGAGCACCTTTTATAACAGAAAATAAGGTGGACAGCTTTGGGTGAAAAAATCCAAGACCCAATTTAGCAGTTCTGTTCACGGGACCAGACTTAGAGATGGTGGTTCCAGCTAAACTTCCCCAGAGGCAACTGGGGTTATTTATGTCAGTGCTTTCACTCAAGATCAACATAAAGCCTTCAGTTTTAGTTTTCCTGATATCTGCCGCCCTCTCACCTTGTGCTTTGGCTGGCAATGTCCTCCTGTCTCCCCACGCCGAGCCCTCTCGTGGGCCCCAAGCCCCCATGGCATAGTGGATAGAGCCGGGGGTCAGAAGCTCGTGGGTTTTAATCCCGGCTCCTCCTCCTGCCTGTTGTGGGACCCTGGGCAAGTCATTTCACTTTTCTGGGCCTCATTTACCTCATCTGCAAAATGGGGATTGAGACTGTGAGCCCCAGTAGGACAGGGACTGTCCAACACGATTTGTTTGTATCCACCCATCACTTACTACGGTGTCTGGCACATAGTAAGCACTCAACAAGTACCGCAGCGATTATTATTATTCTTAGTTTAGGAAATGCCTTCCGCCTCCTTCAACTCTTGCTGAGTTACTGCCGCAGCCGCACTCCGGAACTGGCTTCTGTGGGAAGAGCGCTTTTGAGAAGCCAACTTAGAAAAGCTGCCTGGCCGCCTGTCAAATGAACCAGGCTGTGGTCCAGCCTCCATTTCTCGGCAAACGCCCTCTAAATTTGGCTTTGCGCTTGCCGCTGGAAGTCCACGGCGCCTCCCTTCCGGGCCCGGACCGCAGTTCCCCCTTTCTGCAAAAAGGCGTGCAACTTGCTCCCTGCTGCCTGAAACTTCGGGGTTTTTCCCTATCCATATAGTTAAACCGGGAAGCAGCATGGTCTAAATGGTTAGATCACAGACCTGGGAGTTAGAAGGACTTGGCTTCTGGTCCCGGCTTCACCGCTAGTCTACTGTGTGACCTTGGGCAGTACTTGTACTTCCCAAGCGCTTAGTACAGTGCTCTGCACCCAGTAAGCGCTCAGTAAATACGATTGAATGAATGAATGAAAGAATGAATGTGCTTTTAGTTCCCTCATCTGTAAAATGGGGATTAAGAGTGTGAGTCCCATGCAGGACAGGGACTGTTTCCAACCTGACAACCTTGTATCTACCCCAGTGATTATAATAATAATAATAATGATGGCATTTATTAAGCGCTTACTATGTGCAAAGCAGTGCCTGGCACATAGCACTTACCAAATTGCATTAAAATAATGCTTTGATGTGACCTGACAAATTTCACAAACTATTATCATAGTCTCATTGGAGTATGTGCTGAGCACTTCTTCTGTACCAAGCGCTGGGGTAGGTACAAGATCTTCACTTCGGACATGGTCTCTGTCCCATGTAGGGTTTCCAATTTTAGGGGGAGGGAGAAGAAGTGTTGAAATCCCCATTTTACAGATGAGGAAATAAATGTAGGTGAGAAGTGAAATGACTCACCAAGGTCACACAGCAGGCAACTGGTGGAGCTGGGATTAGAACCCAGGCCCCCTGGCTCCCAGTCCCAGGCTCCTTCCCTTAGGTCACCCTGCTTCTTTATTTGGGCCTCACTTACCTGTGAGCAGTTATTCTAGCCTGAATTAGAAATTGAATTTAGGAAATAATTGCATTGCTCTGTTTCCAAAGAATGGGGAGGGGTCTTCAATCTGGGGAGATGAGGGAAGTGGAAATGACACATCGCCCCATCCATGACTCTTGTCCCCTCCCCACCAATCCTGTTACCCTGAAACCCCCAGCCTCTCCTTTTTTTAGAATTACCCTTTCCTGCCTGGATCCACCAAAAGTGGTCAGTGGTGGTCAGGTTGGGGAGGGGGCAGTGGTCCTTCTCATCCCTGCCAGTCTCCTCTTTTTTTTTTTAATGTCCTATTAAGCACTTACTATGTTCCGGATACTGTACCATGCGCTAGGGTAGTTACAGGCTGATCAGGTTGGACACAGTTGCTGTCCCACCTAGGATTCACAGTCTTAATCCCCTTTTTAAAGGTGAGATAACTGAGGCAAAGAGAAGAGAAGTGACTTGCCCAAGGTCACACAGCAGACAAGGTCCTTCTGAGTTCCAGGCCCGGGCTTTAGATTCAGAGAGGCTGTAAAATGTGTTAAGCTCCTTTTAATGGGGGAAGCAGACTGGCATCTGCATTATTTTCCTTTCAGAGGCTCCACGTTGGAAGAATAACCGATTCAGCCTCTCAAGATGGTCTGTTGGCCATCAGGTGGTCCGGAGCCATTATTATGCATAGTATGAGGAATGTGAGGTGATGACACCTGGCTATCAATTAAAGTGAGTAGCAGCCTTGGGGTCCCCAGAGACGCGGAAAAATTGAAGCGGCATTCAGACCCTGTGTGTCTGCATAGACTGACAAGATGCGGAAAGTCACTGCTATCCTGAAACCTCCAGCCTGCCTCACCCGCCTTTTTAATAGTTGCTCCTCCCTGCTTGGATCCCCTGAAGGTGAGTGGCAGCCAGATTGAGGAGGAGGTGGTGGTCCCCTTCATCCTGCCAGTCTCCTCGTACCTCTTGGCACCCAGGTGACCCCAAAGTGCAGGAGAGTCTGGGAGCTGGGGCAGGGACTCCAGGCCCAAACATTATTTTCCTTTTCAAAGAGATGGCTACAGTGGGTTTGAGGTTTTCCCAGAACTCCGGGGGCACAGGTGTGAAGGTGCCCCTTCCTTCCTCTCCCCCTCGTCCCCCTCTTCATCCCCCTCATCTTACCTCCTTCCCTTCCCCACAGCACCTGTATAGATGTATATATGTTTGTACACATTTATTACTCTATTTATTTATTTATTTTACTTGTACATATCTATTCTATTTATTTTATTTTGTTAGTATGTTTGGTTTTGTTCTCTGTCTCCCCCTTTTAGACTGTGAGCCCACTGTTGGGTAGGGACTGTCTCTATATGTTGCCAACTTGTACTCCCCAAGTACTTAGTACAGTGCTCTGCACACAGTAAGCGCTCAATCAATCAATCAATCAATCATATTTATTGAGCGCTTACTATGTGCAGAGCACTGTACTAAGCGCTTGGGAAGTACAAATTGGCAACATATAGAGACATTCCCTACCCAACATTGGGCTCACAGTCTAAAAGGCTGTTACAATCAATACAATTGATTGATTGATTGATTGAGTTAAAGCTTTTAATCCCACAGGCAACAGGCGGGACTGAGTGCGAGAGGCTTCCCATTTGCAAAGACCAGGTCAGTTTCCTCTCTTCTCCTGTAAGAAGGCACTTAGGGCTTAGAAGTGGCAGACATTCTTCTTCTCACCTCTCCCTATTTTGTTTTTCCTCCGGTCCAAAAGTTCCTTTCTCAGAATAATGAGAGACGAGGGAAGTATTACTGTTTCAGTGGATCGTGCCTAATTTGGAAGTTTGAAGTTGGAGAGGATCCACCCATAGGGAGAAAAGCAAACTCTCCCCAAATAAGAAGCATCCTTGCTACAGGAGAGCAATTGATTGAGCACACCAAAATGATCTGGCTCCTTTCCCCTGGATAAAGCAGAGATCCAAAATCCAGTCTACTTTCCCTAGAACAGGGCAGAGGAAAGGATGAAGCAAAGCAGTGGAAAGAGCCGGGGAGGGCTTTGGCTTTTTTTTGGTTTCAGGTTCCAAGTGCGTCAGCCTTTCCCCAGCTTCTGGAGGGTTGAGTTGGACCCTTTTTGAATAATGGGAGTTCTGGTGGGGCTGAGCCCGTCTTTGGGCATCCCTGCATCCATCCAACCCACACTGGTGGGTGACAGAGGTGCTGCCGGATGCTTGTCTCCCCTCCGCCCTCCCGCTGTCCGCCTCTGAGGAAGGGGGACGGACAGATGGGCGGGATGGTTTGCTCTTCCGTTGCATCTCCAGCAAAGGGGGTGTGTGCACATGTGGGTTCGGAGAGGAGAAACTCTGATCAGCTGACTTGGCTGTTTAGTACGGTGCTCTGCACACAGTAAGCACTCCATAAATACGATTGAATGAATGAATGATAGCTTTTTTAAAAAAAAATGGCACTTGTTAAGTGCTTACTATGTGTGAGGCACTGTACTAAGCACAGGAGTAGATTGAAGCTAATCATGCCACTGAGCCACGCTGCTTCTATAGCCCTAGCGTATAGAGCACGGGCTTGGGAGTTAAAAGTATCTGGGTTTTATGTTGGTATTTATTAAGCGCTTACTATGTGCAAGGCACTGTTCTAAGCGCTGGGGAGGATACAGGGTGATCCGGTTGTCCCACATGGGGCTCACAGTCTTCATCCCCATTTTACAGATGAGGGAACTGAGGCACAGAGAAGTCTTCTAGACTGTGAGCCCACTGTTGGGTAGGGACTGTCTCTGTATGTTGCCAGCTTGTGCTTCCCAAGCGCTTAGTACGGTGCTCTGCACACGGCAAGTGCTCAATAAATATGATTGATTGATTGATTGAAGTCTCTATATGTTGCCAACTTGTACTTCCCAAGTGCTTAGTACAGTGCTCTGCACACAGTAAGCGCTCAATAAATACGATTGATTGATTGATGCCCCTTCTGGGGCTCACAATCTTAATCCCCGTTTTACAGGTGAGATAACTGAGGCCCAGAGAATAATAATTATTATTATTATGTTTTTTTAAGCGCTTACTATGTGCCAGGCACTGTACTAAGCATTGGGGTAGATACAAGCAAATTGGATTAGACACAGTCTCTTTCCCACATGGGAATCACACTATAAATCCTCATTTTACAGATGAGATAACTGAGGCCCAGAGAAGTGAAGTGACTTGCCCAAAGTCACGGAGAAGACAAGTGGCGGAGCCAGGATTAGAACCCAGGTCCTTCTGACTCCCAGTTTGGTGCTCTATGCACTGGGCCATGCTGGTTCTCTTACTTTGGTCAGGATTGGTGGAGGATTGCCTCAGTGAGGCTGGAGAGTCTCTGCAGATTTTGTCTCCCAGATGTTCTGCTTCCCGCTTTTGAGTAGGTAAACTGAGAGCTAGTCATCATCAATCGTATTTATTGAGCGCTTACTATGTGCAGAGCACTGTACTAAGCACTAGTCCTAATAATAATCACTGTGGTAGTTGGGAAGCACTTACTAAGTACGAGGCACTGTACTAAGCAATGGGGCGGATAAAAGATAATCAGGTTGGATGCAGCCCCTACCCGGCAAGGGACTCACAGTCTAAGGGGGAGGGAAAACAGGTATTTCACCCCCATTTTACAGATAGGGAAATGAAAGCCCAGAGAAGTTAAGTGACTTGTCCAAGGTCACCCATCAGGTTGGGAACCCAGTATTTTTTTTTTTTTGTAATGATATTTGTTAAGTGCTTACCACTGTACAAAGCCCTTTGGTATATACAAATTAATCAGGTTGGGCACAGTCCACGTTCCACATGGGGCTCACAGTCTTAATCCCTATTTTGCAGGTGAGGTATCTGAGGCACAGAGAAGTGAAGTGACTTGCCCAAGTTCACCCAGCGGACAAGTGGAGGAGCTAGGATTAGAACTCAGGTCCTTCCGAGTCCCAGGCCCGTGCTCTATCCACTGGGCCACACTGCTTCTCCGTACAAACTACCGCACGGCAGTCACTGGGGAGGGGGCACTGCAGTCGTCCTTGGGAGGAACGGCCTCATTCCAGCTGGGGGATGGGAGAGGAAGGGAGGGGAGAGGAGGGTGGTTGATTTCCATTCTTGCTGACACGTATTAGACCACAAAATACTTTATTAAGCACAACCCCCTCTACCCAAAGCGGTATTTATATACCAATACATATATATTAATTCATTTGGCAGATATTTTATTCCTTCTTTTAGAAAAAAAATGTACCTCCTGGTTTGGAAACTACCCATCGATGACATTAGCAAATGCATGGGTAAAAAATAAATAAGCAAGTACATTCAAGTATATGGCAATGACTCAATGTCTCTCTAAAAGCAGGGACACCCCCCCCACCCCTCCCAATCCCAGATCCCTCTCTGTGCTGTTTGTCCTGATCCCGCCGAAGTGGCTGGTCATATGGTCTCCGTCCCTCAGGCGGACTCTTCTTCATCAGCCAGATCGCATCCACGAGACTCCGGCCGCTCCGTTCCCTCTCGGGAGGGCTTTTTGTCCCTTTTCTCCCTCCCCCACCTCCCACCCAAATGCTGGTCTGTCAGTTTCCTGGGCCCGTTGCTCTTAAGGTTGAGTCTCGAGGTACCAGGGGCTGCCTGCGAGTGCTGGGAAGGTCCTGATACTATGCAAGAAAGTAGTGGGAATCAGAGAGAGCTGGAAAGGAGGAGCACTGGAAACCGTCAGTCATCAAACTGGGGCCCGGGTCGATGGAGATTCGGGAATATCAGAGCATGGAATCCGGTCCCCAGCTCCTCAGAGTGTATGGGCAGGTGGGGCCTCTGCCTTGGGATTTCCGCTACCCCCTGACTGTAGGTTGTAAGCTTGTTGTGGGCAGGGAATGCGGCTACTAGCTCTGTTATATTGTACTCTCCCAAATGCATAGTACAGTTCTTTGCACACAGTCAGCACTGAATAAATACTACCGAGTGATCGATCGGTCCATCCAAAAGCCCCAGGGGGAGATCACTGCCCGAGGCCTGCCCCTTCCAATTCCCATCTGGTCTCGGGAGGCTATCAAAGTCCAAACTGCAAGGAGGAGATGCTCCCAGCCTTGCCCAATGGCGAGTCTGATCCAGTTCATGTCATAGGAACAATCTGTCAGGGATGGCAGTTGGGTGGGGAGAGATCGTGTTTTATCTAATTCAGGTGGGAGGCCCCCCTGTATACACTTGTGCTTGAAGTTCCAGCTCGAGGGAGTCTATGTGTGGGAAACAGTGAATGGGGAATGACCATCTAAAGGACCCAGAGATGACCTTGTTTAACAGCGGGACATTTACGGTCTGATGGAAGGGTAGGAGAGCTCTGGTTGACTTCAAGTCCAATTCTTTCAGTCAAAGGCTTGGGTCTTCTGTATTCCGGAGGAACCTAGTCCACTAGCCTCCTTTCAGGTATCCGGCCTCTGGGTTTCAGAATGTCTGAAGTTCACGTGACGAAGCCTGAGTGCTTTTTTTCCATCAGGAAAAGGAATGTTTTCAAGATAGAGGTCGGTGCCGAGAAGCCCATGCCATCTCCAGCCCGGCTATCAGAGAGAAGAACTTAGTCATCCCCTGGAAAAACACGTGGTTTGGTTTGTATCAGGGGAGAGAAGGGAGGGTCTTAACAGTTCAGGGCTCTCTTGCATACCCTGTGCTAAATGTGCTCTCTCTATCTTGGCAGCGCTAGGTAGTAGGGGGGACTACAGGGCCAGAGGGAGGCTCACTGGGGCTTCTGAACACCCCTCTTGCTTTGCTGACTGTTTCGAGGTCTGCCTCGGGCATGGGAACAGAGGTGGCCATAGTGGCTGCAGAAGATGTGGGGCTGGGGCTGAAGCCTTTAACGCAAAGTCGCCCCTCTGGGTCTCAGTGATTTTTCAAATAAGTTACCCCCGTCCCCGCCCTCCCAGCTTTGAAAGTTACAGAAGCTCCGGAAAGCTTTGCGGACTGGTAAACACATACTTGATCTGCATTCCTCTGCTTTAAAACTGTCCACACAGATTTATTACTTTAGCGTTGAAACATTTGTGGAAGTTTATGCTCAGCTTTGCTCTCCAAACACTTAAAAAAAAAAAGGACCACTGAAAGAGGACACTTCTTTTGTTTCACATTCAGATTGAAGCTTTCAGATTTCTTCCAAAAAATGGATGGACAGCCCAGTTGGCTTAGCTCCCTCTCCTTTCTGTAGAGCACCAGGAAGCTGCCCGCCCCAGGCTTGATCTAGGTGCATGGGTTGGGGTTCAGGGGGAGGGGTACTGTTTTCTAGGCCCTCTGGTCTATTACTTATGTGCGGCTGCGGCCGCTGTTTCACATATAGGAACCTCTCTGGGCCTGGGATTATCCCAGGTGCAAAAATCCATCAAAATAGCTGCCATCGAGAAAGCAGCTGCAGCCTCACTGGAGTTGGACCCGAGACTTGGAGAGGTGGCAGATGGATCCCGGGCCACAGAAACACTAGCCATGGAGCTAGCCCGGGATTCCTCAGGTAGCATGCTTAAAGCATCCTTTCCCCCAAAGGGAAACACTCCCCAGCTTCAGCGTGGCAGGTGCAGTGACCCTGGAAGTTTCACATTCTATCGGGCACAGGAGAGGAGCTCTGCGGGCTAAGGGCACGCCGTGCGGGGCACGGCAGGAAGTTTGAAGGGCGTGATGCCACATTGCTATTTTTCAGGTTGGGACGTGGAAGTGAGAGACTAGTGCCAGCGGTCCCATGCCAGATCTGCCGTAGTCTGGGTGTCGAGGGAAAGTGGGAGGGTGTTCCCTGGTCAGGTGTGGGCAGAGTTCCAAGAAAATCCTGGCTGCCGGCTTGCCTGGGACACTCTTCTGTTCTAATCACTGAAGAAAAGGGGAGGGAGATGGAACATCCCCAGTGCACTCGGGCACTGGACAGAGTGGGGAGGGTGCAAAATTCCTTCGGGCGTGTGGGAAGGGGTGTTGTGCGGGGGAAGGGGAATGTCCCTCCACTGCCCAGGGTCAGCCGATTAATTGTTGCTCTGATGTCTCTTAACTTAAGCTCCATCCGGCCCGCCTCTGACCCCAGATATGCCTGAGCGGTGTTGGTAGCTGCCCTCAGCAAGACACGACACCCCCGCCGGGGGATACAAAGCTACAGGGGATCCTCCGCTTCTCCAAGATCCCAAGATACGGCACCGAGGAGGTGACCGCCGGGCAAGTGGGTGGGTCTAAACATGCCTCGTGCTCAGGGGCTCCTCAGCAGGGGAGTACCAGGAAGGTCTTGGAAGGTCTTGGAGCCATCTGGATGTCTTTGGGGTGTCTTTGTTGCTGTTCCATGGGGCGGGTAGTGGGGGGAATCTTAGCTGGCACTGGGCCTCCGCTGTTGTGGGGCCTGAGATTCCCCACTCTCCTCCTCCTCCTCGTCATCCTCCTCCTCTTGGCTGGAGGCCAGGTCCACCCTCTGCTCATCCATCCGCTTGGCTTGGACCCTCTGGATGAGGCTGAAGAAGTCTTCGTCGGGCATGGTGGGGCCCCGGGCGATGGCGTCCGGGGGGGCACAGCGCTGCTCGTCGATCCGGGATGACTGGGCCCCGGCAAGGAGAAAAAGCTAGAGTTAAGACGTTTCCCGTGTGTAGACGGCGGGATGGGACCGCTCTCGATCCGCCGCTGTCCTCAGGGGGAGCGGGGGACACGATAGGGGAGGACTCGTCCTCCCCCACATCTGAGCGAGTTAAGGTTTTCCTTCAGTGGTAACTGTGCCTTGGCTTAGCCTTGCTGATGACCCCCTTCCTGTCTCTCTTCCTTGGGGTGAAGTAATAATAATAATAATAATGATAGGAACTGTGACATTTGTTAAGTGCTTACTATGGGCCGGGCATTGTGGTGGATACAAGCAAATCGGGTTGGACGCAATCCCTGTCATACATGGGGTTCACAGTCTTAAACCCCATTTTACAGATGAGAGAACCGAGGCCCAGAGAGGTGAAGGGACTTGCCCAAATGAAGGCAAGTGAAGGGACTTGTCCAGTGGCAGAACTGGGATTAGAACCTAGATCCTTCTGAATCCCAGGCCTATGCTCTATCCTCTAGGCCACATGAGGTGATCTGGTTCGCAGATGGATGTACCTCCTTTCCCCCTGGTTCTGGGCCCTCGGGGTCCTTCTCCCCTTATGAGGTGGGTGGAAGATTGTTAGCTTCCTCTGCCCCTCGGGCCTCCTCACCTGTCTCCCAGCAGCTGCTCTCCCAGGGGGTCCGGCAGAGAGAAGGGGACCCTAAGGAGTCAGAGCAGCAATCACCCCAATCAATAGCATCACTGCAAAGAAAATGGTTCAGCCGCCTATGGCCCTCCCACCAAAAAAACAAAAATCTGGGGCATTACATGGAGCCCATGTTATTAGCTAGCCACTAGCCGGCCCCTGGAAATTGCTACTCTCGAACATCTGGTCGGCAACCCAGCATCCCGGAGGGACCGAGAAGCAAATTCTCGGGGGCCTTGGAAAAGGAAACATCTCCTTACATCTGACCCGCCCTCAGCTGGGGTCAGGGAGCAGACAATCCAACCCGACCGAAGCCGATCCCCGATTCTGGTAAGTGAGCCTTGTCTCCATTAGTATCTGCTTCATTTTTTAACTCTCTAAGTATGATTTATGGGAAATTAAGTTGCGGTGTAGTTTTGGAGCCATTTCAATGTAAATTGTCTGAAACAGGAAGGGAATGCTTACTTTATTCAGTTTAAAATGATAATAAGCTATTTAAACGGGCAGGGGAATGTGACAGAACTATATTTTAAACTCCCTGGTACGGGTAATGGGTGGGACATGATTAAATAATATAAAGTGTATAAGAGTAAATCCAGGTGCTTTTGGAGACTCTGTTCTGAGCTCCAGGGGGTTCTCTTGGCGGCCCCCATTTCTGTCTCTGGGTAGGAAAGAGAGTGGCCAAAGGTGGTCATCTCTGGATGAGGGGATTCAGGGGGCGGAGCAAATGGGGACCCTACAGAGGTGTCTGTTCTTTGAAAATGGGGGAAGGTTGCGGAGGGGTGGGGGTTCCTACCTGGCACTTCATGAGCATGTTGAAGAATTCATCACCGGGCTCCTGAGCGTCCCCCTCCACCCGCAGGTGGCCTAGGTTGTTGTGGGTGATCCGCAGGCCGGGGAGGCTACCCACGTTGGCACGCTGGTCATCCAGCCGGCGGCTCTGGGAACTGGCAATGAGGTCAAAAAATTCCTCCGTCTGGGGAGACGCCATCAGGGAAGACTGAGCTGTAGGTGGAGGATGGTGTGAGAGAGATGTTTCGATCGATCGGTCAATCAAGAAGGGGGAATTATTGAGCGCTTACTGTATGCAGAGCACTGTACTAAGCGCTTCAGAGAGTACAGCCTAACAGCGTTAGTAGACACATCCCCTGCCCACAACTAACTTACAGACTAGAGTGGGAGACAGACATTAATAGAAATAAATAACAGAAATGGACATAAGTGCTTTCGGGCTGAGGGAAAGGAGAATAAAGGGTGCAAATCAAGTGTAAGAGCAGTGCAGAAGGGAGTGGGAGAAAAGGAAATGAGGGCTTTGGCAGGGAAGGGCAAGAGGGCGGGGGAACAGAGTCAACCTAACCCCTTGTTGAAGGGGTCTCAAGCTGGATGCCCTCCCCTCTCCCCAGCCTTCACCAGCCTCTCCCTTTCAGTCTGAGCATACCACTCAGTCCCAGAACCCACTTTGTGGGTGGTGGTTAGAGTAAGGGACACCGCCATCTCTTTCCAAACACATCCAAGAGGTGTCCTCGAGACCTAGATAGTCTAAGGGCACCTGAGAAAGGAAGCCTCCCTGGGGTGGAGGAAAAGCAACGGATGCAACTGGTGAAACTCTCAGGCAGAAGGGAATGGGCTGGTGCCACTGAGCAGGCTGAGGGAGGCATTGATTTCCTGAGCCACAGCTTCCTTGGATCCAATCGATCTTTCAGCCTTTATCAGATTACTTCCACATCTGCATCAGAGCCCCTGATTTGGTCCCGGAGGTTAGGCAGGTAGGAGCCCAGAAAGAACTGTGATGTAACAGGCCTTTCTCTGGCCCTGCCACCTCTGGGTCTCCATAGGCGAACAGTTGGGAACAACGGGCCTGGAGGCCTCCAGGTTCACCCCTGTAGGACACTGAGAACAGAACACAAGTGGCAAAGTGGGACCGGGGGGTGACATTCTTAACTTGTCCGAGAATTACCCTTCCCTTACTGATGCATCTGTGTCGGGAAGGAGGGCGTGGGAAAGGGAGAGGAGCAGAAAAGAAGAACCAGGGTTTAAGGATTCAGTTCACTCCTCTGGTGGTGACGTGGTTGGAGATCCCTCTTCTCTCTTGGAGCCTCAGTTTATCTAATTGATGAATGAAGGTGTGGGCTGGATTGGTAGGAGTGAAGCTAAGCACTCAATAATTACCACTGATTGATTGATAAGTCACCAGATGACGCTAAGTACTGCATTATGGTACAGAATTGTGGCCTCATACTTTTTGGTGCCTTCTCTCTAGAATAGTTCAGGCAGGATTTAGATAAATTCATAGACATTCAGAGAGATCCACAGTGGGCTATTAGATGGTTAGGAACGTGGAATGGGGAAAAGTTGGGGATATTGGATGGTCCTTCCCTAACAATCTGGCTATCAAAGAGGGCAACCATTACGCAGTTTGCCAAGCACCTTGTTGCTACTGTCAGAGCTGGAATCCAGGGTTGGGTGGACCACAGAACCCATCCGGTAATGGCATGGATGCAGCCTAGGAGAAGAGGGAATCCCACAACTCCATTGGCTCTTTGTGGGTTGAAGCTGGTCCCTAATGGAGCCAAAGATAGTTGTGTTTGTGTATGCGATACAACCTGTACAGATGAGCTGGAAGCAGAGTGACCCAATGGATGAATCATGGGCCTGGGGGCTAGAGGACTTGGGTTAATAATAGTAATAACTGTGGTATTTGATAAGCGCTTACTATGTGCCAGGCACTGTACTAAGTGCTGGGTGGTTACAAGCAAATTGGGTTGAACACAATCCCTGTCTCACATGGGTCCTCACAGTCTCAATTCCCATTTTACAGATGCGGTAACTGAGTCACAGAGGAGTGAGTTGACTTGTCCAAGGTCACCACAGCAGGCAGGTGGTGAAGCTAGGATTAGAACCCAGGTCCTTCTGACCCCCAGGCCTGTGCTCTATACACTACACCAAGCTTTTTCTCTGTTCTAATCTCGGCTCTTCAGCTTGCCTGCTGTGTGATCTTGGGCAAGTCACAACTTCTCTGCACCTCAGTTTTCTCAACTGCAAAATGGGAGTTCTCCCTACTACTTGACTATGTACGCCATGGAGGACAGCACCTATATATGGTCTGATTAACTTGTATCTACTCCAGTGCTTAGGAGAGTGCTTGACTCACAGTAAGCACTTAACAAATACTGTTAAAAAAAGAAGAACGATGTTTCTGAGGGCTTGTGGCAGGGAGCTGTAGCTCTCAGCATTCCTCTTTCCTATCTCTGCAGGCTGCCAGGAGGGCCTCAGCTGGAGGATGGCCCTCTGTCCCGCTTCTGATCCGAGGGCCAATTTAATGAGCCCTAACTACAGAGCACTCCTCCGAGACATGGGCGAAGGAAAGAAAGTAATTACATCTAATTTGGGGATCTGGTGGAGGGAAAGGGGGAGCAATAATCACAAAGAGCACCTGCAGTTAATTTGCACCCAGTCCTTTGAGATCCATACACCTTTTTCTGTCCCAAGCCCCCCTCAATGGACCATTCTGAGGATTATGGTGCTTGGGAGTTAGTCTCATCCTCCAAACCAGCAGAGGGAAAGCAAATTGTGGAATTCACCCACTTTTCAGCTCCCAGTTCCTAGTCTCAGAAGCCTTCCGCCTGTAATTGGCAGTATGCTCAGCCCTGCAGAAACCTAACACGTACATACAGTTGTCCTTTGTGCTTGAAAAACACCCCATTGATGGCAAAATTCACCTATGGGTTCATGTGTGGCTGAAGAAGCCAACGCAAGGCCCACACTCCTGACCACAGATCAAGACCCATCTGTTTGTTGTGCTGACATGTTGTTGGTCTTCTGCAGCGTCTGGTTCAGTTTTCGCTTTTGCCCCCTTGTTGGCAATCCTTCCGAAACCTCTGCTCAAAAAGAGACATTCCTTTCTGGACCACCGCAGCACACCAGCCTGGCCTATTAGAGGCAGTTAATTCCCAGCTGAAAGCTGAAACGTGGCCATCCCTCAATCAACCATATTTATTGAGCGCTTACTCTGTGCAGAGGACTGTATTAAACGCTTAGGAGAGTATGAAACAACAGAAGAGGTAGGCACATTCCCTGCCCACAATGAACTTACAGTTTAGAGCGGGAAACAGACATTAATATGAGTAAATATCATTCTCAGCAGCAACACAACTAGTAGATTTTTCCATGCTGGGCCTTTTAGGTACCTAAGAGCAGTGGAGGGAATTTTTTAAGGTGGAAGAACAGAAGCTTGGGAGGAATTTGGAGCATTTTGTTCCAAAAGTACAAATCAGTGACAAAATAATAAGCAAAATTAGCCTCTTCAGTTACTGAATCAGCAGCTCTGGTACTTTGGGCAAGAGGGCTGCAGTGTCGAAGAGCCCCTTGATGGACAGAATCTGTGTCTAATTCCCACCTGAATACTCTTTCCCAACTCTTAGTGCAGTGCTCTGCACACAATAAGCGCTTAATAAATGCTACGATTACTACTGAAGACCAAGGTAGCACAGCACCTTGTGCTTGCGGGCGCGAAAGTGATGTGTGGGGTCCCACGGGGGACGTGTCACACTCTCAGTCAGTCACTCATATTTATTTAGCACTCACTGTGTGCAGAACACTGTACTAAGCGCTTGGGAGAGTACAGTTCAATGATAGACACATTCCCTATCCACACTGCAAGGCTGGTCTTTTCAGATGCTCTTTGCATCTACAGCTGTCCTTTGGCTTGAATTTCTATTCCAGGAGAAAGATGGGAGTTTGGGGATGCCCCATCCCATCCACTCCCCGCTCTCCGGACAAAAATGTCAAAACGGAAACGGACGACTTGAAGAAGACGTGTCTTCGACGCAAGGAAGACTTCTTCTTGGTTTGCTACTAACTCATGAGAGGTGGGTGTGGAGCACTGGGGAAATCCGCAAGCCAAGGGAGGGATGGTTTCCCTGATGCTTGCAGGGGTGGGAAAAGGCCTGAGCAGAATCTGGGCCAGAAAGAGGTTCCTGAGAGTGAAGGCCTTCTGAGAGCCAGCCTGCCCTTGCTGTGGGAGGAAGAGAGGGTTTCTGGCCATGAAGGGGGCTGCCAATATATCCCTGGGGGTCCCACACTGTAGCACGTTTGAAAAATAAATGACATTTGGAGGGGTGGGGCCAGATGGTGAGTTTATCCGGGAGGGTGAAATGGGGTGGGAGTTACTTGGGAGGGAAAGAGTTACTCTTTCAAGGGATCGCTTGGCTGGAGTTGTTGGGGGGTGGTCAAGCATGCATTCAGCTAGCTGGGGAAGGCAAAGTTTCAAAGACCTTCCCAAGACTCCCAACATTAATGTTCAATGTTAATGTTGCTGCTGTCCTTTGTACTGGGAGAGCAAATCAGGGGTTCTAAGTTCTTGCTGAGATGAGTGTCGAGAGACTAAACTTTTAATAAATGCCATGATTTACGAAGTACCATTATACTTCTAACTGTAAGCTTCTTATGGGCAGAGAACTTGTTTACCAACTCTGTTATAGTGTAGTCCCCCAAGTGCTTAGTACAATGCTTTCTGTACACAGTAAGCTCTCCATAAATATGACTGATTGATGATTAGTATTGTTATTAATAACCAAATGTCTTCCATAACCAGGGTAGGAATTTCAAGGATGTATGTAAGATCCTATCAGGACCAATTTTTCCAGAATCAATCAATCAACCTATCAGTGGTATTTGTTGAGTCCTTACTGTGTGCAGAGCACTTGTGCTAGAAAGAGTGCGATATAGTAGAGTTAGTAATACTACCACTACTACTAATAATAATAGTGGCATTTGGCACTGTACTAAGTGTTGGGGTGGATGGAAGCAAACTGGGTTGGACACAGTTCTTGTCCCACATGGGGCTCACAGTCTTAATCCCCATTTTACAGATGAGGGAATTGAGGCCCAGAGAAGTGAAGTGACTTGCCCAAGGTCGCAGAGTAGAAAAATGACAGAGCTGGGTTTTAAAGCCAGGTCCTTCTGACTTTCAGGCCCGAGGTCTACCCACCACACCATGCTACTTCATGGTTTCCTGCCCTCAAGGAGTTTACAATCCAGTGGAAAAGAGGATAGCCACCGGAACTGAGAATGACGTAGGTGTCTGCCCTTTGAACGAATGGAGTCCTGGGCCGGGCTTGGTGTTAACAGGGCTCACCCTCTTCCAGATGCCTCAAGCGTTTCTGGATAGTACCCTCCCTTGGGGGGGGGGGGGGGGGGCCCACCTCTAGTGAAAACCTAATCAAGATCCTCTTCTGCTTGGGATGGTCCTTGCCTGGAGTCAGGGGGCTGGCCAGGTGCTCCCTGGCTGGCAGTCCTCCTCCTGCCCTCGCGGCCCGGGTCAGTACCTCCCTCCACCCCCTCAACTTACATATTCTGTCCTCTGGGTTCGGAGTGGCCGCAGCTTCCGCTGCCCCTGTCTGGCTTTCTTCCAGCGTACAGCGCTGATCGTCCATCCGGTTGCTTTGAAATTTACTCAGGAGGTCGAAGAAGCATTCCTCATCGGAAGGGGCCCGCTTGATTTTCTGGACAAGAGAGGGGGAGGAAGGTCAAGCTAGGTCTTGGCAATGGCCCCATCTGAGCTCTTCTGTCCATTACTAATCATGGAGAAAACCACTAGCTCTCTTTCTCTTTCCCCCTCCCCTCCAGTACAATACAACAGAATAAGCAGAGACATTCCCTGCCCATAATAATAATAATAATAATAATCATGATGGCATTTATTAAGTGCTTACTATGTGCAAAGCACTGTTCTAAGCGCTGGGGAGGTTACAAGGTGATCAGGTTGTCCCACGGGGGGCTCACAGTCTTAATCCCCATTTTACAGATGAGGTAACTGAGGCCCAGGGAAGTTAAGTGACTTGCCCAAAGTCACACAGCTGACAATTAGCGGAGCTGGGATATGAACCCATGACTGACTCCAAAGCCCGGGCTCTTTCCACTGAGCCACACTGCTTCTCAGAGCTTCCTTGTGTTAAAGGACTGGTCTCCTCCACCAAGAAGGGGTTGGAAGTGATCGCCGTGTGTTAAAATGTCTCCATGTGATAAATAAACCAGGCATCAGAGACCCTGAACTCCCTGCTTTGGTCCAGGCACCTGGCTCCCTCTGCTCAAGTTTTTATGAGACCCTCTTCAAACAAAAGGCGTTCAGACATCTTTGTCATCCTCCTCCTCATCACCATCAGCAGAAGCAGCAGCAGGAGCAATTACAGCAGCAGAATTGGTGAGTGCCAATTTTGTGACTAAAATTAAATCAAAACCTTGCAGGGCACTGAGAAGAAGCAAAACACAAACACTCTCTGCTCTTATGGGATTTACAGTCCAAGGGGAGTTTATTCATTCATTCAATCACATTTATTGAGCGCTTACTGTGTGTAGAGCACTGTACTAAGCTTATGACAAGGTAGTAGTAGTAGCAGTAGTTGTAGTAATAATAGTATTTATTAAACACTGTGTGCAAAGTATTGTTCCAAGCACTGGGAGAGAATACACAGGTGGGAATTAGACATGGTATGGGAGCGGCAGGTGTGTTTACCCTCCCACACCTGTCCCTTCCACTATTTCAGTGCAAAGAGCATGGGCTTGGGAGTCAGAGGTCGTGGGTTCTAATCCTGACTCTGCCACTTTATCAACTGTGTCACTTTGGGCAAGTCACTTAACTTCTCTGTGCCTCAGTTACCTCGACTGTAAAATGGGAATTAAGCCCCACACGGGACAACCTGATAACCTTGTATTTACCCCAGCATTTTGAACAGTGCTTGGCCCATAATAAGCACTTAACAAATACCATTATTATTATTATATCAGCCCAGTGCAAAGCAAGATTCAGTCCTCACTGGGGCTGGGAATCCACATGAGAAGAGCTTGTGTCTGTGAGTTAGGAGTCCTGGGTTAATCCCAGCTCTGCCACTGGCCTGTTATGTGATCTTGATCAAGTCACCTAACAGTGCTATGCCTCGATTTCCTCATCTATGACATGAGGATAAGACACCTGCTCACTTTATCTCTGTTTGTGAGCTCCAAGTTAAATAGGGATTGTGTCCTATCTGAGCCCCTTGTGCCCAACCCAAACCCAGCGCTTGATCCTTGGTAAGCGCTTAATAAATAGCATTGAAACGGGAAACGGGTATACTAACTTTATTATATTGCACTCTCCCAAGTGCTTAGTACAGTTCTCTGCACACATTAAGTGTTCAATGAACACCACTGATTAATTAAAGAAATGGGGAGAGAGAAAGCTGCATCTATCTGTGTGCTGCTGTGGGCTACTAATAGATTCTGTTGGCTGGAAGGCTTCCATCCTCCTCCCCTCCTTCCCCAGCCCACCTCCTGAGGATCTTCTTTGGAGACCATCCCACTTCAATCTTTTAGCTCCATCCCAGGTGCCCTTCGATTTGTGTGGGCTGAACTAATGTTGGGATTGGGGACACACTGGGTAGAATGGAAGGCTGGAGCCTCACTCCACGGCCCTTCTAAGTAGAGGCCCCAGGAGGCTAGTCTCCCCACAACACAATACCCACCCCAAAGAAGGAGCAACCCCCATTACCGGGGAAGTAGAGGGAGAGTGAAAGACAGACAGAAAGAAGGAAGGCTGCAGAATTCTACCCTTCTCTCACCCCTCCATTCTCCGGGAAATGGGAAGTGGAGATGATGATGATGGAGGTAGTATTTATTAAGCACTTACTATGTGTCAAGCACTGTTCTAAGCACTGGGGTAGATACAAGCTAATCAGGTTGGACCAAGTCCATGTCCTACATGGGGCTCACAGTCTTAATCCCCATTTTACGGATGAGGTAACTGAGGCATAGAGAAGTGGAGTGACTTGCCTGGTCCCATATCCTAAGGCACCTTCAATCCTCCACTTCTGTCTACCCATTCGTTCTGCTTCTCCCCAAGTCTCCGGGTAAAATTCAGTCTGACAGCCCAACCCAGAGAGAAGAGAGGAGAGGCAGGACATAACAAACAGCTCTTGCCCCCTGCCTGATTCTCATTAGCTCCACTGCCTAAGGTTAAGTGACTAATTCGTGGAGACTTGTCGCAAGAAGCAGAGGAGGCAGGTCACAGTAGAGAAGGAAAGCCGGGGAGACGCCCCTCTGCCATCAACTCTGGCTTCACTCAATCATCCATCTGCCTCCTCTCTGCCTCTGCCCTTCTGCCTCTGGTGCTCTAAATGGATTAAGAATAATAGTTGAGGGATTTATCGAGCGCTCGCTGTACGCTCAGTAATAGGCCCTTTATGCTTATGCTGAGAACTTTATACCAAGTGCTGGAGGGGGGAATACAAACTAAGCAAATTCAAGCGCGGTCCCTGTGCCACCAGGGGATCACAATCTAGGCGGGGGAGGACAGATACATAAAAAAAAGAAATAAATGATAGACAGTTACAGACAATGGGAACATTCAATACATGAATCAGTAGCAAAGGGAGTAGGAAGTATATAAGTCTTCCCTTAGTCTGCCAAGTCTTCCCAACATTTGAACATTTCCAAGCTCTGCTACAGTGAGTCCCAGCCAGGTCTAAACTGCATCAGCGTCCGCTGGCAAACTTCCGCGGGCAACTCCCATCCCCTCCTGTCCCACAGGAACTCAGGAGGGATTCCGAGACCCTCCGGCTCCTTGGAGTCATTGGGGGCTGTCTGCAGCCCACAAGGCCCAGAAGTGTTCCACCAAACTGCCCGGCTGGAAGCAGTGAATCCTGCGGGAGAACCCCAAAAGAGCAGCATCGGGGTCTGGAGGCATATTAAGCCCCTATCCTGGCCAGGACCACTGCCCCGGGTGGCAAGGTAGCCAGATGGCTAGTTGACCCAGCCGGATGTATTGCCGGGTCTCAAGCAAACGCAGCAGACCCTGCCCTAGTCGGGCCTACCGACGAGTGACTGGGTGAGAAGGGTGGCTTAGTGGCTAGTGGGAGTCAGAAGGAGCTGGGTTCTAATCCCACCTCTGCTGCTTGTCTGCTATGTGACCTTGGGCAAGTCTCTTCGCTTCTCTGGGCCTCAGTTACCTCATCTGTGAAATGGGGATTAAGATTGAGCCCCATTTGGAACAGGGACTGTGTCCAACCTGATTAGCTTGTATCTATTCCAGCTTTTAGTACAGTGCTTGACACATAGTTGCGCTTAACAAGTGACAGAGGAAAAAAAGGGGCATTAATCAATCAGTCGTATTCACTGAGCACTTACTGTGTTCAGAGCACTGTACTAAGTGCTTGGGAGAGTATAACGCAACAGTAAATAGATACATTCCCTGCCTACAACGAGTTTATTGTCTAGAGGACGAGTTGAAGAGGTGGATTCCCAAGGGCTTTGCTCATTTCCCGACCGGGGATGGGTAGACGCAGAGTCCCCGGTAGGTGAGGAGCAGTCCCGAGATCCACAGTACGGCAGCAGCAAAACCTAGAACTCCACCTCTCCTGCTCTGGCCTCTAACCGCCAGACATCACCCTCTCTGAATGGAAGCAGTGTTGGAGGCATTCTTCGGGAAGGACCGAGAATAGTTTCTTCCCGGCGGCTCCTCGAGATCCCACCCAGAACACAGCTCTGGTTGCACACAGCCGTCAGGGGTTTGGTCCCTGGGAGACAGCAGAGGGTACTAGAATGGTGGAGCAGGCAAGACTGAAGACCTTGGCCCTCCCAGGAAGTTGGCAATAATGATAATAATAATAATAATTGTGTTATTTGGTAAGTGTTTACTATGTTCCAGGCACTATACTAAGCGCTGGAGTAGATACAAGATGATTGGGTTGGACACAGTCCATGTCCCACAGAGCATTCACAGTCTTAATCCCTATTTTACAGAAGAGGAAACTGAGGCACAGAGAAGTTAAGCGACTTGCCCAAGGTCACACAGCAGACAAGTGGCAGAGCCAGGATTATAACTCAGATACCTCTGACTCTCAGGCCTGTGCTCTTTCCATGGGCCCAGCTGGTAGTAGCAGTGACATTTATGGCACACTCATTGCCACAAACACTTGGAGGAAAGGAGCTTGAAGTCCTCATCTGAGACCACGGGTGCCTCCAACCTGGCAGAAACTCTCACCTAGAGGAATCTTACAGTCCTCTAGACTGTAAGCTTGTTGTGGGCAAGAAACAAGTGTACCAATTCCGTTGTTTTGTACTCTTCCAAGTGCTTAATACAGTGCTTTGCACACAGTAAGCACTTAATGAATACAATTTGATGTAATGATAATAATTGTGTTATTTGTTAAGCACTTACTGTGTGCCAGACACTTTACTAAGCACAAGGGTGGATACAAGTAAACTGGGTTGGACTCAATCCCTGTCCCACAAGGGGCTCATACTTTCACTCCCCATTTTACAAATGAGTTAACTGAGGCTCAGAGAAGTGAAATGACTTGCCCAAGGTCACATAACAGAGAAATGGCAGAGCAGGATTAGAACGCACAGCCTTCTGACTCCACGCCATGCTGCTTTTCTGTGAGACTTCAACTTTGGATCCTGCTGTTCCTCGCCTCCCAAACTCCCCTCTCCTCAGTCAGTAGGGCCAATTTAATCTCCTCTTGGCAGCAAGAAATCCTGGCGCTGCATACTGAGTCCCCTCACACCTAACCAGGCAGGTGGGGGCCCTGGATGTCATCTCTACGTGTACCTAAGGTGGTAGAGAGCCCAGCACCCGTCAGACCCCCGCCTCCGGGGGGACCAGGCACCGCCTTTGAGCTTGGTTTTTCCCTTTGCTCATAATAATAATAATAATAATGATGGCATTTGTTAAGTGCTTACTATGTGCCATGCACTGTTCTAACCGCTGAGGTAGATACAACGTAGTCAGGTTGTCCCATGTGGGGCTCACAGTTTTAATCCCCATTTTATAGATGCGGTAACTGAGGCAAAGAGAAGTTAAGTGACTTGCCCAAAATCACACAGCTAATAAGTGGTGGAGCTGGGATTAGAATCCGATGACCTCAGACTCCCAAACACGGGCTCTTTCCACCAAACCACGTTGCTTCTAATTTCCTACTATTAAAGCATGTTTTCTTGAAGGTGGAAGCAGGTCCAGACCCACTCCTGGATCCAAACTCCAGCCCTTTCTTTCACTTTGGACCCCAGCTTCTCTGAGCCAGAAACCAGATTAAAACACCTTAAACTTACTTCTGCACTAAGAGAAAAAAGCAATACTGAGAGCTTAGGGTGAGGTGAGGAGATGAGAGATATTTCATCTCGGCTGCAAGTCCAGGCTCTGAGCATTGCTGTGGATTACTTGGATACCTAATTACCTTCTTGGAACTGACAGATTGGGGGATGGAGACCAGATGGATGGAGGCCAGGGATGTGGACTTAAACTGGACATTGGCCCCATTTACAAAGCCTTTCCTCCACTCTCTGCTCTGTACCCCAAACCTAAAAGCAGGCATCTCCTGGTTCTTCTTGAAGAAGGAAATGTGGGTCAGGGACATGGCTGAACTTGCCCAAGTCTCCAGGAAACTGATGGGTGGTCTTCCTGAGCCATTATCATAACTATTATTATTATTATTATTATATTTGTTAAGTGCTTACTCTATGTCAAGCATTGTTTTAAGTGCAGGGTAGATACAAGTTTGTCAGGTTAACTGTGCCTCAGTTTCCTCATCTGTAAAATGGAGAATAAGACTGTAAGCCCCATGTGGGATAACAATTAAGCCTGGCCTGGCTCTAGGGCCTGGCTCAGAATGTACACTGTGCTGTTGGAGGTTTTAATTTGCATCTATCCACGACTCACGGGCTATGGGGATTTTATTTTTTTAACAACTTGTTCCATCTGATTCCTTCATTTTGAACATCGCTGTTTGCTGAAGGTGTAAGACTGCTGCGTGTCCAGTTTAATTCTTTAGTTGGGATCAGGACATAGCTCACTAGAAAGCTAATCTGGATGTGTCTATGATTTGAAGCTGCTAAACTGCTTGGAGAAACTGTGCCCAACCTGATTAGCTTGTATCTACCCCATTCCTTAGACAGGGTCTGGCACATAATAAAAGCTTAATAAATACCATGAAAAAAAATTGGGCACAGTTCTTATCTGGCGTGGCTCAGTCTTCCTGAGCCATGGACTGACCCAGAGTACCTTGTGTGCTGGCCCATCCCATCCAGGTTTCTGTCCTCTTCTCTCCTTCTGGCTGCTACCCCAATTTGGTAAGGCAGAACTCAGGAGCATCAGGTTCGGGGGCCTGGGATTAGGCAGAGCCAGAGTTTTCTGGACTGAAGACTGTGGGCTCTCTTAAGGGGTTTGGGCCCTGATCCATGTTCTTCCCTGAGTGAAAAAGGGAAGCCATGGGGGCTTTCCTTTCCTTTCCTTCCCCTTCCTGAGTCATGCAAATCTCCCCTATTTCCCCTACCTAAACTTCAGCAGAGGTCAGGGGTGGGGGGCAGAGGGTGTGTGTGTGTGTGCACTTTGCTGTACCCATCTGTCTTCCCATCTCAAACTAAAATGCTCTGGATTAACTGAGAAGCCTAGAGAGGCCAGAGAAACCCACCCAGGGGGCAAGTCAGGAACCCGGATACCTCTTCCTTTACCTTCCCTACTCCCTAGCCAGGGAGAAAAAACAGATGTGATACTATCAATCAATCAATCAATCAATCGTATTTATTGAGCGCTTACTATGTGCAGAGCACTGTACTAAGCGCTTGGGAAGTACAAATTGGCATCACATAGAGACAGTCCCTACCCGATAGTGGGCTCACAGTCTAAAAGGGGGAGACAGAGAACAGAACCAAACATACCAACAAAATAAAATAAGTAGGATAGAAATGTACAAGTAAAATAAATAAATAAATAAATAAACAGAGTAATAAATATGTACAACCATATATACATATATACAGGTGCTGTGGGGAGGGGAAGGCGGTAAGGCGGGGGGATGGCGGTAAGGCGGGGGGATGAGCCCATGAGGCCGTGCTGTCCATTCACCCCATCCCAGTTAGAAACACCAGAAACCCCTTTTCTTCCAGAAAGCTCCAATGGGGAAAGGCAGTGATGGGTGGGCAGGGCTGGAGGGCAAGTCTGAGAGAGGATTGCCACTCCTCTGGCTTAGCCGGCAGCACCTAACCAAGGCTGGGCCCTGGGCCTCACTCACTCAACCCGCACCCTTCATTATTTACCTCAAAGCAGGACCACTGGGGTCCAGCACATTTCTCCAAAGGTGATCCCCTTCTTGGCCCTTCTAGAGGCAAATGTGGTGAGAATCCTGCCATTCCTTTGGGAGGGAAAAAATGGAATATTTTCCCCATATTCCTATTTAAAGATGAAGAAAACTAACTGCACAGATATTCATAGCTTCCAGAAGAGGCCCCTCTCCAGCTCGGGGGAGGTCTCTTTAACCCACCCAGGACAGACAGATGACTGTTCTTTCTTTAAATGTCTTCAGTGGTGAGAAGTCATCACCTCCCATGGTAACCTGTTCCGTCATCTACCTCCCTATCAGGAAGTTCTTCCTTATGCCTAACCCTTTCTTGCTACAATTTTATGCCAGGTAGTATGGGACATGGCTAGGGTCCAGTCTCCATGCCGATCCAAAGCCTCGGTCACCTGTATGCCCCTCTGGCTCTCAGCAGCTCCCCTAAACTGCTCGGAGAAACTGGGTCCTGCATCCCTTGCCTTGTAATCACCCCCGATTCCAATTTACCTCCCAAAGTCATGCTCCTTCCTCTCTCTCTCCCTCCTAGGCTGCTTCGGGGCCAGGACCAGGCCTCGCAAATGTTTGCAGCAGGCGGGAGCCTATCTCCTTTGACGGGGGGAGGATGAGGCGGGGGTGACACGCCACCACCTCATGACCCATGACCTTTCCTTTCTCCAGAGGGGTGAGGCCCCAAAAGCACCTTGCCCAACTAATCCCGGGGAGGGGCCGTCAGAACCAGAAATTCCCGTCCCCGTCCTGAACAGATGGCAACCCGAAGGGGAAGGGAGATGAGGCCGGGACTACTGCTCTGCAGAGTCTCCTGCCGGGCAATGTCCAAAGTCAAGCCAGTTCGAGGGGTGGGAGGAGGCCTGTGGGTTGGGAGTGAGGGTTTGTTCTCTGAATGAGGCTGGAGCTCCCAGCGGAATTGGGGCTTGGCAGCCGGCCCACAGCTCCGCACTGCTGGCGGGGTCAGAGAGACCTTGGGTCACCCCCTCTCAGCCCCAGTGCTTGTTCCCGGCACCTTGCAAGCCCGTTGCCCTTCTCCCTGCTACAGGGCGATTGGGAAAAGCCGTACAGATCTCTAAAGACCTTGCATGGGAAAGAGGACAGAGAGGGAGATTTCCCCGGAGGACACATCGAGCAGCAAAGTGTCTCAGCTCAGCCCCTTATTGCGGGTGTGTCTGCATCTGTCAAGGATACCCTGACCCATCAGACATCCTCCTCCCTTCACCCCCAACACCCACTGTCTCCCTGGAATCCAATCTCTAGTTCCTGCGTTGTCTAAATCTCTTCTGAGGCTGGGGTGGGGATGTGTGTGTGTGTGTGTGTTGGGGAGGTTATGGGCCTGGGGAGGTGGAAGGACAGATTTCTCAATCGAGGGTGAAAACCACCCAACACCTTTTCTTTTCACCAGAACGGTCTCAGCTGTCAGAATAACAGCTTTCAGCTTCCTTGGCAGCAAGGAGAGATGGAAGCCCTCAGGGGTGTGTTTCAGAAAGGTTCAGGGCAGGGATTGGGGCAGGAATTGACTCTGACTCTCTCTCTGTGTCTGTCCCTGTCTCTCCATAGATCTGCAGAGTTTCGAACCAGAAGTGAGGGAGGAGGGAAGAAGGGACTCCTGACTCTTCCAGTCTAGGGGTGACTTCATATGGCTTCCCCCTCCTCCTCCTCTCCTTTCCCCGTGCCTCCCCCTCCTCCTCCTCCTCCTCCTTCTCCTCCTCCCCCTCTTATTCCTCCTTGTCCTCTTCCTCCTCCTCCTCAGTACAGACAAACTCAGCTAGTTGAGGGAGAACCAGCTGCTAACTGATCTGGGTCAGTGTCTGAGCTGGGGAGTAAAGGAGGCCCAGCTCAGCACGATACCAGCCCAACCTGCCCCTGTATAAGAGCATAAGCCTTGTTGGGTCAGAGGCTCCCAGTTTGGTATCGGAAAGGAATTTGATTGGCAGGGTTCTTTCATTTCCCTGGATTCAGGCCTGAATAGACTCCTTCCTAGGATGCCATTATTCCACCTGCTCATTACGCTCCCTAATTGAGGCTGGGAGCCTCTCCCAGGACTTCCTTCAGCCTCCACACCCCGGTAAAGTTAGGCTGGGCTCACCACAGGGACAAAGCCCAGCCAGGAGGGTTTCGGTGAATTCCAACCTGTCTCCTGCTCACGGCTATTTCCTAGAAACCGCTCCTTTGGTTTGGTGAATAGTTCCCGAGAAAGGCTCCAGGAACACTTTGCTTCTTTCCTAAAAGTAGACCGCTTTGTCAACAGGCACAGGGGCTGTAGAGGACACACAAGTGCCCCATTCTCGGCTTCCCTTCCCTTTCTTTCCTCCCCGATGGAATTTTCCAGACAAACCTCCACCTCAGGGCCGGCTTCTTGAGGGAATAGGTCCTGAGATTTTCCCAGAGGGAATATCACAATCCCCCAGGGTGACACACATTCTTCTAAAACAGAAGTAATCAGCTGCTTCCATGCCAGTCTCTCCAAGCTGAGAAGCAGCATGGTCCAGTGGGTAGAGCCTGGAAGTTCGAAGGACCTGGGTTCTAGTCCCAGCTCCGCCATTTATCTGCAGTGTGATTTTGGGCAAGTCACTTGTAAAGTGGGGATTTAAGACTGTGAATCCTATGTGGGACAGGGACTGTGTCCCACCCAATCATCTCGCATCTACCCCAGCACTTAGATCAGTGCCTGGCACATACTAAGTGCTTAACAAATACCGCAGTTATTATTATCATCATCATTATTATTATGACTTGTTGTAGCATTTATCCAGCTCCCACTGGGTACGGTGGACTGCACTAGGTGCATGTGAAATACAGAATAACAAAGTAGCACTTTCTGTATCCTCAAGGAGTTTACACTCTAATGATGGAGAAAAGCCTGACAGTCACTCAAGCATGCTAACTAACTAAGGATTCAACCCATTGTATGGATTAGTAAGCAGATAGAAGGGCTCATTGTTAAAGTTCATCCATATTCCATTCATTCATTCATTCAATCGTATTTATTGAGCGCTTACTGTGTGCAGAGCACTGTACTAAGCGCTTGGGAAGTACAAGTTGGCAACATATAGAGATGGTCCCTACCCAACAGTGGGCTCACAGTCTAGAAGGGGGAATCTGAGCCCCAAATCAATCAACGAGTCAATCGTATGTGGGTGAAGGGCATGTCTTCCAACTCTGTTATATTGTTTTCTCCCAAGTGCTTAGTACAGTAGTCTGCACACATCAAGTGCTCAATAAAGCAGTATAAGAAGCAGCAAGGCCTTATGGATAGAGCAGAGGCCTGGGAGTAAGAAAGACCTGGGTTCTATTCCTGGATCTGCCACTTGTCTGCTGTGTGACTTGGGCAAATTTCTGTGCCTCAGTTACCTCATCTGTAAAATGGGGATTAAGACAGTGAGCCCCCTGAGGGACACGGACTGTGTCACACCTGATCATCTTAGTACACACCTGATCCCAGTGCTTAGAACAGTGCCTGGCACGTAGTAAGCACTTAACTAATACTATAAATAAATAAATACCATTGATGATGATTTGTTGAGCACTTACTCTGTGAAGAACACTGCACTTGGTGCTTGCGAGTACAAAATAACAAATTTGGTAGATGTATTCTCCAGAAATGTTTTTTCCTGAGACCTTTCTCTAACATTTCATGGCCGTGTCTCACTCTTCTTGCCCACAGCAAATGTCACCCCTGCTTGTCTTGATTAGCAGTGGGGACTAGTGGATAGAGCACAGGCCTGGAGTCAGAAGGACCTGGGTTCTAATCCCTGCTCCATCACTTGTCTACTGTCTGACCTGGGGCAAATCACTTAACTTCTTTGTGCATCAGTTCCCTCATGAGTGTGAGCCTCATGTGGGAAAGGGACTGTGTCCAACCTGAGTAACCTGTATCTACCCCAGCCCTTAGAACAGTGCTTGATACATAGTAAGCACTTAACAAATGCTATTATTATTATTATTAAAATGGGGATTAAGACTCTGAACCCCATGCTCTACCCCAGCATTCGGTACAGTACCTGGCACATAGTAATCACTTAACAAATACCATAAAGCAAAACCTCACAATATTTTCCGCCAACCACCCATCAGCACTGAAGATACAATATCAGAAAGGGCCTTTGAGCCTTGCCCTAGTCATCCAGTGAGATATGAAAGTAGATATCAACTTCCTCCCTCCCTGCTTACAACAATACAACAATTTCTCTCTTGCCTCCACATCTGGCCCGACAAAGGGACACGGGGCCTCAGAATACAGGCACGGTCTATGCAGCTTTGCTGTCTAACTTGGGTGAAGGGGGCTGCCTATCAGACTGTAAGCTCGTGGGCAGAGACTGTGTCCATTTATGTGTTGTACTCTCCTAAGTGCTTAGTACAGTGCTGTGCACACCGTAAGCCTCTAAATACAATTGAATGAATGAACTGATGCTTCATTGTCTGTGACCTTCAAAAGCCCTCCTGGGCCCTTCCCTGGGGAAGGGGCAAAATTGAGTATGCCTGCATCGATGGGAAAAACCAGGGGCCAGATCAGGTCAGAGCAGAAACTGAGGAAGCTGAATGGACCTTAAAACTCCCAGCTCCAAGACGTCCCCTCTCAAAGGAAGCCAGCCTGAGTGCCGTCCATCAAGCTGTGTAATCAAAGAGTTCTCCGAGCTTTCTAGAGCCCACCTACTCTCTGATTAGATTACAATAACAAGCAGTCAGCAGATGTAAATCCCCCTTCACAACAAAGGGCGGTTATTCTCATATTCAGAGAACTTTCCCCTCATCTTTGACCTTTAAATTCAGTCAGTAGCAAACACGGCCCATGTGGACGATACAAGAACACATAGCATGACTAAAACCACATACATCAAATTGAAAAATGTCAAAAGCAGACCCTCCCTCATCCCCTTCCCTGATTCTTTCTCCTACCACGCTGAAGCAGAGGTCGGATTTGTTCTTTCGGGTGAAAATTCTCTTGCAAAGTTTAAAGAAACAGACTGAATGTGGGGAGCCGGGGTGAAAGCTAGTCTTCTGTGCTCTAAGGCATCTTCTCCAGCCCCTGGAGGCAGGAAAAGGGGTGGGAGGTGGGGGGGTAAAAAAAGTCTGAATGGTACTTACTGTGCCGAACCCCAAGCTCCCTCTACAGCAGCCACATTTACATTCTCAGCAGCCACCTCAGTCTTTCTCTTTTTCCTCTCTCTCTCTCTCTCTCTCTCTCTCTCTCTCTCTCTCTTTCTCTCCCTCTCTTTCTCTCTCCACGCTTTTTCTCCCTCTCTGCCTCTCGGAGAGGGCTGGCCGGAAAGGATCTGAGCTTTGATGATCTCTACTGCTCCCAGTTCCCGGGCTCTCAGCTATTTTCTAGGCGGCAGTAGCTAAGATTTACACAGAGCACTCAGCCATGTGAAAAATGTAGATGATGCCAAAGACCCGCCGCTCCTGCCACTGCCACCACGGCCAAGATTGGACTTAAAGCGGCAGCCTCCCTCGGCGGGACTCAGGAAGTTTTCTTCAACACTGTTCTTAAATATGCTCTCCAGCTTTCAATAGGAGGGCCCTCCTCCCTCCCCTCCCACCTTCTGCCCACAGTTGCTTCTTATAAATAGATGCTAATTTAGATTTTTTTTCCAAAGTTCAGTTACACAGACCCACCCACCCACCTCCACACACACTCACATACTGACACAGAGACAAACAAACTCGGCCTGTCTCTCTTGAGCGCACACAAATTCATCCACCCACTTGGGGGGAGTTTGTGCACAGGCTGAGTTCAACTTTGAGAATATTTGCTTTCTCCCGTTTTACAGCAAATCCAGCCAGTGTCTTTTTTTATGGTATCTGTCGAGTACTTACTATGTGCTAATCACTGTTCTAAGCGCTGGGGTAGATACAAGTTTAGCAGGTTGGACATTGCCCCTGTCCCACTTGGGGCTCACAGTCTAAGCAGGAGGAGTGTTTTCCAGGTTTAACTACCAGGGGAATCATCAGCTCTGGAATTTTTCCAACGACACCTGTGCCCATAGATTGCCATCAGGGAGACCTGGACCAAAGGAGCATTTGAGGTCAGCATTCTAGCCTTTTGTCTTTACAGAGTAGATAGAGAACCCCCAACATTTCTCTATCATAAACAACCCAATCTTTTGGGGATAAGCACGATCCATATCAAAGTGCGATGCTTCCTGCACCAGCCTATCTAAAACCGTGTTGATTTTATTGCCGGTTCCACCTGCCCAGGGAGGGATTAAATTTTTGTCGTTAGCAACGCTGAGCATGCCAGCTGTGGGGCCGGATATAAAGCCAGGAGAAGGCCGGGCCAGAGAAGAATCATGCTTTCTGCTGGAGGCGGGACAGCTTGGCATCAAGAAAAAGTCAGTAAGTGCAAGTCCACAGATGGGACGGGGAGAGGCCCCAGGACAGTGGAAACTGGGATCGTGGCTGACTCTCCAAGACTGGGAATTGGGTGACTGGGGAAGAAAGGAAATGAAGCTCACAGGTGGGGCTGGGGAGGGGAGCAAAGAGGAGAGGAGGGAACCAGGAACCAGGCCTTGGGTGTTCTCTCTGATGCCCACCTTCCGGGACCAGAACCTCGGACCCTTGGGGAGAGAGGGAGACTGAGAGGGATGTCATTCACTGAATTCCTTTCCCAGGATAGAGAGATCAGAAAATGGCACTACATCATGAAACGTTTGAACTCCAACTCCCCAGCCCCACACCTCAGAGAGGGGTTCCCCTATGATGCTTACCTCTGCAACATAATGGTCATATTTGGGACGCCTAAAGCAGTCCTTCATCTTTCTCCTGTATTGTCTATTCCTATCTCCTAGTACCCCACTCCTCACCCTGGTCTCTCAACAGAAAGTCGGTGGGGTCTGCTTTGTTCTACCCTTGACGTGAGTTATGAAAGAGGGGGCGAGAGGGCTGGGGAGAGATGCCAGAAGATACAGCTTTAATTATTCCCAGCTGGATGGAAAAATCTCTCTGTACCTCAGTTTCCCGCCTTCTGAATGTAGTGGAGAAATTGGCCTCGATCCAGGAGCCTTTTCAAAGCTGGGTCGTTGTCATCGGCTATTCATCAGGTTCCCATTCTTGAAATGAGTTTCATGCTTTTCTTTCAGATTCTCCCCCCAGGATCCCACGGCCTCGTTCTCACTCCAGGGGAAGCTCAATCCAAGAAGCCATGACTCTTCTACTGAAGGAGAAGCTGGCAGGAGCCCAAGCGGGCCCAGGGATTGGGCAGGGCCTTTCTGCCCAACTGCGTGGTCTCATTGGAGGCAGAGAAGCAGCACGGTAAGCAATGTGGTCTAGTGGTTAGGGCACGGGTCTGCGAGTCAGAGGACCTGGGTTGTGATCCCAGTTCCGCCACTTGTCTGCTGTGTGACCTTGGACAAGTCACTTCCCTTCTCTGTGCCTCAGTTCCCTCATCTGCAAAATGGGGATTCAATGCTTACTCTCCCTCCTACTTAGAATGTGAGCCCTATGAGGGACCCGATTATCACGTATCTACCCCAGAACTTAGTGCAGTAGTTGGCACATAGTAAGCACTTAACACGGATTTCATGGTTCATGAAGGATGAGCTGATTCCTCCTGGCTTTCTGACTGCCCCCCATTAGCCAAAAGCACAAGGGAGTAGCGGAGGGTCTCTCAGATCTTGGAGCTGGAGAGGGGAATAGTGGGGGCAGAAGTATGGGAGAGGCTTAAGGCCGAGCAATAAGTGAGGTTGTTCCTTATCCACTCAGAAATCCCTTTTGTGAGACTCTTCCTGTTCTGTTTTCAGAATGACAACAGAGGCCGCCTGGCAGGCTTGCTCCCAGGCTGTGGTGCCCTTTACTATCCACGACATATGCCCTGGAGTTTTCCACTCCCTAGCTTTTACTTCCATGAAGGGCACCCCTTCTGCTTTGAGCCCCTGAAAAAACTAGCCTGCCACATCCCCTCAGTCTCCCAGATCCCACCACCCTGAAGAATTCCAGCCCATGGTCTCAACTAGCTGGGCCCTGGTACAGATTGGGGAAAGGGGCTCAAACTGGAGCAGGGAGGACTAGAGGTTAGTCATCAAGCAGAACTTCCTAACCACAAAAGATCCATTAATTTGGATGTGACCTGTAATCCTTGTGCTATTCATAGGAAGCTCAAAATCTGGGCTTCACTGTCCCTGAATGCCAGGTATTTCTTTGTGTTAGTCATATTCTGAAGTTCTATGTGTGTGTGTGTGTGTGTATGTGTGTACACGTGCAGGAGTGGGTTCCGGCTGAAGTTTATATTTTGATGTTTGGCAACGGTCTCTGCACATCTGAGATTAGAATCCAACCTGTCTGGTGAACATTTGCTGGAAAAAGCTCTCTTGAAAGTGAGCCTTTCATTCTTCTTTGGGCAAATACTAAGCCCTAACCTCCTGAATCCAGGCTCATCCCCTTGCTTATGGCTCTGAAGAGCATCAAAGAGTGAAGACTTCTCTCACTGGCGCCTGGGCCTAACTGAAAACCTGCAGCCACATCACACGGGAGGGTGGGGGGAGACCTTTTGAGCACTCCTGCTTCCTCCTTCTGGGATCCCTAGAATTGGGTCACAGCGAGGCAGACTGGGAACTGTACCCCGAGGGGTCCACCGCGTGATCCTCAGGAGCTCCTGTCCCAAAGAGACCAACAGCAGCACCAACGCTCCCAATCTGGGTTGGGCGATGGAAAGGTAGTGCCCTCGGATCTGAGCTTGGGGCCCACCTGCTGGGCTGTTTTACTTGAACTTTAACCTGTGCTTGTCTCACCATTCAATGAATCAATCAATCGGTGGTATTTCCTGTATATATGTATATATGGTTGTACATATTTATTACTCTATTTATTTATTTATTTATTTATTTTACTTGTACATTTCTATCCTACTTATTTTATTTTGTTGGTATGTTTGGTTCAGTTCTCTGTCTCCCCCTTTTAGACTGTGAGCCCACTGTTGGGTAGGGACTGTCTCTATGTGATGCCAATTTGTACTTCCCAAGCGCTTAGTACAGTGCTCTGCACATAGTAAGCGCTCAATAAATACGATTGATTGATTGATTGATTGATTTACTGAGCACTCCCTATTGCCGATGACAGAGACATGAAGCCATCTTACCCCCTTTTCCCTCGTGGGTCATTCCGACTGGGAAACTTTTGCTCTGGCAAGCCTGACAGTTCTAGGCAGACAGAGGAGGCTTTGACCTGTCCTACTGCTTAGGCTCCATCTAGCCAGGGAAAGCACAACAGGTTGTGCCCAGATGCCAGACCCGGTTCCTATCCTGCCCTGGAGGAAAGTGCCCTGAGAGGGCAGGGGAGATAAGTTGGGGCTGCCACTTCCCAGGGCATTCTTAGGGTTCTTCTTTATCTGGGGAGAAGTGTGGCCTAGTGGAAAGAGCCCGGGCTTGGAAGTCAGAGGACACGGGTTCTAATTCCGGCTCCGCCACTTGTCAGCTGTGTGACCTTGGGCAAGTGATTTCACTTTTCTGGGCCTCAGTTCCCTCCTATTGAAAATGGGGATGAAGACTGTGAGCCCCACGTGGGACAACCGGATTACCTTGTAATCTACCACAGCGCTTAGAACAGTGCTTGGCACATAGTAAGCACTTAACAAATACCATCATCATCATCATCTGTTCTCTAGGGAGGAAGAGATGCTCAAGGCATGGTCTCGGTCTTGGAGTGCTCTGAATAATTAGCTATCTGGCCTTTCTAGGATCAATCAATCGTATTTATTGAGCGCTTACTGTGTGCAGAGCACTGTACAAAGCACTTGGGAAGTACAAGTTGGCAACATATAGAGACAGTCCCTACCCAACAGTGGGCTTACAGTCTAAAAGGATGAGAAGAGCCAGCCAAGTCCTAGGTTGCTATAGGTATTTAGTTGAATTCTGCCGGGGTGGACGTGTGTGTGTGTGTGTGTGTGTGTGTGTGTGTGTGTGTGTGTGTGAGAGAGAGAGAGAGAGAGAGAGAGAGAGAGAGTGTGTGTGTGTGCATGCACTTGGGCACACACTTTTTCAAGGCAAATTTGAAGTCCTTGCTTTTTGGGGAAACTTTAAAAATATCTCTGATTCATGCGAGCAAGCAGTGCTGGTTCGTAAAGGGCTTATTAGAAGCAAACCAATCCTCAGCCCTTCTCTGAACCACCGGACTGGGTGTTAATTACAACCTCAGGGGACTGAGCTCAGCCAGGACGCCCACCTTCCCCTGCTCTGCTCTGCTCTTCCACCAGACAAGGTCAGAAGCTCTCACGCTGTCGAGGCAGGGGGATGAGTTCAGCTATGGGGCACGGGACAGGGTCTTAGTCAGGGGTGGGGGCATTACCGTATTTCTCCCTGGAGCTTTCACACATCTGGACCATGATGTTCTCTGAATCCAACACCTTGCGTGTCAGCCTCCCCCTTCACTCCTTTCTCTCCTAGACAAATGGGGTTGAAAAGTTGGTGCAGTGTGGGAGACTTGATAAAGTAAAAGGAGAACCCAGGACTGCTAAGAAGCCATCGCTCTGCTCAGGGCAAGGTGGGTTATTTTTCATTTCATAATAATATTTGTTAAGTGCTTGCTATGTGCCAAGCACTGTAGTAGATACAAGATAATCAGGTGTCACATGGGGCTCACAATGTGAGTAAAAGGGAGAACAGATATTGAATCCCCATTTTGCAGATGAGATAACTGAGGCACGGAGAAGTGACTGACTTAATAATAATAATGATGGTATTTGTTAAGCACTTTACTAAGCACTGGGGTGGGTACAAGCAAATCGGGTTGGACACAGTCCCTGCCCCAAGTGTGGAACACAGTCTCAATCCCCATATTAGAGATGAGGTAACTGAGGCCCAGAAGAGTGAAGTGACTTGCCCAAGGTCACACAGCAGCCAAGTAGGGAAGCCAGGATTAGAACCCATGACCTTCTGACTCGCAGGGTCATGCTCTATCCACAAAACCATGCTGCTTCATGCTGACTTGCCCAAGGTCACACGGCCGGTATGATGCGAAGCCATTATTAGAACTCTGGTTCTCTGACTCCAGGCCTGTGCTTTTTCTGCTAGACCACGCTACTTCAGGCTGCTTGCCCAAAGTGCCTAAGACATCCATCTCCACTGAGGGCAATTCAAAAGGAAAGAGGGTAAATTCCAGCAGGAGGGGGCTAGGAGTGGCTCCAGGAAGAACTAGCTGACCTCGAACGCCACAGAAGCTCCTTTTCTGGAGGCTTTAAGCTCAGGGCAGAGATTTGCCTCTGTTTGGGATGATAGTTTAGGCATGCACATGGCCTGGAGGCAGCGAAGGAATGAATGTTATGAACTCTGCAGGTCCCTTCCAGCCTGAGGATTCTGAGCCAAAAGCAATAGACTTCTCTTCTTTGGAGAAGTCAAGATTTCAGCAGAGATTGTTTGTTCTCAGGGAGACACTCAGACAAAATATTGGGGACATCTGCTTCCCTCCAGAATCAAAACCCCCATGATGACATCTGGACCTTTCAGAAATATTGAGGTCATCATAGAGGGTTTCATTTTTTTTTCTTTACTTTATTCTTGCCTCTTCCTATGCCTCCTTCCCTCCCATCCCCCTTCTGGAGATGGGGCACTGGCCACTGAGTGGTTTCAAATCCCAACCTGCCCTGCAGAGACTTCGGGGAAAGCCTAGACATATCACCGGCCGCACTTCACTCCTGGCCTTTGAGGGCGAGGGGTCAGGGGCTTTCATGGAAGCGTCCGTTCCTCACCAACCTAGGCTGTGGTTCTCGAGAGGAGTGAGCTCACGAGGACCGCCACCGGAGAAGAGCCCAGCGGGTCTGAAGCCAGAACTCTCCTCTCTTCAGTCTCCCATAGCCAGCTTTTTGTCCTGGGTACTGCCAGAGGCCATCCACCCACCCTGGAAGCACCCACCCGGGAAGCACCCCGTGAACTGGGCTGTGAATTTGCAGCAACCGCTCTGCCGCTCACTCAAGAGGAGAGTCCTCAGAGTGCAGGGTGAGGATTCAGTGCGGAACTTGGGAATCTTTATGCTACATTTGGAATTCTGAGCTTGCAAATGAGAAGCGGGTGGCCCAGGTGAAAGATTGAAGCATATGGAGTCAGAGGGCCTGGGTTCTAATCCTGGCTCTACAACATATCTGCTGTGTGACCTTGGGCAAATCACTCAATTTCTCTTCGCCTCAGTAGCCTCACTTGTAAAATGGAGATTAAGCACCTCTCCCTTAGACTGTGAACCCAATATGGGATAGGGGCTCTGTCCAAGCTGACTTTTTTTTAAAGGATATTTGTTAAGCGCTTACTTTCTGCTAGGCACTCTACTAAGCCCTGGAGTAGATACAAGCTAATCAGGTGAACACAGTCCATGTCCCACATGGGAATCACAGTCTTAATTCCTATTTTACAGCTAAGGTAACTGAAACCCAGAAAAGTTAAGTGACTTGCCCAAGGTCACACAGCAGGCAAGTGGCAGAGCCGAGAATAGAACCCAGGTGTTTCTGATTCCCAGGCCTGTGCTTTATCCATTAGGCTATGCTGCTTCCCTGATTACTGTCTAACCCAGTGCTTAGTACAGTGCTTGGGTCATAATAAGCACATAACCAAAACCACAATTATTGTTGCTTAGATGTAACCTCCGCCATCTGGCTCCCTAAAGCCCTCCTTTCTGAGAAAGGCCACATCTGGGTGCTTGTCCCTCAGCTCAGCGTAAATGCAACAGTTCCTAAGCCAACAGAAACTCTGGTCACCATAGCAAGTTCATTCAAAGAGCAGGCCACTTTTGTTTATGAAATAACGTCCACCTTTGTTTATGAAATAATGGTCCACACTGCTCACGGTCGCTGAAGCCTGCTAAAAGCCGAAGTACCACCTTACCCTTGAAGAGAAAGTGTTTGTTCGCAAAGGCAGCAGTGTTTACAGGAAAATATTCTGTTGGATCTGATTCCTGGAAAATGGCCTGCAGCTAAGACACAACTCAGATAATTAAATAAGATGATCAGAAAGTTCCTGGTGCATTTTAGCTCATCACAAACCAGATTTCCCTCTCTCTTTCTCTCTCTCTCTCATTACAAATCAAATTTCTCTCTCTTCCTCTCTCCATCTTCCCCAGCCCCATGTTCATTTTTCTGGATCAATGCAAACCCAGTGAACGGAGAGAGAGAAATGAGAGAGAGCAGTGGCAGGGGGGAGGGAAGGGAAGGAGAGGTGAGGCTGGAGACTTGAACATTCTCTGACACTTGTGGTGGAGAAAAGAGCCACGCTGGAAGGTCAGCTCTGCAGTCAGGCCACAGGAAACCATTTCTCTCCAGCCCGCTCAGCTTCCGAGAGCCTGAGGAGGGCCAGATTCCTCCGAATGCCAAACAGCCCGCGGTTTATGGCTCTGGGCTTATTGCTGAGAGCACTGTCCTTTTTTTTGGCTATTATTTGTAACAATCCTCTCTAAAAAAGGCAGTCTAGGAAACAAAACCTGCATTTTGCAGTTGGCCCAGTCTTGGGGCCCTGCATTGGTCTTCAGTCCCAGATCAGCCCAGATATGTTTTCTTTCTGTGCCTTCTCTGAACTGACGGTTATCTCGCCGCCCCCTCAAAAAGACCGCACAGAATACAGCCTGGACTCCAAAAGACTAAGGATTTCCATCTGGGCACCAAGGCCTCCATCTAAATAACAGCTTTGATGAACAAAGCCTTGGCCAAGTTTCAGCATTGTGTCAGCTCTCTTGGGAATGGGCCACATCGGCCAAGCCTGAGCTGGGTTTAAACTGAGGATGGAGAAGATGGGAGAGAATGGAGAAGATCGGAGAGGATGGGAGGGAAGGGAGAGGTTGGACAAGATGGGAGAGGATGGAGAGGATGGAGAAGATGGGAGAGGATGGGGAAGACAGGAGAAGATGGAAGAGACAGAAGGGGATGGAGAAGACAGGAGAGGATGGAGAAGATGGTGAGGGGATGGAGAAGAAGCAGGAGGATGGAGAAGATGGGTGAGGTTGGACTGCCCTTCCAAGAGGAAGCTCAGGAGGTCAGAAGTCTGATATGACCCATCTGCCTAGCAGATATCTTTTTTTTGCCAAACACACCTGGAAAGGGAGGAACCTCTGGGAAAGAAAAGGGGCTGCAATTAGCCTTGTTTGGTTGCTCTTGTCAAGTTCTGGTAATGATGGGGGTTGGGGGAGGCTGGCTGGGGGCAGATGAATGGAGATTGAGGTGTTTCTGGAGACGTTGCTTTTCTGTCTAGGGGCCTGGGGTGCCAAATTTGGCTCTCTGTCCCTTGACTTGGTGCTTGGTGTCTTGCCAATGTTGAGCTGAGATTTACGGAGGAGGGGATGGGGCCAACTTCCCAGGGAAAGCCCCCAAGGGTGGTAGGGGTGTGTGTGGGGGGGTCTCAAAATGAAAATTGGTCTGCTCAGAAAACCCCCTCTTTTTTCCCCTGCAGAGACAGGGAAGTCAGTGAACCCAGCAAAAAGTCCAATGCCCCCCACCTCTCTTGGTTCCTTTAGAATACCTTGATCCTAGTTTCCCCAGAGCCTTCAGCAATAGGGTCAGGGCAGGACTGAACTCTACTCCCAGTTCCTTCTGGCTCTGACCTCACTTTGCACCTCTCCCTCAGCTGTTTAGTTCCCCAGCCCAGGTTCGGAAGCAGAGCCCAGTTTGGGTGGGGGAGAGAAAGAAGGGAGGGGAAGAGTTTGAACCGGTTTCCATGGGGGCCTTTGGCTGACATAAGTGTGAGGAGGGAGAGAGGTAGGGCAGGGGTGGCTGCAAATATGCCTGGGCCCCCAGGGACCCCCTTCTCCCCCATTTTGCTGCCCCCCCAAATGAAGGAGCTCCCCTAGGGAGCAGACCCTAGCTCTGAAGCAGGAGATGAGGTGAGAAGAAACCTATTTCAGTATGACAAGCTCAGGATGAGCCCTCCAGAGAAACCGTGGCAGACTGTGGAGCTGGGCTGCCCCAGCTGTGGAAAGAGCATGGGCTTGTGAGTCAGAAGGACCTGGGTTCTAATCCCAGCTCCATTACTCGTCTCCTGTGTGACTTGGGCAAATCACTGAACTTCTCTGTGCCTTGGTTACCTCATCAGTAAAATGGGGATTAAGACTGAGCTCCGTGTGGGACATGGACCGTGTCCAACCTGATTAATTTGTATCTACCCCAGGTAGTATGGTGCCTGGCACATAGTAAGTGCTTAACAAATACTAATAAAAAAAATTATGTACAAACCCACGCTGTTGGATCTGAGAGGGGCCAAGCTGGGGAACTTGGTGGAGGCAAGTTCACAGAGATAAATGAACTGTGCACTGAGGCAGAAAACAAGGTCAAGGATATTCCTGATTAATCAATAAATGAATGGTATTTATTGAGCACTTACTACATATGGAGTACTCAACTAAGCACCTGGGAGAGTACAATATAACAGAAGTGGTATTCTTCCAGGGTTTCCCTGAGGGTACGCCTGGCTGGGGAGGTCCATTAAGTGAGAGCAGCCTGAGCGGCCAGTACGGTGTATCCTCATCGGCCCTGACCTCAGGGGGAATGGGACTGATGATCTCTGCAGCGCTCTGGTTGGGGGAGTCGAGGGGAGAGGCCTGTCACCACAGACTTATGGGGCAGAAGCAGGCAGTATCAGGGAGGGCTGAGATACCATCTGGCTGCAGGGGCAGGAGCATCTAGGCAAGTGCGCGGGGAAGGGTGTGCCTGTCCATCTCTGCTGAACTGCTTCTGGTCAGACATAATAATGATAATAATAATCATAGTATTTGTTGAGCACTTATTATGTACCAAGCACTATACTAAGCGCCGGGGTGGGTACAAAGCAAATTGGGTTGGACAAAGTCCCTGTCCCATGTGGGGCTCACAGTCTCAAACCCCATTTTACAGATGAGGCAACTGAGGCCCAGAGAAATGAAATGACTTGCCCAGGGTCACACAGCAGACAAGCGGCGGAGCTGGGATTAGAACCTATGACCTTCTGACTTCCAAGCCCGTGCTCTATTCACTATGCCATGCTGGTGCTGCCTTTCCTGGATTGGCTCAGTAGCTGGTGTGGACACCCATTCTCAGCTGGTCCCGCTCTTTCCCAGTAGATTTTTCTGTCCTTTCCTAGGATATGGAGGTGGCCAGCACACTGGTGCCGACAGGAAAGGGTTACCCCCGCGGGGCCGAAGTACTGTCAGAGCACTTGGTTCGCTGGACAAAGCTCAGCCTCAACTTGGGGAGAACAGAATGCCAAACAGCCCTACCACTCGGCCGTCCCTCTTTTCCATGCCTCCCTTCGGCTTTAAGACGATACCCAGTACCAACCAATCTGGGCTCGGGAAAACATTTCACCAGGCCTGGGTTAGAGAGATGTCTCATCTGGATGCAGGCATGTGGCTTAGCCATTCTCAACCAATTTTCCCCCTACCTGGGTTCTAATCCCAGCTCCTCCACTTGTCAGCTATGTGACCGTGGGCAAGTCACCTCACTTTTCTGTGCCTCAGTTACCTCATCTGTAAAATGGGGATTAAGACTGTGAGCCCCACATGAGACAAGGACTGTGTCCAACTCGATTTGCTTATATCCACCCCAGAGCTTAGTAGAGTGCCTGGCACAAAGTAAGCGCTTAACAAATACCATCGTTATTATTATTATTGTCTTGCCCCAAGTTTCCTCCTCCTTGACCATGTCCCGGGGCAAGCCCCACAGCACCCACAGAACCCAGCAGTCCCTGCTCCAGTCATCTTTTCTTTCCACCTCTCGGCCTCTCAGATGCTCTGCTTGCTTCAATTTCCCCACAGAAGAACTGGCCCCACATTTAAGAAAAAGAATTATTTTCTTCTCTGTCCATCTGTGGGTGGGTATCAATGTGGCAGGGCTGTGTTGGAGTTTTATTTTGAAAGGCAAAAAAAGGAATCATCCCAGCGCTGTGCCGCCCAGCATTTCAGCTCTAATAATAGCCCCCAGCGCTTCTCCAGCACCTTTCCTCTAAGTCGTTCAGAGTGCCAGGAAAATGTTCATTAAGCCTCACAACTCCTCCAGAAGAGGAATATTTTTAAGCCATTCCATCCATGGGCACTGGAGACACAAACCCAGGAGTACTGCTGGGTAGCCCCTGTACAAAGACGTGTCTGCTTTACCCAATTACTTATACTGAGGGATGAAAGGACATTCCTCATACTGAGGGAGCCGAAGAGACGCACGCAATCCTCTTCAGACATCATCTGGGGATAAGAGCCAGGTCCCCACCAAGTTAGGGCTTATTCGAGCCAATCTGTAAACTCCTTGAGGTCAGGGATTATATCATATCTACCAACTCTACCTTACTCTTCCAAGTGTACTAAGGTACAGTGTTCTAAAAACAGTAGGCGCTCAACAAATCCCATCAATTGGGAGGGGGGGAGTGTAGGAGATGGGAGGCGGCTCAGAATGGGATTTATTTCCCAATCATTTCCTCTGGGGAGGGGTGTTCAGTCTCCAGATTCACCATGCCCCATCCCAGTGGCCAGCTGGGATTGCCAATCCCAGCCCTGGACACCAAACCCCCAAATCAAATGGGAGTTTGAATGATGTGGCAGGGCAGAACCAAGCCAAGAGCCCACACAATCTGGGATCCTTAATATGGAAAATCATTGATGGGCATGCCCCGGACCTGTAACCTGCCCTGGAGAACTACTGCATTCCCCTTCTGACAGTACAAAATATCCACGCTCACGCAGGGAGGAATGTGCCCTTAGCTTGTTCGGGTTAAAATCACCCACCACCTGCTGTGGACAACCTACATGACCAAGAACCAGCCTGCTCCACTGGAAATACAAAGGGAGTTCAATGGGACCAGCCTGAAAATTCTCTCCCCCAGCACGGGGAGCCAGCCGGTGAGTTTGAATTTGGGGTGTGTGTAGTTAGCATGCATTGTCTCCCTGGAATCCCCCAATCCTCCAAAAAAAAAAAAGGGGGGGGGGAAAGGAAAGGGGAAAAGAAAACACTTTTATAGCCTGAATCCAGTCCAACATTCCAAAAACTGAGCAAAAGCAAAATTCACAGAAATAGTGGCACTCCGCCTCCTACCTTCATAGCTCAACTTGATTTACGTGGTGTCCGACGAGCCTGCTGCCGACTGGGGAGGGAGACCACAGACCCTCTCAGACCCTCCCCAGTTTGCTTCACACCAGGTTTTGTGTCCCCAGAAGAGCCCCCTGCTCCCACTGGTTGATTTGGGCTGCTGCCACCGTCTCTCCTCCTTCTTGAGAGCTTTGTTTAGGGGACTCCCTTCCCAGCTCTAAGCCAGTGCCTCCGGAGGAGAGATCCGGGGGAGAAAAACGAGGAGGTTGAAGATTATTCCCTCCTGTCTCCTGTTGAGTGAAGGTGCTGTCAACTCAGCCCGGGGCGGGCCCCTCACAGCGGTGGAGGGGAAAGCGTGGAAAAAGCTCTCAGGGCAGAAAGTCACATGCGTTCTAAAAGAGCTCTCTCCTGCCTGTCCCACATTTCCCTTCTTCCCTGGAAGGTTGACTCTCTCCCCCAACTACTCTCGCTTCCCCCCAACACCTTTCTTTCTCTTTGTTCTCTCTCTCTTTTCTTCTTTTTTCCCCCTCTCACCCTCTCTCACCCTCTCTGTTTTTCTATCTCTCTGTCTTTCTCCGAATCTCTCGTTAGGTCTCCAGGTTGGGGTTGATCCCCAGGAGGAGAGAAGAGCAAGAGGCAGCAGCTGGACTAGTTTTCCTCCACCTCCTCTCTCTTTTTCATTCCACTGACTCCCCCCTCCTCTTGCTCTCTAAGGCTCCCGCTTTTTTCCCGCCAGCATTTTGGGGACCCTCCTTTTCTGCCTTTTCCCCTGCCACCTCCTGTATGTCCAGAGTGCTCCTCCATCACCGGGCCCACGCGACCTGCCCACCAGCCAGCAGGAATGACAGACAGGTAGGAACTATCTCCTCGTGAGACCTCAAAGCACCTTACACAACCCTGGGACTTGGAGGCTTCAAGACACCTGGGTGAGTCTGTGTGACCTTGAGCAAGTCACTTAACTTCTCTGTGCCTCAACTATCTCACCTGTAAAATGGAATTAAGACTGTGAGCCCCATGTGGGATTCGGACTGTGTCCAACCTGATTAGTTTTTGTCTACCCCAGCACTTAGTACAGTGCCTGTCACATAGTAAGCGCTTCACGAATACCAACCTGTTTAGCTTGCATCTACCCCAGTGCTTAGGACCGTAACTGGCCCGGAGTAAGCACTTAACAAATGCCATTTTTTTTAAAAAAGCAAACCTGTGAATCTTATGTTCTGGAGAGACCATCATCCGGTGGGGGGCATCCAGACAAAAAGGCAGTCCACTTTAACCATTCAGATCCCAGCACCCCAACTCCTAGGCCACAGCTCTGACTGAGGACCAAGCCCATCTTTCACTGCCCATCTCCTCTCCTCTCCACACACACATTAAAATCTCCTTTGCCAGGACACATGGACTTCTGCATGAGGCTCAGACAATTAATCTAATCAGATAGATCCCTGGCTCCACACCATTTATAAAGACTATTTTTAACCACCCAAGTTTCTTTGTTAATATATATTTAAAGCCTCCTCAAATAGAACTGGATCTGATCTGAACAGAAGTGAATCTCGTAAATGAGAAACAACAGAAAATCACCTCCACACATCAAGGCAGAGCTGGCAGAAGCGAGCTAGAGTACCCTATTAAATCTTCCTCTCTCCTCCTTAATCAATCAATCAATCGTATTTCTTGAGCGCTTACTGTGTGCAGAGCACTGTACTAAGCGCTTGGGAAGTAGAAGTTGGCAACAAATAGAGACAGTCCCTACCCAGCAGTGGGCTCACAGTCTAAAAGGGGGAGACCATGAGCCCCATGGGGCTCCTTAGACCATGAGCCCCATGTGGGAAAGGGACTGGGTCCAACCTGATTATCTCGTATCTACCTTAGTGCTTAGTACAGTGCTTGGCACACTGAAATACTTAACAAAGACCATAATTATTAAAGAGCAAGGAAGAGGAAAGCATTCAAGAAGCAGACCCCTCTTCCTCTCTCCTGCCTCTTTCTGCTGTCCCATCCTCAGGATTCCTTGGACAACAAGGACAACATTTTCCACCCCCCAACCCCCTGAACACACCTTGCTGCCAGTGAGGAATCCTGGTTCACTTCTGGTCAACTCTTTCACATGCCCAAAGTGGCACTTAATGCCTGGGAAGAAGGAATGTTCACCAGGATGAGCAGAGGAGACCCAGGACATGTAGTCCGAAGTGGGCAAACGCAATCAATCAGTCAGTGGTATTTATTGAACGCTTATTATGTGCAGAGCACTGTACTAAGTGCTTGGGAGAGTACAATGCAATAGAATTACACAGTACAACTCACACTGCACAACTCAGTCTCCTGACTCAACTTGAATCAGAATGGCTACAGAGCCCTTCACTGCCTGCCCGGGGAGGATTCCGAAGACCGTTTATCGGTTCCTACTGAGGCCAAGAACTTGGCCATCCAAGACTGCGGGTTACTTCCGTGGGTCCACCCTGGTGACAGAGAGGGGAAAGCTGAGCCCTGCAGGAAAGTGGGCCCAAGTGGGCAGGGTTTTCCGAATCCACAAAGAGCCCCTAGGCCAAGCAGCTCCTGTCCCCCACCCTCGCCCTGCCCTTCTCCAGGCACCTGGCACATCTCCATTCTGGCTCAAGGCTTGAAGTGGCCCTCAGCACAGAGGCAGCCAGCCTTGACTCTCAGATGGGCAGGAAGTGGGGAGGTTTTGGGGGAAGGGGGCAGGGGTGGCCAGTGCCCAGCGGGCAGATCACAAAGAGGGCACTGTTAGTGAGCAGGGTCAGACAGGGTGACCCATACTGGCAGGAGACACAACCTCGCTTGCTCCCGACTTTGCAGAAAGCCCAGCTGGATTTTCCTGTCACCAAAGGGACCCAGCCCCGGCCAGTCCCGAGAGCAACTGGCCTCTGTCTCTGGCCCTGGGACACCGTCCTTTCTTCCGCTCAGTAGCAGACTGCAGCTCTCAGAGGGATCTTTGGCATCCCAAAGGAAGTCATTTTCCTATTTGAGGGTTTTATCTGCTCTCCGTCCATACACCCCACCCAGCTGAGCCTCCCTGAAGCTCTGCTTCCCCATCTGACCTCGGCGAGGGCCTGGTGTCAGGATGGAGTGACCAGGAGGCCTCTAAATTGGGCTCCTCCCATCGTGATCCTGATTTTCCTAACACTGGAGTACAGCGCTGAGGTATATAAACTGCCCTGATATGTCTATTGTATAGCCTATTGGAAAGAGCACAGGGCTGGCAGTCTGAGGACCTGGTTTCTAATCCCAACTCTGCCACTTGTTTGCTGTGTGGCCTTGGAAAAGTCACTTATCTTGCCCCCTATAGACTGTTAACTCCTTGTGGGCTGGGAATGTGTGTATCAACTCTGCTGTATTGCTTTCTCCCAAGTGCTTAGTATATAGTATTCCGCACACCTAAGTGCTCAAAAAATACCATTGAATGACTGAACGATTTATTTCTCTGAGCCTCCATTTCCTTATCTGTGAAATGGAGATCCAATACCTATCCTTCTGCCTACTTAGACTTTGAGTCTGATTATTGTGTATTTATCCCAGTGTTTAGTAGAGTGCTTGATACACAGTAAATGCTTAACAGATACCAAAATGAATATTGTTACTGTCTTTTTCTGCCTCCTTCCACTCATAGCTCACTGTGGACAGGGAACCTGTCTACCAACTCTGTTATATTATACTGTCCCAAGGGCTTACTACGGTGCTCTGTATGCAGTAAGCGCTCAATAATTAGGATTGATTGATTGACCTTCCTGAGTCATGCTTTTGCAGGACCCCGGGAAAGGCTCTACCCATGGAAAAGGCAGACAGCCTCGGTGTCTCTGGAAGGAACGAAGCCCAGAAAGATTGGACCGAACGGCATTCGGGTGAGAGGAGTTGGACTCAGAAATGCAGAGTGGCTCAAGGAGGCTTCCGTTTAGAAGCATCTTCCTACCGTCTGAGGAACGTGGACCTGGACATCATTGGCGTCCAAAGGGGAGTGAGTGCCATCCTGGGGCTTCCTTTCCAAGCCGGGGGGACTCTCCTGATACTTTTGGCTTCTCCCAGGGAGGGACAGGAAGTCCTTCCCTGTCATCTTTAGACCTTCCAGGTGATGGCTGTCTCCATTCTGGTCCTGGAGGGAGAAAGAGAGCACATAGATCTGGTGTTAGCAGAGAGGGCCTCCGGGTCCAGGGGGAATGAGATGGCGTTTCAGGAACTCCGTCAGCGCGAGCTCCACCGGACGTGGCTCCGGAGTTACTGTACATGTTAGAGCCCTTCTCGGGGTGCAAAATGTATAGCAGGGTTCAGATGGGACAAAGCAGAGCCATCTGGATTTACAACTAAGAAGGGAGGGAAACTGGAATGGGGTGGGTTCTTCTTATGCTGCATAAGCACCTGTTGGCTGGAATATGAGTCCTGAATTCAATAAGAGCCGTGGAGGAGCAGCGTGGCTTAGTGGAAAGAGCACGGTCCTGGGAGTCAGAGGACCTGGGTTCTATTTCCAGTTTAGGCCCTTGTCTGCTCTGTACCGTAAGTCACTTCACTTCTCTGTGGCTCAGTTTCCTCATCTGCAAAATGGGGATTCAGTGCTTGTTTTCCCTCCTACTTAGACTGTGAGCCCCATGGAGGACAGGGACTGTGACCAATCTAGTTAACTTATATCTACCCCAACACTTAGAACAGGGTTCGACACATAATAAGCACTTAACAAATACCATGAAAAATGTTTTGGAGAACCTGGGAGACATGGAAAGTGAATAACACAACTGGAAGCTCTGGAAATCTGAGTTCTAATTCTGCTTTGTTAATGGTTTGCTTTATGATCTTGGACAAATCCCTGAATCTCTCTGTGCTTCACTTTCCCCATCTCTATAATGGGGATAATGCACCCAGTTATCAATTGATCAATCGATCGTACTTATTAAGCGCTTATTGTGTGCGGGGCACTGCATTAAGTGCTTGGGAGAGTTCAACACAACAATATAACAGACACATTCCCTGTCCACAATGAACTTATAGTCTGGTTCTTCCAGAACATGTGTTTCCACTATGCATTTTGGATCAAATGCTGTTAGGGAATTCGGAAAATTGCGACAACTCGCAGCCATTTGGGCAAAACAAGATGGAAAGTAGGATGTGCAAATTATGTGCTTGCATGTAGCTCCAGTCAAAGCGTGAATTGTAACACATATTTTTCTTAATGTGGGATCAGTCAAGGCTGTAACACCTGTGTTCTATGAGAAATGCATGCATCTGCTGTTTTCTTTCTGACAAAATGGTTTCTGTCTTTGAGGGGATGGGCAGAAGAGGGTCAAGGGAGTTTTTGCAGGAATCCATCAGGCAACCAGTGATATTTATGAGTGTTTACTGTATGCAGAGCACTTTATCAAATACTTGGGAGGCTTTAATACAATGAAGTTGGTAGAAAACAATCCCTGCCTCCAAAGGATTTACAGTCTATTGGGGGAGACAGACATTAAAATAAATGGCAAGGGAAATGGCAGAGTATAAAGATATGTACATGAATGCACTGAGGCTGTGAGTTGGGGGGGATATCAAAATGTTTAAGGGATGCATTGGTGATGCAGAAGTGGGATACACATAGGGGAAATGAGGGCTTAATCATATCTCTTTGAGGAAATATGACTTTGAAGTAGGGAAAGTGGAGGCCTGTCGGATATGGCGTGAGAGGAGTTCCAGGCCAGAGGGACAATGCGGGCAAGGGGTCAGTGGTGAGGAAGATGAGATTGAGGTACAATGAGTAAGTTGGCGTTTGAGGAACAAAGTGTATGCATTGGGTTGTAGAAGACGATCAGTAAGGTAGGGTAGGAGATAAGTGATAGAGTGTCTTTAAGCCAATGGTAACAAGTTTCTGTTTGATGCAGGCAATCACTGGAGGTTTTTGAGGATTGGGGAGAGGTGGAATGGATTTTTTTTTTAAATCTGGTCAGCAGCGTGAAATATGGACTGGGGTGGGGAGAGACAGGAGGTAGGGAGGTCAAAGAGGAAGGCCGATGCAGCCATCATGGCGTGATAGGAGAAATGTTTGGATCAGCATAGTGGCAGTTTGGAAGTTGTAGAAGAGGTGGATTCTAGAGACGTTGTGAAGGTTAAATTGACAGAATTTGATAGACTGAATATATGGGTTGAATGAGAGCTTGGGAGGGTCAGGAGGAAAAGGAAATGTGTCAGGCCCAAAACAGGAGACTGCTGTCAAATCCATGGCAATTCTTCAGAGAGACAGAGCAAGGAGGTTGTTGGAGCTGAAATCCTTGGCTTCCACCAACCCCGGACTGGGCCAAGGCTCAAGAGTGTCGGCCTGTACCTGAACTTAGGACCTCTTGCAGGGACTGATGCTGTCTGAGCTCACTTCGCCTGTCCCACCGTCGAACCCCAGCCCACGTCATCCCCCTGGCCTGGAATGCCCTCCCTCTGCACATCCACCAAGCTAGCTCTCTTCCTCCTTTCAAGGCCCTACTGAGAGCTCACCTCCTCCAGGAGGCCTTCCCAGACTGAGGCCCCTCCTTCCTCTCCCCCTCCTCCTCCTCTCCATCCCCCCCATCCTACCTCCTTCCCCTCCCCACAGCACCTGTATATATGTATATATGTTTATACGTATTTATTATTCTATTTGTACATATTTATTCTATTTATTTTATTTTGTTAATATGTTTTGTTTTGTTCTCTGTCTCCCCCTTCTAGACTGTGAGCCCACTGTTGGGTAGTGACCGTCTCTATATGTTGCCAACTTGTACTTCCCAAGCGCTTAGTACAGTGCTCTGCACACAGTAAGCGCTCAATAAATACAATTGAATGAATGAATGAATGAATCTGGGGTAGGGGAGTGATAGGGGTTTGTGTATGGTGACGGGGGCTTGTGTATGCAGGACAGCAGTGTTGAGAAGTAGCGTGGCTCAGTGGAAAGTGCATGTGCTTCGGGGCCAGAGGACATGGGTTCTAATCCTGGCTCTGCCACTTGTCTGCTGTGTGACTTTGGACAAGTCACTTAACTTCTCTGTGCCTCAGTTCCCTCATCTGTAAAATGGGGATGAAGACTGTGAGCCACACATGGGACAACCTGATTACCTTGTATCTACTCCAGTGCTCAGAACAGCGCTTGGCACATAGTAAGCGCTTAACAAATACCATAATTATTATCATTATTACTAAGTGCACTGTCCTTGTCTATAGCGGAATGTTATTAATTGTTTTTTTAAAAAATTGTATTTGATAATCAGGTTAGATACAGTCCCTGTCCCTCATGGGGCTCACTGTCTAAGTAGGAGGGAGAAGGATTTCATCTCCAATTTACAAATGAGGGTAACTGAGGCACATAGAAGTTAAATGACTTACCTAAGGTTACACAGCAGACTACTGGCCAGGATTAGAACCCAGGTCTTCTGACTCCCAGGTCTGTGGTCTTTCCACTAAGCCACACTGCTTCTGGAGTGTGTTGCAACAGCCAGTTCATTCATTCATTCATTCAATCGTATTTATTGAGCACTTACTGTGTGCAGAGCACTGTACTAAGCGCTTGGGAAGTACAAGTTGGCGACATGTAGAGATGGTCCCTACCCAACAACGGGCTCACAGTCTAGAAGGGCCGGTTCTGATCTTGTTGGAAATAACCAAACACTTCTCCTCCTCCTCAGCTATCCCCAACCCCCATACCCCGTGCTCCTCCACAGGAGACTCAAAAAGGGTCTGAAATGAAAAATTGCAGAGTAATTTGGCCTGGTTCCCACCAAGGGGATGCAGAAAGAACAAAAAGTTCCTGACTTACTTTCCAGCAAAGGAAGGAAGAGCACAGTCACTGTGGAACTTCACAGGATTGAAGTCTTTTTGCTTTAATGGGCATGACGAGAGGGGAAGAATGGTATTTGTTCATTGTGGCATTTGTTAAGCGCTTACTATGTGGTAGGTACTGTACTAAGCACTGGGGTAGATAGATGATCAGGTCCCACATGGGGCTCACAGTTTAAGTAGGAGGGAGAACAAGAATTGAGTCTCCATTTTGCTGATGAGGAAACTGAGGCAACAGAAGTCAAGTGACTTGCCCAAGGTCACACAGCAGAAAAGTGGATGAGCTTGGATTAGAACCCAGGTCCTTTGACTCTCAGGCCCCGGCTCTTTCCACTAGGGCATGCTGCTTCCTCTGCTTCCCCAGAATGCATGGAAGACAACTGGATAGGAGTTTTCCCTTCCATCTGTCCCAGTCGGAGGCTTCAAGAGCCCAGGCTTGGGAGTCAGGCATTTGAGCATTCATGTGAACTAATGCTAATTAATTCATTTGTTTTAACTGAGCATTAAGAAAAGCAGCCCAGCCTAGCGGAACGGTCAAGTGTCTGGGAGAAAGGGTATCTGGGTTCAAATCCCAGCCCTGGCACCTGTCTGCTATATGACTATGGACAATTCACTTCACTTCTCTAGGCCTCAGATTCCTCTGCCACTAACCTCCTCACTGTGCCTCGTTCTCACCTGTCCCTCCGTCGACCCCCGGCCCACATCCTTCCCATGGCCTGGAATGCCCTCCCTCCACACATCCGCCAAACTAGCTGTCTTCCTCTCTTCAAAGCCCTGCTGAGAGCTCACCTCCTCCAGGAGACCTTCCCAGACTGACCCCCCTCCTTCCTTTCCCCCCCAACCCCCCCACCCTACCTCCTTCCCTTCCCCACAGCACCTGTATATATGTTTGTACAGATTTATTACTCTATTTATTTTACTTGTATACATTTACTATTCTATTTATTTTATTTTGTTAATATATTTTGTTTTGTTGTCTGTCTCCCCCTCCTAGACTGTGAGCCCGTTGTTGGGTAGGGACCGTCTCTGTATGTTGCCAACTTGTACTTCCCAAGCGCTTAGTACAGTGCTCTGCACACGGTAAGCGCTCAATAAATATGATTGAATCAATGAATTCCTCATCTGTAAAACAGAGATAAAAACACTTGTTCTCCCCCTCAGATTATGTGCTCCTGATTGGGTAGGGACTGTGTTCTGCCTGATTATCTTGTAGCTACCCCAGTGCTTGTAAACTAATAATAGCAATAATAATAATAATATAATTACCAGATAATAATAATAACACTGCTGACATATTTGCTTTCATTTTCCTAGTCATGTTCTTTCCATGTTTTGCTCCTTATTGTTATGGTGGTTATCATAATAAGGAGCAGAACTTGAAAAGGGCCAGACCAGGAAAATGAGAGCAAATGGGAGCTGACAGAAGCTGACCAGGAACCAAAAACACAGAAAAAATGCAGTTTGGAAGCCTCAGAGATACTACTGGATTCTTGGAGGCTGACCTTGCTTGGGATGGGGTTGCAAAAAGGGGTTTGGAAATTATAGGCCAAATGAAGTTATGGAGAGTAGTGGATAACTCATTTTCCGGGCTGTGGGATTGGAGGAGCAGCCAATATTTAATTATGGGCTAATTATTAGGAAGCAGTGAGGTCTAGCTGAAAGAGCACTGGCCTGAGAGTCAGAGGACCTGGGTTCTAGTCCTGGCCCACCGTGTGACTTTGGGTAAGTCATTTAATTTCTCTGTGCCTCTGATTCCTCATCTGCAAAATGGGGATTCAATACCTCTCCTCCCTCCCACTTAGACTGTGAGCCCCATGTAGGAGAGGGACTGTGTCTAACCTGGCTACTTTGTATCTACCCCAATGCTTAGTGTAGTGCTTGGCACATAGTAAGAGCTTAACAAATAATGTCACAATCATCATCATCACTGGTATCAGACTTCCAGGAAGGGACCCACGAGGATCAGAGATGAGGGGTCATGAGTATATAAAAAAGGGGATCTGGGTGACATAGAGGAAAATAGGAGTGAAAGCTCTCAGAGAATCCCAATAATAAACATTTTAGACAGAAGATAGGCTAATAAAAAGAACTTCCAAAGAAGAGACTTTCCGGAAGGACCTGATGCAGAGGGAGCTCTAGCCTAAGGAGAAATGGGGGAAAAAAATGAGAAACCTGAAACTAAGGAAGGAAATAGATTGGGAACAGTCACACCCACAGTTTCTCTTCAAATACTGCAGTTGCTGGATCGTTCTCGGCAAAATGAAAATGGGGTTGGAAAAGAAAACGGTCAGTAACGTGGGGATGCAGAGCGGGAGGGAAAACAGGATGTTTGTAAATGTTGTCACTGCCAACGTTTCAGGCTTCCGATCTGTGTGGCATCTTTTGACGAAAAGCTGTGTGGTTGTGGACCTGTGTGAAAGCTTAGTGCTGTTCAGAGGAAAGAGGCTTTCTCAAACCTGAGATGATGGTGATGTTCTAAATGAGATGCTCTGGGTATGGGGATGAGAGCAGGGACAGATGGAAGGCTTTAACCCGCCTCTCCCTCCCCCGTTGCCAGCAGCGCCCAGAGAGCAATAAAGGGCCCACATTTGTCACCGGGAGCTGAAAGCCGAGAGACATTAATGCCAAGAGCCTGCCAATGGAAAGGGTCGTTTTCGAAATGGTAAACACAGCATTTGCTGGCTGGGTGCCTTTTCAGCTGGTCTCCTTCATCCTAGCTCCCTAGAAACCCTCGACTAATCTGGTTGACCATGGTGATATCTGCTAATTGCAGGCTTCCTGCAACAGAGACCCATCAACAAACCACTCCATTGATGCTTAATCTCTCCCGCCTAATGACTGTGAACTCTTAGGCTCTTCACCTGCCTCTGCTCACCTCCCTTCTCCGACAATCCAGCTCCACTCACCTTTTCCAAGGGGAGCTTCAGTAAATCCAAACTGTCCATACTGTGCCTCTGTATCCTTTTAGGTCTGGCGCCTGAGAAGTGCAATATGCAAATTGAGATCAATTAAACACTCAGCGTTGAAATAGAGAGGGCATCTGTCCCATTATCCCCTAGTATTCTTGAGATGGGGGGATATCTGTCCCCTTTTAAGAATCCGAAGGGAGAGGTTCAGCAGTTTCCCTTAGGTCTCACAGTGAGACAGGATTAGAATCCATGCTTCTTGGCTGCCTCATTCCCTGCTGATCAACCAATCGATCAATAGTTTTCATTGAGTGTCTATTGTGCATAGAGTACTTAATTAAGCCTTGAGAAGAGTTCTCTCCCAAGTGCTTGGTACAGTATTTTGCACTCAATCAATCAATGGTACTTGTTGAGTTCTTATTATGTGCAGAGCACTGACAAAACCCTTGGGAGAGTATAATTCAATGGAGTTTGTAGACAGGATCCCTGCCCACAAAGAACTTAAAGTTTACAGCATTCTGTAGGTGTTCAGTAAATATCACTGATTGGCTGATACATTAGAAAGAAAATTGTTCTTTCATTAGCGCCCATTGGCCTATTTGCTTTTATCAAGGAACTTAAGCACCTTGATATTCACCCCTCCCTCAGCCCCATAAGCACTTCTGTACATCTCCATCTGTAATTTATTTTAATCAACCAATCAATCATATTTACTGAGCACTTACTGTGTGCAGAACATTTATCTCCCCCTCTAATCTGTAAGCTCATGTGGGCAGGGATCGTCTATACCTATCTGCCCTGGGACTGTAATGGGGCGATCTCTCAGACAACAGGGAACCCCTTAAAAGACAGGATTTAACTATTAGACCTGTGACCTTGAACTGTTCCAGAGATTTTGACTGCAAAGGAGAGAGAGGGTGATTTGTTCTGCTCCTTAACACTCTGAAGTTGAATCCAAAGGAGCTGCTAGGATGTGTGCATTTGAATGGAGTGGAAATAATAACGCAGTGGAAGGCCCAGAGAAGACAGAATCGGGCCGATTCCTGTTGCCACCGAACGACAGGATATTTGATTTGTGGCTTTTGGGAAAGTTCAATAGGAGAGAGGTACAGCTTGTTCTGTAAAAATGTACACACTCTTTCACCCTTAATGCTAAATAAATAAATCTATCTCGCAGTTCTCCTTCAAGAACAGGGTGAAGGTAAGGTCCAGCTTAACCTGAAGCCATGGTAGCAAAAGGCCGCATGCAATACCTCGGATGCTGTGCCAGGAAGCATAGCAGTAGGAGTGGCAGAAGGAGCAGTGGGGGAGAGGGGGCCTTTATCTAACCAGACCTTTGTTTTCATATTGGAACCTTGAACAAGTGAAATTACAACTCTCCGACTCCTGCAGAGTCTGGGATAATTGTCTCTAATATAGACCCAGACCAACCCCAAAAAGCCTGCCAGGGGAGAGCAGTAGAAATGCCAGTTAAATCACACACCTTTTTTAATTAGGACTGACACGAGCTGGACTGCGTGGGGTCACAGTGTGGTGAGCGTTGCATTGTTTGCTTTATAATAATCTGGTTCATTAGACTTTTCACTTACTTTTCACTTCACCCCTACCCCACCGATCCCAAAGTCTCTCTATCAGAGAAGCTTACAGACAGCTCTTCAAAGCCTGTTATCCCAGTGCTACAAGCTCTGCTGGGAATGAATAGGGTTTATTTTGGGAACTCTGACTGAACCACTCTTAACCTGGAGAGTCCTGGAAATCCTGGAACTTGGGGATTGTTCGTTCATTCCTTCAATCGCATTTATTGAGCACTTACTGTGTGCAGAGCACTGTACTAAGCATTTGGAAGAGTAAAATATAACAGTAAACAGACACATTCCTGGCCCACAACAGTCTACGGGGGGAGACAGACATTAATATAAATAAATAAATAAATTATAGGTATGTACATAAATGCTATGGAATGGACTGGGGGGATGAATAGAGGGAGCAAGTCAGGGCAATGCAGAAGGGAGTCGGAGAAGAAGAAAGGAGGGCTTAAGCAGGGAAAGCCTCTTGGCAAAGTTGTCATTTCAATAAGGCTTTGAAGACGGGGAGAGAGTTGTGAGACCTCAGACCCATTTCCATCCCTCCCTCCAGGAAGCCCAGTTGTTGGAAGTCCCTGGGACAGCGTTAAAGGGTTCATCTTGGATTAAAACTTCAGATTTCTGAAAACCTGCCTGCTATCCCTATCAATAGGTACAGCTTCTCAGAGATGGGGTAGAAAAAAGATCAGTTTTTCAGAAGTAAGGCAGGAAGGAGGAAAAAGAAACAGAGGTCTTAGTGGACCACAAGCTGATTACGAGTCAGCAACATAGTGTTGATATTGAAAAGACCATTATGGGTGGGCTTGAGATGTATCAGTAAGCACTTAGTACAGTGCTCTGCACACAGTAAGTGCTCAATAAATACGATTGAATGAATGAATCAATAAGAGTGACAATGATTCTGATCGTAACGATAATAATAGTAATAATAATAACAATAGTGATACTTAAGAGCTACAATACTACAATACTACAATACTTAAGTGCTACAATACTAAGTACATGGGGTAGGTACAAAGTATTCAGGTTGGACACAGTCCCTGTCCCAACCGGGGTTCACATTCCAAGTAGGTGGATGAAGGAATGTGACACACCTAAGAATTGGGAAGTGAATCCGGAAGGAATGAGAAGCAGCGTGACCTAGTGATAACTATGGTATTTGTTAAGCACTTACTAAGTGCCAGACACTGTACTAAGAGCTGGGGTGGATACAAGCAAATCGAGTTGGACACAGTCCCTGTCTCATGTGGGGCTCACAGTCTCAATCCCCATTTTACAGATGAGGTAACTAAGGCACAGAGAAGTGAAGTGACTTGCCCAAGGTCACCCAGTAGACAAGTGGCGGACCCAGGAGTAGAACCCATGACCTTCTGATTCCCAGGCCCATGCTCTATCCACTCCCTCATGCTGCTTCTTACTACAACATGCTGCCTTTCATTGCCTACTGGGAGCCCACTGTTGGGTAGGGACTGTCTCTATATGTTGCCAACTTGTACTTCCCAAGTGCTTAGTACAGTGCTCTGCACACCGTAAGCACTCAATAAATACAATTGATGATGATGATGATGATGATAGAACCCGGCCCAGGGATTCAGAAGAACTTGGATTCTAATCCTGGCTCTGCCACTTGTCTGCTGTATGGCCTTGGACAAGTCACTTATTTAACTTCTCTGTACCTCAGTCACCTTATCTGTAAAATTGGAAATTAAGACTGTGAGACCCCATGTGGGACATGGACCGTGTCCAACTTGATTAGCTGATATCTACCGCAGAGTATAGTACGGTGCCTGGCACATAGTAAGTGCTGAGCAAACAAACAAAAAATGTGTTCTTTTCATCCTTTGCTCTGTGGCCCTTATTGGATATTGTGCTCAATTTGCTCTTTAAAAAGAGAAACTGGAGAGGGTCTAGAGAAGTGTGACAAAAGTGAACAAAGAGTCAAGACAGGGACCCTGAGAGGGAAAAAAGATAAAGAAATGTATCTTTAATAAAATTAAATTAATAATAATTTATAAAATATAATTACTATATAATATAATAATAAATTAAATTAAAAAATAAAGAAAGTTGATTAAGCCTGAAGGAAAGGTGGCTGAAGCAGAGTGGGGGTGCTCAGTGAGTCTTAAAGGCTATGAAGGCGTTTAGTGGGAAGAATATCGACTAGTTGTTCTCCAAGTCCACCCGAAAGGACGGAGCAAGAGGAAATGGGCTTAATGAAAGCAGGGGAGAATCTGGATGTTAGCAAGAACTTGACCATTAGAAGGATAAAACACTGCAAAGGGCTACCAATCAACCAGTCGTGTTTGAGTGCTTACTGTATGCAGCACACTGTACGAAACATATGGGAGAGTACAGTACAACAGAGTTGGTAGACATGTTTCCTATCTACAATGGCAGATTTTGAAATCATACATGTGTGTCCTCGAAGAAGTAGCATAGGCCCGGGAATCAGAGGACCTGGGTTCTAATCCAGACACTGCCACATACCTGCTGTGTGACCTTGAGCAAGTCAGTTAACTTCTCTGTGCTCAATTCCCTCATCTGCAAAATGGGGATTCAATACCTGTTCTTCCTCCTTCTTAGACTGTGAGCCTCATGTGGGACATGATTCTCTGGCATCTATCCCAATGCTTAGTACAGTATTGCCTACACAGTGCTTAGTACATAGTGAGTGCTTAACAAATATCACCATTATTAGTAGTATCATATATACTAGAGGATGGGTTAGGCATCCATGTTATCTTGTACTCTCTGAAGTGCTTAGTACAGTGCTCTGCACACAGTAAGGGCTCAGTAAATACAACTGATTGACTGACTGACTGACTGACATGGGCCTGAAGGCAGGGGCTGGCTCAGATGACCCTTCAGAGTCTCTTCCTGTCCTGGGGTCGGAAGGGTCTACGTTAACTGGGCTTGGCAGATCAGGTAGAAAATTCCTGAGTGGACCCAAAGATTGTCCACGTGTGACTGAGCTGGAGCATAACTGACCTCACAGGGGAGAAGTTCTCTGCCTTTCTTCTCCATGGGTGAGAGGACAAGGATGCCAACCCCTGATGCTGCAGCTACAGCAGGAGGAAGACAACTTTTCCTGGCCCCGAGTCATTTCTGTCTCGAATGCATCCGCACCTCATCACTTGTGCTCTGAAATGCTGGATAATTAAATTGCCTGGATGAAAATGAATTGGTCTTCCAAGGGGATTCTTGTTGAGCTCCGAGATAATAGGACACAGTCCTGATGAGATCATCCAGCGCAGAAGGCCATTTCAAATGGCAATCTGTATCCTGGCCAGAGTCGGAGCCAGGCGGACCCTCAGTTAAAGTAGACCCGGAGGCCTGGAGGCTGAGCACTCCGGGCCGGATTGGTTAGCGTTCAGCTGTCTGTGGGGGCTCCAGCCAAATCAAAGCAGGGAAAAAGCCATCCTCAGCCACCTGGCTGCTGGACGTTTGCCTGGCTGGGCCCATCTGGGAATGGTGTGAATAGTCAATGCCTCCAACAGTATCACCTTGCTCTCTCCACAAATTCGCAATACGTCACTGACCAGGGATGGTTATTTCAGAGGGATGGAGACAGAACAAGAAGACATGGTTGTAGCTGCAGCATAAAGAGTTGAGGTGAGAATCAAGGAGGAACTTGACAAGGGAAGGTAAATTACATATGAGAGGTTCCCCAGAGAGGCTGAAGAGGTCTGTTTCTCAGGAGCACTTTGGATATAGGCTAGCTACAGCTCTCCATCTGTTCGGGCTAGTTTTTGAGAGAAGTAGGAAACTGAATGAGATGACTTGAATAGATCTGTCCCAGCCCAAGGATTTCAGCATTCATTCTTTAAAGCTACATGGGTCAGACCTGACTTAAAATGGCAGGTTTTAGCCATTGGTGAAACTGCTGCTTTTCACTTCTAGTTTTTTGAAGCGTGGGCAGAAGGATTTGAAATGACGAGTTCACCGGCAGAGAGACTGACTTTCTATGTGCCCGTTCTTTCCATAGGGACAGAAAGAAGATGGTTCATTTTAAGTGGTATTGGAGAATGGGTAGGGAATCAACCCTGCTACAGGATCCCTTTGCCCTGAAACCTACAGAGATTATAAATACAATGGACGAAGGACAAACAGAAAGTCCCCAGCTGTGGCTCCAAAAAGGGATTATCACATTCTTTACATTTTTTTTTCTTTTAAATCTGCCTTTGGAGTGTTATTCTGCATGGTAAGGCCCAAATCTATGGCACCTTGACCTAATAAAAAGAGCCCAGTTAAATGTTTGGGGATTTTCAATTGGTTACAGAGTTAATGACACACCGTCTAGTGCTTTTCTTGAATCTGCAACAACACTAAGTAACTCAAAAGATAAAGTGATTATGCTTTGTTCTTTAAAGCCTCCTTTCCTTTACTAATAAAATATGCATAATCAGAAATTACGGTAGCTAATGCAGGTTCAACAACTAGGTTTTACACATCAGGAAAATTACTGGGGCATCCTCATGAACTGCCCAGCTTTTCCACTCCCAGGCTCATTCCCAATAGATAAACACCTGGTTACCCCTCTATTAACAACAACAACAGCAGCAATAATAATAATAATAATAATTGTGATATTTGTCGGTGCTTACAATTGGTAATAAAGGCAGCTCTTTTCCCCACTGTCTGCTTTCAGGACTTGCCATCTGCAGAGCTTGGTACATTGGAAGAACGAGAAATAGTCCCTGCCCTGGAGGAGCTGACACTCTGCTGGGAAGGTCAGGACAGACACATGGATATTAGACCAGGCACTGGGGAAAGGGATTGAAGTTTTAGGATCCTCCAGACTGTAAGCTCATTGTGGGCGGGGAACATGTCTACCAATTCTGTTGAACTGCATTATTATTATTACTATTATTATTATTCATTCACTCATATTTATTGAGCACTTACTGTGTCAGAGCACTGTACTAAGAGCTTGGGAAGTACAAGTTGGCAACATACAGAGACTGTTCCTACGCAACAACGGGCTCACAGTCTAGAAGGGGGAGACAGACAACAAAACAAAACATGTAGGCAGGTGTCAAAATCATCAGAATAAGTAGAATTATAGCTATATGCACATCATTAACAAAATAAATAGTGTAGTAAATATGTACAAGTAAAATAAATAGAGTAATAAATATGTACAAATATATACAAGTGCTGTAGGGTGGCAGGGGCGATGGAGAGAGGCAGAAGAGAGGAAAAAGGGGGCTCAGTCTGGGAAGGCCTCCTAGAGGAGGAGAGGTCTCAATAGGGCTCTGAAGGGAGGAAGAGAGCTAGCTTGGCAGATGTGTGGAGGGAGGGCATTTCAGGCCAGGGGAAGGACGTGGGCCAGGGGTCGATGGTGGGACAGGCGAGAACGAGGCCCAGTGAGGTTAGTGGCAGAGGATCAGAGGGTGCGGGCTGGGCTGTAGAAGGAGAGAAGGGAGGTGAAGTAGGATGGGGTGAGGTGATGGAGAGCCTTGAAGCGGAGAGTGAGGAGTTTTTGCTTGATTTGTAGTTTGACAGGCAACCAATGGAGATTTTTGAGGAGGGGAGTGACGTGCCCAGAGCATTTCTGTATAAAGATAATCTGGGCAGCAGAGTGAAGTATAGACTGAAGCGGGGAAATTGAGACTGAAGCGGAGCACTTACTGTGTCTCAAGCACTGTTCTAAGCACTGGGGTGGATACACATTAATCAGGTTGGACCCAGTCCCTGACATTCATTCATTCATTCAATCGTATTTATTGAGCGCTTACTGTGTGTAAGGCATTGTACTAAGCACTTGGGAGAGTACTATATAACAATAAACAGACATATTCCCTGCTCACAATGAGCTCAAAGTCTAAGTGCTCAATAAATACTGCTGATTAATTGATCCAGCCCCTGTTTTCGAGTAACTGATGGTCTGACATGGGAGACAAGATGGCCCATACATTCACGGACAACTAGACAAAGACGCTCATGTCAGAGGTGTAGAACAGGAAGGATGCAGGCAACTACAACAGGGATATGTTACCAAAGATTTCCTATGGAAAATCTGTTTCAGGGAAGCTGGGCTAACCGGTGCCCAAGATAATGATGAGTAAGTGAAAGCTGGCCTTCCAGCCTGCTAGAAATACTCACCACACCCGGCAAATATCTGTCTCCATCTCCGTCTCTGCGGAGGAGAGGGAGGGCGTCTCTTCTTGTTGTCCCCCAGATAGCCTGGACTCAAACTCAGTTTCGCCACCTCCTCTCCATGGCTGTTCACCCCAGCCCGGCCCTCCCATACAGCCCGACCCTCCACCATTAAGGCGTCCTTGCTTTCTCTCCCTGCAGCCGGAGTGGAACCAGAAAGATTTCCCTACTGAAATCACTGCCTGAATGTTTTCTGGTTCATTTCTTCCTTCCAGCCCCCGCCCCCAACAACCCAGTGTTTACTGGCACGGGGTGTGAGCCCATGGTGGATAGATGGAAACCTTCTGGGCATTTCTAAATGTTCTCTCTGTCTCCTAGTTTGCTGAGGTTTCGAAGCTAGCAAGTCCCAACTTTCCTGTGAAGAATCAGCTGAGCAGCCTCCCTGACTAGCTGTATTCAGGGTTTATTTACTAGGTCGGTTTGTTTTGGCCCCCGCCTCGATGTAGGGATCCCAAGGTGTTTGGGTTTTGTGTTTTGAATAAACCTTCTCTCCCTGCCGTGGCTGGCTCGCCACCGCCGCTGGCTTCTGTTTTCCTAACGGCTTCCGTCTGTTGATTTTGAAAACTCCCTGGCCGACTCGACCCACTTCTTCAGCAGATGGGGCACAAGGCCTGCGGGAGGTGGGGGCTCCGGGGGAGGTGGGCCGTCTGCTAAGGAGGAGAGATTCTGGTCAGGAGAAGCCACCTGTGGTTCCAGCATCCTTGGGTGGACCCACCAGGAGGGTGGGCTGGAGGGAGGCTGTGAAAATACTTCTCCCTCCTGGGGCTTGGACAGGACTATTTGGAAGCGGGGCTACAGTGGAAAAGGCCCTGGCTTTTGCCCCCACCTCTCTCTGCAAGTCCCACCTCAGGATAGGCATCCAGTGGTTCTCCCCATGGGAAGAGGAAGCTTTTCATTTCCTTGTGTCCGCCAGGCTGGCCCTGAGAGTTAATGGTGAACGGCTACAATGGGGTGTTCAAGAGTCACTACCTCCCCTTCGCTTTCTCCACCCCAGGTAGGCAGTCACTAACAGGCCATATTCCTCTCTCTTTGAGGCAGTAAAGAGAGCATTCAGGGGCATTTGAGGATATCACATTCTCAGGAAATTTCTTTCCCAGAAGAAGATCTAAGGACCCTGGGCTTTGATGGAAGGGAGCCAAGAAAACAGGAATTTAAATGACGACAGAATTCTTGGGCCATTTGGCAATGAGTGGTTTAACCCTGGTGTTTGTTGGAGGGGCTTTAGAAACCAAAAAAGGTAAATTGAGGTCAGGGCCTGAGACCTTTTCAGGAGGGCACACCTAGTTCACGGTTAGTAGTGTTTCCTTTGAGGGAAAAGGACAACTATCAATCAATCAATCAATCAGTGGTATTTATTGAGCGGGTACTGTGTGTCGGGAACTGTACTAAGCCCTGGGAGAGTACAATATGAAGTGTGGCTCAGTGGAAAGAGCACGGGCTTTGGAGTCAGAGGGCATGGGTTCAAATCCCGACCCCACCACTTGTCTGCTGTGTGACTTTGGGCAAGTCACTTAACTTCTCTGGGACTCAGTTACCTCATCTGGAAAATGGGGATTAAAACTGTGAGGTCCCCATGGGACAACCTGATCACCTTGTAACCTCACCAGCGCTTAGAACAGTGCTTTGCACATAGTAAGTGCTTAAAAATGCCATCATCATCATTATTATTATTCCCTTTTTCTTGATAAAAATATACAATACATACAAATTACTAGAGAGTAAAAGTGGTTGGTACTGGAAGAGGCTGAAGGCCTCTTCCCATCCCAAGGAAAATGTTTTGATGGCAGCTGGAGAAAGCCCTAAATTCCGTCATATAAGATGGAACAGGGTGAGTACTGAATCCCCATTTTACAGTTGAGGGAACTGAGGCACAGAGAAGTTAAGTTGACTTGCTCAAGGTCACATAGCAAGCTACTGGCAGAGATGGGATTAGAACCCGAGTGCTTTTATTCCCCAGCCTGGACTCTTGTCACTAGGTCAAGTTGCTTCTCCAGTTGCGGGAAAACCAATGAAAACTGTTCAGGAGGTCATGTCTAATGATGGAACGAATGAAAGAGGAGCGCCAACAACCCTGCACACCTAGAAAAATGACTCTGGGAAAGGTAGCACACCTAGAGAGTGCTCACCTCGGTCGGTAACTGGTTTGTGCCACCTGAATCTACCTGCTGTAGCATTGCCAGGGTTGCCAAGCTTACTAACCCTAGGGACGGCACAATCTTCAGGCATGAGCAACTCAGAGGCGGTTGGAAAGGAGCAGAGGAAGGGAATGTCTAAGAGCATCTTGTGCCTTTCCCTATCCACTTATCCTGGGAAGTCTGGATTATTAGGTATTGAGCTGAGGGATCATGTACTCTACTGTACTCTCCCCAGTCCTTAATACAGTATTCTGCACACAGCACATACTATTTATTGGGCTTTGCTTTGTCCATCAATTTGCTGACTGGAGGGGATCTCTGTGCACTTTGATGTCCATTAAATAAACCAATAAGGGGGCAGGACATGCTACAGAGTGGTGAATGGGGCAGGTTTACGGCCAGGAGGGCCATGTTGGGAGTGATGGTGGAGTAGTGTGATACCTAGATGATGGGCAAAAAAGCAGTCAAGTGTGTGCTCTCTGGGAACCACATTTGGAATGGCTGCCTTCCAAATGGCTGGTTCCCCCATGTAATAAAGACTCAATGAGGGGAACAGGAAGGGAGCCCTGGAGGGTCTTTGGATCTGCCTGTCCGCAGTCAGTAGCCCTGGAGAGGTCTCTGGGTCTGCTTCCCATTGCAGGGTCCTGGCATGGTGACTTGTAGATTGAAATAGCTCTCCAGGCCTGAGGTCCCCTGGGGAGAGGGGGTGGCTGGGTTGGGATGCAAGGAAGGAAGGGATGCAAGGGTTGTGAAGCAGCGTGGCTCAGTGGAAAGAGCACGGGCTTTGGAGTCAGAGCTCATGGGTTCAAATCCCGGCTTTGCCAATTGTCAGCTGTGTGACTCTGTGCAAGTCACTTAACTTCTCTGTGCCTCAGTTACCTCATCTGCAAAATGGGGATTAAGACTGTGAGCTCCCCGTGGGACAACCTGATCACCTTGTAACCTCCCCAGCGCTTAGAACAGTGCTTTGCACATAGTAAGCACTTAATAAGTGCCATTATAAAAATAATATAAAAGGAGGATACTGAGTCAGTCGAGTAGCCAGATACATGCCATCCAGGGGTGATTTGGCTCCAAAGTCCTGCCCCAAGGTCCTGGGGAAATGTGTCTATCTGGAGGAGGTGGGGGAGACGGGGCGGGCCAGGGGTCCTCTAGACAGTAAGTTTATTGTGGACAGGGAATGTATCTGTTTATTGTTATGTTGCACTTTCTCAAGGGTGTAGTACAGTGCTCTGTACATGATAAGCACTCAATAAATATTATTGAATGAATGAATGAATGAATGAAAGGGCAAGTTCCACTTTTCGTAGCTCATCCCCTCCTGCTTGGAAGTGTCACAGGGAGGCCTCTTGGATTGCTTCTGCCCCTGGCGCCCTTCCCACCGGCCCCCTCAGAATGTCTCCCTGGCTCATTACAGCTGGCAGCACATGGAGGGAGGCTGATTTCTGGAGTTTTCAGGTCCCTCTACCTGCAAGGCAGGGTGGCAGCACAAAGAGACCGCCAGCCTAGCAAGCCTGTTCCTCGGTTGGAGAGGAAAAGGGGGAAAAAATCCAAAAAACCCAGAATGCCGTAGCAAACAAACAGAAAGAGAACTCTTTGGCTCTGGCTGTAAACTGTAATTTAACCTTTTTCTCCTGAGCAACAGGCATTTTCTCCCTCTCAGGCACTTCGTCTCTTCCCCCATCATGTGCGCAAAGACGAGCAGCTTGGCTTTCAAGTTTTCCCCAACAGAGATCATTAAGAACCTTCAGTAATAAGCCACACTGTCGCAGGATTGTCCTTAAATCTATCCAGCTTATTGTTTCGGTCTTGAGCAGTGGCATTAGGATGATGCAAGGAACCGTGTGTGATGCTTCCCCTCCTTGACATTCAGTAATAATAAAAACAATAATAATAATTCTTGCATTTGTTAAATGCTTACTATGTGCCGAGCACCAGAGTAGATATAATCAGATCAGACACAGTCCCTGTCCCTGTCACAATCTAAGGGGGAGGGAGGAAAATCAGTCAACAGAATTTACTGTGTGCTTACGGTGTGTCGAGATCTGAACTAGGCCCTTGGGAGAGCATAATACAATATAGTAGAGTTTGTAGACATGATTCCTTCCTACAAGGAGCTTACAGTGTAGTGGGGGAGAAAAGGTATTTTATCCCCATTTTACAGATGAAGAAACTGAAGAATCAAGAAGCTAAATGCTAAGGTCCCCCAACAGGACAGTGGAGGAATCAGGATTAGAACTCGGGTCTCCTAACTAATAATCCATCATGAATTCATTGTCTATTAAATTTTAAGCCCCTCTCAAGCCTGTTGACAACTTCTGTCTACACAACTTCCTATGGTAAGGAATTCCATATGGCTTTATTACTTTGATCTTGTCTATCCCGCTGCTGACCCCGTGCCCACATCCTGCTTCTGGCCTGGAACTTCCTCCCACTTCATATCTGACAGACCATCACTCTCCCCATCTTCAAAGCTTTATTAAAATCACATCTCCTCCAAGAGGTTTTCCCCTACCACAGCTCCCTTCTGTGTCACCTTTGCATTTGGATTCGTACCCTTGATTTGCCCCTCTCTTAGCCCCACAGCACTTATGTGGGGCCAAGGAGCAGCTGCTCATTCTCAGTCTCTTTCATGGGCTCCTCCTCTGCCTCCCATCCTCTCTCTAACTGTGTGAGTCCCTCAGGGATCAGTTCTGAGACCCCTTCTATTCTCCACCTACACCCACTCCCTTGGAGAACTCATTCATTCACATGGCTTCAACTACCACTTTTCTGTAGGTGATTCCCAAATCTACATCTCCAGCCCTGACCTCACTCCCCCTCTGCAATCTCACATTTCCTCCCACCTTCTAGACAACTCTATGCGGATGTCCCGCGGACTCCTCAAACTTAACTTGTCCAAAACAGAACTCCTTATCTTCCCACCCAAACCCTGTCTTCTCCTGGAATTTCCCAGTAGACAGCAACACCATCCTTCCTGTCTCTCAAACCCACAATCTTGGAGCTTACATTGAGCAGAGCACGGTCGAGAGAAGCAAGAACCCACAGAGGTGCACAACCCTATTTTCAACATCACAGAGCGAGAGGATGTAAAGAGATTTCTCTCTCAAAGACACTCATGCTGCTGGCTTTCTTTCTCTCTCATTCAACCCACATATTCAATCTACCACTAAATCCTGTTGTTTCAACCTTCACAACGTTGCTAAAATCCACCCTTTCCTTTCCATCAGAGCTGCTATCATGTTAATCCAAGCACTTATTCTGTCTCATCTTGATTACTGTATCAGTCTTCTTGCTGTCCTCCCTGCCTCCTGTCTATACCCACTCCAGACCATACTTCACTACGCTGCCCATATTATTTTTCTAGAAAAATATTGAGGCCATGTACTCCCACTCCTCAAGAACTCCAGTGGTTCCCATCTACCTCTGCACCAGACAGAAATTCCTTATAATCGACTTTAAAGCACTCAATCACCTTTTCCCCTCCTACCTCACTTTGCTATTCTACCACAAAAACTCAGCCTGCACAAGTCGTTCCTCTAATGCCAACCTACTCAATGTACCTCAATCTCATCTTTCTCACTACCAACTTTTTGCCCATGTCCTACCTCTGGCCTGGAATGCCCTCCTTTTTCATATCCAACAGACAATTACTCTCTCTACTTTCAAAGCCTTACTGAGGGCACATGTCCTTTAACAGGCCATCCCCCTCATTTCCTCTTTTCCCACTCCCCTCTGTGTCACTCTGATTTGTTTCCTTTATTTAGCCCTCCTTTCGCCACACAGCATTTATGTACATATCCATAATTGATTTATTTATATTAATAGCTGTCTCCTCCTCTAGATTATGAGCTCGTTGTGGCAGGGAACGTGTCTACCCACTCTGTTTTATTGTACTCTCCCAAGCATTTAGTACAGTGCTCTGCACACACTAAGCACTCAGAGAATACAATTGATGGATTGATTATGTACTAATCTGGAATTTATTTTAATATTTGTTTTCCCAATAATAATAATAATAATGGTATTTGTTAAGTGCTTACTAGGTGTGAAGCACTGTTCTAAGCACTGGAGTAGAGACAAGGTAATCAGGTTGTCCCACTTGGGGCTCACAGTCTTAATCCCCATTTTACAGATCAGACTCTAAACTGTAAGCTCTCGTGGGTGGAGAACATGTCTTCCGATTTTATTATATTGAATTACAGAAGCAGTGCGGCTTACTGGAAAGAGCATGAGCCTGAGACTCAGAGGACCTGGTTTCTAACCCCAGCTCAATCACTTGTGTGCTATGTGACCTTGGACAAGTCACTTAACTTCTCTGTGCCTCCGTTTTCTCATCTGTAAAATGGGGATTAAATCCTACACTCTACTACTTTGACTGTGAGCTCCATGTGAACTGGGACTGTATCCAACCTGATGATCTTGTATCTACCCCAGTGCTTACTACAGTGCTTGGCGCTTAGTAAGCAGTTAACAGCTACCATAATTGATATTATTATAATTACTATTCCAAGCACTTAATACAGTTCTCTGCTCACAGTGAGCACTCAATACTTGATTGATTGATTGGAAAAGTGCTCCTTCTGTTGGTTTTGAATTTCCACATCCCAGCTTCAACGGGTACCGCTTCACCCTTGTGCTGAGGGATTCGATGAGCTTGAATTCTGTGTTTTTCTCCATTCCACCCCCTTCAAAATCTGGCAGGAAATGTATTTTTTAAGGTATCTGTTAAGCACTTACTATATGTCAAACACTTTTCTAAGTGCTGGAGCTGAAACAAGTTTATTAAGATGGACAGAGTCCCTGTCCCACATGGGGCTCACAGTCTAAATTGGAGGGATGAGGATTTAATCCCCATTTTACAGATGAAGTAACTTAGGCACAGAGAAGTTAAGTGATTTGCCCAAGATCACACAGCAAGCAATTGACAGTCAGGATTAGAACCCAGATCCAGACTCCCAGGCCAGTGCTCTTTCCACTAGGTCGAGCTGCTTCTTGTGGGGCAGAAATTGGTGATTTGGGATGTCCTCTCACTCTTCCCTTCCTGTTTGGGAAATGGAAATCTCCACCTGGCATCTCCAGGCCTCCCTAGTGGACCCATCCATGTTCACTCAGAGGATTCAGGATGGTTTGGAGACTCTCTGGGAAGGAGAAGTCAGGCCATGATGCCCGGAGCTAGGGGATAGCAGGCTGAAACAGACGACTGGATGACAATGATCCCAGGGCAGTCTGCCCCATCAAGGACCTTTGGGTCTGTCTAAATGTGAATCTGGGTGGCCCCTGTGCCCACTGCCCAATGGCACAGACTTCCCACTCTAGTCCTGACCCAATCCAAGGGATCTGGCAGACCATGCCACACTGGTGATCTCAGGGAAAAGTCGGCCCACAATCTGTCTCTCTGGAACAACTTGAAAGGGAAAGACAGAGAGACATTGGAATCGCGCTCACTGTCTTTGTTTCCTCCATTCCCTTTTGTGTCACCTCCCAGCCCCACAGCTCTTATGTCCATGTCTGTAATTTATTTGTTTATATTAATGTCTCTCTCACCCTCTAGACTCTAAGCTTGTTGTGGGCTTGGAATTTGTCTGTTATATTTTTGTATTGTACTCTCCCAAATGCTTATTACGGTTTTCTGCACACAGTAAGAGCTCAATAACTATGACTGACTGACTTACTTGATTTCCTTTGCAGGCTACTAGCCTGAGCAGGGAATGGCAGCATACGAACTTGGCGGCTCTGGACACCTGGGCTCAAATTCTGCTTAGGTCAGCAAGAAATCTTGAGTTTGCAAAAGCTCAGCCTGAACCTTAACTCTTGCACCCAGGCACATCACTAGCTGCACAAACATACACATAGGGTGGCTGCCTGCGGGTTTAGTTGGCTGGGCACAAGCATACACAGCAGCATGGCCTAGGGGATACAGCACAGGCCTGGGAATAAGAAGGTCATTCGTTCTAATTCTGGTTCTACCACTTGTCTGCTGTGTGACCTTGGGCAAGTCGCTTTACTCCTCTGCACATCAATTACCTCATCTGTAAAATGGGGATTGAAACTGTGAGCCCCATGTGGAACATGGACTGTGTCCAACCTGATTTGCTTATATCCACCCCAGTGCTTAGTACAGTGCCTGGTACGTAGTAATCACTTAACAAATACCATTATTGTTATTATTAAGATGGCTATAAGGTTTGTAAACTGGACTTGAGAAAAGTATAAGAGAGAAGGAGGGAAGTGTTCCTCTTAGACTATAAACTCATCTTGGACAGAGAACGTGTCTACCAACTCTGTGGTACTGTACTCTCCCAAACATTTAGTACAATGCTCTGCACACAGTTAAGTACTCAATAAATAAACCTGATTGATTGATTGACTGAGCTCTGGGAAAGAGGAGTTCTGTACCCAAAGTCTGTCCCAAGTGAGTGAACTGAGCAGCTATGTTCCTGCAGGCTGCCTGGGTTGAATCATGGACCGAAGAAACCGTTTTAACCCAAGGGGATAGATTTAAGCAGCAGGAGAGCTTTGAAGGCCCACATAAGAATCTTCTTAATGGTAAGTCAGACATTGGGGTCAAGGGTTTGAGTTGGGGGGGCTGCAGTAACTTCTTCCCTGGAGGTCTTTGAAAATGGGTCTCTACCATCAGAATCCCCTCCCCTGGGTGGATTTTTACTTGTGTGGTCCTGCTTGGAGGCAGAAGCGTGGACCTGATGACCCCAGAAGATGTGCTTAATTTTGGTAAAGAAAGGAGCATAGCAGAGGGGGGGATTTCTCTTGTGGGTCAATGTCCCACTTCCCTGCTGCTTGACCCCAAATTTTCAGAATTCTTTAGGGACAATAACTTTTTCAGAAAATGATGTGTGTGTGTGTGTGTGTGTGTGTGTGTGTGTGTGAGAGAGAGAGAGAGAGAGAGAGAGAGAGAGAGAGAGAGAGAGAGAGAGAGAGAGAGAGAGAGAGAGAGAGTATGGGTGTATAAAAAAGAGCACATTAGGAAATTCCCTCAGCAGGTAGAACCAGGGTCCTTGCCACCCTAAACCCACTTGATTCTGCTCTATTACTGCTTCTGTCCCGATGCTGTCCAAGTGAGCTACAGTTCGTGCAACCATTCGTTTTCTCCAATACTGTTCCCAGGACATGTTCTGAATCCTTCCTCCCCCTGGCCCAGTGCCCCTGAAAGGAATTCAAATAACATTTATTAATGGTGAAAAGATGGTCTGTCTAGTTGGGTACAAAGTGCAGGGCAGGCGGGGCCCAGCTTCCAGGGGGTCAATGAGTTTACTGTTCCCTCCCCCTGCTGGAATCCACACCCGCCGGGGTCTCAGCCTGGTGTCGAGGCTGGTGCTAGAGGCCAGAGACTCCTGGCCCTGCGATGAGGGTCCAGGGATGACCTTCCCCAGCCAGGCCACTCTGCTAAGGAGGGAGCGAGGGCCAAGCTAGAATTTGCTGAAAAGCCCATTAACAAGCCTGTAATTCATCGAGCGCCCAAAAGGCAGGAAGGATCTTATAGGTACCATTCATTCATTCAGTTGTATTTATTGAGCACTTACTGTGTGCAGAGCACGGTACTAAGCTCTTGGGAAGTACAAGTCGGCAACATATAGAGGTGGTCCCTACCCAACAACGGGCTCACAGTGTAGAAGGGGGAGACAGACAACAAAACAAAACACGTAGACAGGTGTCAAAATCATCGGAACAAATAGAATTAAAGCTATATGCACATCATTAACAAAATAAATAGAAAAGGCCAGTTAGGACCCTCCTGAGGATGAAGCTGCCTGGTCCCAAGCTTTTAGTACAGTGCTCTGCACATAGTAAGTGCTCAGTAAATACCATTGATGGGTGAGCTCCGTTTAGACTGTGAGCTCGTTGTAGGCAGAGAATGTGTCTGTCTGTAGTTGCATTGTACTCTCCCAAGTGCTTAGTACCATGCTTTGCACACAGTTACTGCTGCAATAAATACGATAGAATGAATGAATGAATGAATGAATGAATGAATTGGTTGATTCAGAGCAGGGCAGATCCAGGAAGGCTGATGGCAAAATTGAACTGACTGAACTGAGGCTGGGCCTCTAGAATAGGCCAGGACCCAATGAATAGGGAGTCTACCTGGAGCTGACCCCAAGGGAGAAACAGCATGACCTAATGGGAGGAAAGAACACAGGCCTGGGAGCTGTTCTAATCCTGGCTCTTCCACTTATCTGCTCTGTGACCTTGGGCAAGTCGCTTCACTTCTCTATGCCTCAGATCCCTCATCTGTAAAATGGGGATTAGGACTCTGAGCTCTATGTGGGACAGGGACGGACTGTGTCCAACCTGATAATCTTATATCTAACCCAGGGTTTAGTACAGTGCCTGGCATATAGTAAGCGCTTAACAAATGCTATAAAAAAGGGACTCTCCTTCACTGTCATTTCCCTCTGCTAGACAAAGCAGGCAGGACCTTCTTCCCCTCTTCCTTCATAATAATAATAATAATGACATTTATTAAGCGCTTACTGTGTGCAAAGCACTGTTCTAAGCACTGGGGAGAATACAAGGTGATCAGGTTGTCCCATGTGGGGCTCACAGTCTCAATCCCCATTTTACAGATGAGGTAACTGAGGCCCTGAGAAGTGAAGTGACTTGCCCAAAGTCACACAGCTGACAAGTGGCGGAGCTGGTATTTGAACCCACGACCTCTGACTCCAAAGCCCAGGCTCTTTCCACTGAGCCACGCTGCTTCTCATCTGTCAGTGGTATTTACTGAACACCTACTGAATGCTGAGCACTGTACGAAGTACGTGGGAAAGTGCAACAAAGGTAAACACATGCTCAGTACTAGGGTAGACAAGTGATGGTCCGCAAAAAAACTGGACCTTGAGGTGCTTGTGACATTACAGCATTATTCTGACAGGCATTGTGCATAATGCTGTACCAGTAGTAATAATAGGATTTATTAAGTGATTAGAACAGAACACTGCTATAAACAATGAGAAAGAATACAGTAGGAATTAGACATGGTCCCTTGTCCCTCAGGGGGCTGGGATGATGTCATCTGGATGCCATTTTTGCAGAAGTTGTCCAATTCCTCCCAAGTATATAATGTTTCTCCCGGAGGACCTCTGCTGCCATCCTCACAATTGCCCCAGAGCAATTGCTTTCCCTGCTCAGATCCCTCTGAATCTGACCGCTACTTCTGGGCCATGGAACTCGGAGGCAGGAGTACCAGGGAGGGCTTGGCGCTTAAACTCTAAATATTGGTCATTGGAGTGTCAACATGTCCAAAACTGAACCTCTCATTTTTCATGCCAAATCCTCCTTCACCTAACAGTTGAATTCAAGACCACCATCCTCCCTGCAGCCTCCCTCCCTTTCAACCCCCATACTCAGTCTGTTCCTGAATCCTGCCAGTTTTCCTTCATGTTTTTCCATCTCTTCTTCTCCATCCAAATGGCCTCAAAACAGGTCCAGACCCTTATCCTATCCAAACTTGACCACCCTATCAGCCTCTTCAGTGATCTCCCTGCATCCAATCTCCCCCATCTCCAGTCCATACCTCACTCTACTGCCCAAATCATTTCTCTATGAAGTCATTCCACACACACATCCCCACTTCTGAGAAACTCCAATGGTGGCCCATTTGTCTCTGTATCACAGAAGAGGAGGAGCGTGGCCTAGTGGATAGAGCATGGGCTTGGAAGTCAGAAGGATCTGGGTGCTAATCCCAGCTCTACCCCTTGTCTGCTGTGTGACCTTGGGCAAGTCACTTCACTTCTCTGTATCTCAGTTACTCCATTTGTACTCCCCCAAGCATGGGGCTCACAGCCTCAATCCCCATTTTACCGAGGAGGGAGATAATAACAGATAATAACCCGTTGTTGGGTAGGGACCGTCTCTATTTGTCACCAACTTGTACTTCCCAGGTGCTTAGTACAGTGCTCTGCACACAGTAAGCACCTAATAAACATGATTGAATGAATAACAATGATGCCATTTGGTAAGCACTTATTACTGTGCCAGATACTGAGATACAGTGATAATCAGGTCGAACACAGTCCCTTATCCCACATAGGGCTCACAGTCTAAGGGGATGGAGGACGTGCATTTAATCCCCATTTTGCAGATGAGGAAATGGAGGAACAGAGCAGTTAAGTGACTTTCCCAAGGTCACACAGCAGGCAAGTGGTAGAGCCGAGATTAGAACACAAGAGAAGCAGTGTGGCTCAGTGGAAAAGGCACGGGCTTTGGAGTCAGAGGTCATAGGTTCAAATCCCAGCTCCACCACTAAGCTGTGTGACTGTGGGCAGGTCACTTCACTTCTCTGGGCCTCAGTTCTCTCATCTGTAAAATGGGGATGAAGACGGTGAGCCCAACGTGGAACAATCTGATCATCTTGTAACCTCCCCAGCGCTTAGAACTGTGCTTTGCACATAGTAAGTGCTTAACAAATGCCATCATTATAAGTCTCCTATCTCCCAAACCTGGGCTCTTTCCATTACGAGGCCAAGCTGATTCTCAACCTAGGCCAGGCATGCATCTCACGTCTTGCTTCATCATGAGGTTCTCCACCCCCAGGCCCAATACCTGATCTCCTTGAAGTGCCAGGCACCTCTACCTGCCTCAACTCCACCCCAATTCCAGCTTGAGTCCATTTTTACTTTCACCCTGGCACCATTCTGTCCTTGTGGGTACATAACCACTGCTACTACTTCTGTTTGCACTGACTCACATAGCTCACTATTTAAGAACTAGATTCTAATTTACCCACTTTTTCCTCCTCCTGTCAGTAAAAGATTTCAGAGTCTGTCTCTCCCACTGGACTGGAAACTCCCTGAGGGTACAGGTCATGTTGCAGGACCCTACCGAGAAGCAGCGCGGCACAGTGGAAAGAGCACGGGCTTTGGAGTCAGAAGTTACGGGTTCAAATTCCGGCTCCGCCAATTATCAGCTGTGTGACTTTGGGTGAGTCACTTAACTTCTCTGAGTCTCAGTTCCCTCATCTGTAAAATGGGGATTAAGACTGTGAGCCCCCCGTGGGACAACCTGATCACCTTGTAACCTCCCCAGTGCTTAGAACAGTACTTTGCACATAGTAAGCGCTTAATAAATGCCATTATTACTATTATTATTATTACTGTACTCTCACAAGTACTTCATTCATTCAATCGTACTTATTGAGTGCTCACTCTGTGCACAGCACTGTAATACAGTGCTCTGCAAACAATAGACATTCATTCATTCATTCAATCATCTTTATTGAGTGCTTACTGTGTGCAGAGCACTGTACTAAGCGCTTGGGAAGTACAAGTTGGCAGCACAACAATAAATGCTGCTGATTGAATCTATATTGAGTACTGAGTTGGTCCTATAAATGGGAGGGGCCAGCTGAAAATCATTAAAATTCCAAATATCCGGCAACTCTATTTCCTTTACCCTCAAGACGCTCACAGTTCAATGGGGAAAGACAGACAAAAAATATTTTCAAATAGCAGGATCAGGATGAAGAACAAGGATCCACAGAAAGTACAACAAACAGAATGGGTTGAGATAGTTGAATAAATAATTGAACGTTTGAATAAATATACAGAGGAGTAGAAAAATATACCCGAGTGCTGAGGACAGAAATAAAATACATAAACGCTAAAAGTGGGTGTTGAGTTGGAGAGAGCCCGGAGAATTGGGAATTAAACAGGAAAGGCTTCCTGGAGGAGCAGGATGTTTCAGGGGGAGTTTCAGGGTAGGGAGACTTGTGATCTGGCCCGGAGGTGGGAGAACCAAAGGGAAGGCTGGGAGAAGGGAGGGAGGAGGAGATGGCTGTGGGTCAGACTGGTCCCCGGCTCCTGAACACAACTTGCTAGAGCCAGGAGGAAAGGAGAGAGGCAGGAGTCTGGGAGCCAACTTTGGCCATGCTTGGACCTCCTCCTTGGGGCAGAGTCAAAACAAACTCCCTGTTTGCATCACTGCCAGCAGAGAGAACAGGGAAGAGAAGGAGAGAAAAGAGGGAGCAAGAGAGAGAAAGAAACAAACTTGCTTCTGGTTCTTTTATTCCTCCTCTCCCTCCACGGCCCCCTCTCATCCTCTACCACTGACGTTTTACTGCTCCTGGCCCCGTTAATGATAATAATTGTGGTATTTGTTAAGCGCTTTACTCCATGCCGCGCACTGTACTAAGCACTGGGGTGGATGCAAGCAAATCAGGTTGGACACAGTCCCTGTCCCACGTGGGGCTCACAGTTCCATTCCCCATTTTACAGATGAAGTCACTTCATTTCTCTGGGCCTCAGTTACCTCATCTGTAAAATGGGGATTGAGACTGTGAGGCCCACGTCGGACAGGGACTGTGTCCAACCTAATTTACTTGTGTCCACCCCAGCACTTAGTACAGTGTCTGGCACATAGTAAGTGCTTAACACATGCCACAATTATTATTATTAATGCTGAACCCATCTCCTGCCTTGGCACCACCCTACTGGTATGGAGCCCATCCCTGGCCACTCGTGGCTTACAATGTCGCCTACCACAGGGGCTGTTCTTGGCCTCTGTGTGCGTGGCAGGTGAGCAGTCCCCATCCCTGTCCTCCTTGGCAGTGTCACCACTGCTGTTTGCTATGGGCAGGCAGCAGGGGTGGGGTTGAAAGGGGACTAGAGAACCACTTCAGCTTCCAGTGAGGCATGGAGCCACCATCTTAGTGCCCCCTCACCCTCTTTCGAGTTCAGAAGGAAGGTGACCCAGGTGCTTCTTGCCAACTTTTTGCATGATTTTTTTACTGTGGTGTCCCCTTCTTGGTGCTGAGCCCACGGAAGGCAAGTCACTTAATTTCTCTGCGCCACAGTTACATCATTTATAAAATGGAGATTAATACGGGGAACCCCAAGTGGGACATGGATTGTGTCCAGATGAATTAGCTTGTATCTATCCCAGTGCCTCGTTCAGTAACTGGCACACAGTGAGTGCTTACCACATGATATTTCTTTTTAAAAGGGCACCTATGCTCCAGAGTCACATCTGATTCCAAGAAGAAGCGCATGTAGGTATAGGTTCCTGGCCCTTGCAGTAGTCTAACTGTGATATGACAAGGTGGTAACTATTTGGGTGGAGAGGAAGGATCAATATGGGAGATGTTATAGAGGAAGAACCAGCAGGATTTAGCAGTAGATTGACTATAAAAGCTGAAAGGCAATGAGGAGTCAGGGACGATGCCAAGGTTGCAGGCTTCCTCTTCCTTTCACCCTTCTGAGGACCTCAGCTCTTTGTTTTTTCCTAATCTACTTCTCCAGGCAAAGTGAACCTGGGTCCCTATTTGAAAATCCACCTGAGAACACATGCCTCATCATATGTTTCAGGTGATCTGTTTTGTGAGGACTGAAAACTCCTGTTAAGGTGCTTTTGGAGATTTGGCTGAAGAAAGGACAGGAGGCTTGTGAGGCTTTTCCGCAACATCCTGGAGAGCACAGGTAAGCCTCCCCCAGTCCACAGTGGAAGAAAGTCCAGGAGGTCAAGGTGAACTAGACTGGAACATTTTTGGGTTGCGGAAGTAACTAGGGGAACTAAGTCAAATCTTCCCATGGCTCTGAGGAGTAGAGTTTCAGAGTTCCTCGATACCTCAGGAAGGGCTGAAGTCACTCTCTTCTCCCATGGCCACGGTCTAGCTAATAGCAATATTAACTGTTGTATTCATTAAGTGTTTACTAAGTGCCAGGCACTGTGTTAAGCTCTGGAGCAGACTCACTGCACATGGGATTCCCAGTCTAAGGGAGAAGTCAGAACTTTCTGGACAGTCAACCTCCCACCTCAAACCCTGGATTAGACCAAGGAATCAATGGGGATCAAGACTCAGAACCCCATGTGGGACAGGGACTGTGTCCAATATAATTACCTTGTATCCACCCCAGTGCTTAGAACAATACTTGGCACAAAGTTGGCATTTAACAAATACCGCAATTATTATTATTATTAGAGAGCTCTCCAGATATGTGTTCTGGCTGAGGAGGCCTGTGGGAGTCTGAATTTCTTTTGTTTCCCTCAATCTCTCGTTGTCTGATGAGGCACAAGGTGGGAAGGTAAGGGAGGGCTGAACTGGATGAGAGAGACCTTCAGAGTCAAGAGGCAGGGTTGGGGGGAGCAGTGGTCGGCCCCAGCCAGCCCCACCTCACAGATTCTCCCCTTCACTCCACCTTGGACTTTGAAGGGTGCAGGCTGGCAGCTGGAGATTTCCTGCCCTAATCAGCCTCCTTCTCCTCCCCTTCCCATTTCACTCCAACAAAGGAAAACATGGCAGCACTTTGTATGTTGTGATTATCAACTTGGGAGGATGAACAACGGATCAAAATGAACAGACTGTCCCCAACAGTGACATGCTGTAATTACGACGGCTGTTGGGGGAGTGGGTAAATAGCAGCTGGGCTCTGAAGGTTGATTTCAAGGAGGAGAAGAAACGGGTCTTCTTATTGCAGGCTCCCCTCTAGGGCTGCTTTGCATCTCAGGGCTTTCTCTCTGGGCTCGAAGGAGATGGGAAAGAATAAGGCCCTTGGTGCATGAGCCCAGAACAAGGTATTAGGCTTAAACTGCAGCAAGAGGGATATAAGGTGAGGTGTAAGAGGCATTTCTCAAAGGGGAAAGATGTTGGGTTTGGGAACTGAGTGACTGAGGGAGATAGTCTCCCTTCCTGAAGGGCTTTAAAAGGGGAAAAGGTTCCATCTGCCTAAGACTTGGGACAGGGAGGCAGATAGGACAATTTAGCCATTCTGACTCAACCAATCAATAAATGTTAGTTATTGAACGCTTTCTCAGAACAGAGCACTGTACATCCTCCCTCCCCAAAATAGAAGCCCAACCCACAACTTCGAGTTCTCTTCCCTGAAGGGATGGTAATACTCATTTAATGATAATGGTTCATGGTTAAGGGATGGGCCATATTACCGCCCTAGCTTAGCCTTTCCCTCCAGTTAACTATCCTTGTCCACCCCACCACAAGTCAATACAAAACTTTCTTGAAGCTATTGATTTTATGATGGAAGCCGTAAGGGCTTAGTGGAAAAAGCAGGGGCCTGGGAATCAAAGGAAGGGGGTTCCAATCCCGGTTCTGCCACCTGTCTGCTGTGTGACTTTGCACAAGTCATTTAACTTCTTTGTGCCTCTGTTACTGCACCTGTAAAATGGGGATTAAGTCCCTCTCCCTCTGACTTGGACTGTGAGCCCTGTAGGGGACAGGGACTGATTAATTTATATTTGCCTCGGAACTTAGAACAGTGCTTGACACATAAATAAGTGCTTACCCCCGTGCTGAACTTGGTAAAATCGATGGTGCTGTTTGATAATGTTCTTGCTCCAATTACTCCTGCTTGTCTGCCCAGAGTCAACCCCTGTGCTAGAGTTTCTGTCCATAAATGGGAGATGATTTTCTGGGAAATACCATTGATGATGATGATGATCAACAGTATTTTTTGAGTGTTTACTGTGTGCAGAGTGTTATACTAAGCACTTGGGAGAGTACAATACAATAGTGTTGCTAGACTTGTTTCCTTACCCATAATGAGCTTACAGCTCATAATAATAATAACAATAAATAATGGTATTTGATAAGCATTTACTATGTGCCAAGCACTGTTCTAAGCACTGGGAGAGATACAAGGTTATCAGGTTGTCCCACGTGGGCTCACAGTCTTAATCCCCATTTTACAGGGGAGGGGGAGAGGGATTTAATCCCCATTTTACAAGTGAGGTAACTGAGGCACAGAGAAGTTAAGTAATTTGCCCGAAGTCACTCATCTGACAAGTGGCAAGGCTGGGATTAGAACCCACGACCTCTGACTCCCAAACCCGTGCTCTTTCCACTGAGCTACTGGTCAAACTGATAGCTCAAGAGGCCTGCGGGGGTTACCTGGACAGATGCTGCTGGCTCCCTCCAGACCTGACAGACAAATGGAGGAGCCCTTAACGAATTCCATATTAATTAAGTGACTTGCCTAAGGTCACCCGCTGTTTAAATGGTTGAATCTACCTGGAATGCACCTCTCCAGACTCCCTTTCCTGTGCTCTTCTCATTTTCCTACCTTTCCCTGCTCTTCTAAATGTCGCATTCCAACGGCCCTCAATTCCCCTGACGGATCCACCTTCCTTCTGTCGTGGAGCCATGGTCCTGCCGAGAGGGTCTGACCCTCCGGGGAGAGCAAGGAGGAGCAGAGAGTGAGGGGCAATAGTTTTGGTCCCCAAAGGGCGCAGTGGGATTAAGGTTTAGGAGGACCCACCTAGAAAACAAGGGAGGAGCAGGCAGAGAGAACCAAGTCTTCCAAGAATGAGCCCAGGCTCCCTGATGCAGAAGAAGCCATGCTTGCTCCCCTCTTCTTACCTGCTTCATCTGATGGGAGCTGCCAGTGCCAGTGGAAAGGGAAGGTGCCCCCATTGGGGATGATGGATCGGGGCACAGGGATTTGTTTGCGATGGACCCCATTCCTTCCTTCCCTCCCCCAACCCCAGCCTGGGTCACCAGCAAAAGAGAGTGGAGGAGAGTCTGGGGCCCCTGGCTGTTGGCTCCTGGCCCCTGCCCTCACTGGCCCCAACCAGGATTGTGTTCCGAGAAGCCGGCCCGGCCTCCGGGACTTCTCGGTATCCCTGCCCCGCAGCCTCCCTGTGGAGTTGTGTTCTGGGGAAAAAGTTCACCACCCCAGCTGTGTCACAGAGCATTGAGAATCTGCCAAACCTGTTGCGGAGTGTCCCGGAGCTGGTGAAGGCAGGGGCCGCCATAGGGACTGCCACCCCAGGGACCACCACCTCCCAGCGGTTAACCCTCTGAGACCAAACCCGGCAGTTCTCAGGGCACTCAGGTCACCACCCGGATCCCGGGGAAACCCCAACTGTCCTCCTGTCTTGGAGTCGAATGGTTTGAATTGGGCTGGGGACTTCCGGCTCTGGAAGCTGGTAGGAAGTGGTCTCTATAGAGAAGCCTCCCCACAGCTCTGCTCCTTTGTTATATTTCTTATGGTATTTGTTAAGCGCTTACTATGTCCCAGACACAGTTCTAAGAGCTGGGGTAGATGCCAAGTAGGACACAGTCCATATCCCACATAGGGCTCACAGTCTTAATCTCCATTTTACAGATTAGGTAACTGAGGTGCAGAGAAGTTAACTGACTTGCCCAAGGTCACACAGCAAGTAATTGGCAGAGCTGGGATTAGAACCCAGGTTCTCTGACTTCCGGGCCCAGGCTCTTTCCACTGGGCCACACTGCTTCTCTTTCTGCTCTGCCTAAGTCAGCCTGCCCAACTGTCCGTGGGGGTCAGGGGCGGGGGGCGGTCCCCCCACCTTCGCGGCCTCCCTCCCTAAGCACTGTGCAGGACCGCAGAGCAGAGCCATCCATTCATTCAGTCATAATTAAGGAGTGCTTACTGTGTGCAGAGCGCTTGGGAGAGGACGACAGAACAATCAACAGACACATTCCCTGCCCACAACGAGCTGTCTGGACAGACATTAATAGATAGAGAATAGAATAGAATAGAGAAGCAGCGTGGCTCAGTGGAAAAGAGCCCGGGCTTTGGAGTCAGAGGTCATGGGTTCAAATCCCGGCTCCATCAATTGTCAGCTGTGTGACTTTGGGCAAGTCACTTCACTTCTCTGTGCCTCACTTACCTCATCTGTAAAATGGGGATTAAGATTGTGAGCCCCCCGTGGGACAACCTGATCACCTTGTAATCTCCCCAAGTGCTTAGAACAGTGCTTTGTGCATAGTAAGCACTTAATAAATACCATTATTATTATTATTATTATTATTATTATTATTATTATTCCTCATCAAATTGTCCCATCCTCTCCTGGACCTGGGTCCCTGTTCCCCACTTCACCCCTGCCACTGGCAGGGCTCCCTACCCCTGTGCCAAGATCTACTCAGGACAATGGCATCTCTGGCATTGCACTAGAGAGTCAAGTGGTGCTGCAAAATATCCTAGGGGAGTCGGCAGTTGGCCTCCCCGAGTCTGACCTGCTGAGCTTTGGGCTTCACAGGTGAGGTCTTGGCTCCTGGGAGACTACTGTCCATTTCTGAGCCCGGTAGCTTCCCCGCCACAGTCCTCTCCCACCTAGAATTGCACAACGGAGGCCTTATGGCTCCAACCTTGTGATGTGTACCAACGGCCTCCCGCCCCTAGAACAGCTTCTGCTTTCTCCACCACAGGCTCTCTCCCACCTCTTCCCCCTCCTCCTCCCTGTCTTCCCCATCTGGGGCCAGGTACAGAAAAAGCCTTCTTGTTCCTTCTGTCCGCCTGCCGCCAGTCCGGACGGGGCGTATGCTCCCTCCACCCGCCAGAGTGGTAGATTTTGCTTGTTTCTGGAGTGGGGTGCAGTGTTCACACACCCTTGGGGATGGACACAAATCCTCTTGTCTGGAGATTCAGCCTCATCCAGTGGCCAGGGAGAAGATGTACAGAGTCACAAAATCAGGCCCCACCAGAGAAGAAAAAACAGCCACAGGGAGCCAAGAGACCGTGTGAATGCTAGGGCAACTCCTCACTCTCGGCTTCAAGGCTGTCCATCACCTCGCCCCCTCCTACCTCACCTCCCTTCTCTCCTTCTACAGCCCAGCCTGCACCCTCCGCTCCTCTGCCACTAACCTCCTCACTGTATCTCATTCTCTCCTGTCCCGCTGTCGACCCCTGGCCCACGTCCTCCCCCTGGCCTGGAATGCCCTCCCTCCACACCTCCGCCAAGCTAGCTCTCTTCCTCCCTTCAAAGCCCTACTGAGAGCTCACCTCCTCCAGGAGGCCTTCCCAGACTGAGCCCCCTTTTTCCTCTCCTCCTCCCCATCCCCCCCGCCCTACCTCCTTCCTTCCCCACAGCCCCGTATATATATTTGTACAGATTTATTACTCTATTTTACTTGTACATAGTTATTATTTATTTTGTTAATGATGTGCATTTAGCTTTAATTCCATTTGTCCTGACTATTTTGACACCTGTCTACATATTTTGTTTTGTTGCCTGTTTCCCCCTTCTGGACTGTGAGCCTGTTGTTGAGTAGGGACCGTCTCTATATGTTGCCGACTTGTACTCCCCAAGCGCTTAGTGCTCTGCACACAGTAAGCACTCAATAAATACTGTTGAATGAATGAATGAATGAAAGGGCATCCCTGATGGACCTCCTGGGTCACATGGTCACTGTCGGGCAGCACGGCCTGGTGAAAAGAGTACAGGACTGGGGGCCAGGACACCTGGGTTCTCATCCCAAATCTGCCCCTTGCCTGCAGGGCACAAGGCGCTTTTATAGTTTCCTCAACTGCAAAGTGGGGCCGAGGTACCTGCTCTCCTCCTTCTTGGACTACAAGCCCCGTGGAGAAGAGGGACTGAGTCCAATCTGGTTTTCCTTAATGCATCACGGTGCTTAGCATGTAGTAAGTGCTTACTGAATACTATCATTATTGTTACTGTAAGCCGTGCTGGGGTCACTGAGAGTAGGTGGAGTTAATCAGTGGGATTTATTGAGCACCGTGTACTTAGAAGAGTCGATAAAGTGATAATGACTGAACCCTGGTAGGAAAGGAAAAACCCTACAGATACTTGTAGCAGTGAGAAGCAGCATGGTCTAGCAGAGAGAGCATGGGCACGGGAGTCAGAGGACCTGCGTTCTAATTCCAGATCCTTCCCTTGTCTGCTGCATGCCCTTGGATAAGTCACTACACGGCTCTGTGCTTCAGTTCCCCAGTCTGCAAAATGGGAATTCAGTACCCGTTCTCCCTCCTACTTAGAATGTGAGCCCTATATGGGACCTGATTATCTTGTATCTATTCCAGTACTTATGACAGTGCTTGGTACAGAGTAAACACTTAACGAATACCACAATTATTATTATTATTAGACTGTGAACCCTCAAATGGAACAGGTTCTGGGTTGACCTGATTACCTATCCCATCACATAGTACAGTGTTTGGCACATAACAGAAAACATATCAAATACTATTATTATTATTAGCAATGAAAGAGTTTGCATGTAACGGAACAGGGAAAAGCCATCCCAAGTGATCCTTCTATCAGCCCTGAAAGAGGGAACACTAGGCTTATTTCCTAGAGGGCTAACAGATTAGGAATGAGAAGCCAACGGCTCTTAGTAAAAACCAATACTTTTCCTACACCTTGGAAAAAGCTGCTTGGAGCCTGGGTTTCATCCTCTGACATGAATCAAGCAAAAACTCCTCACTCTCGGCTTCAAGGCTCCCCGTCACCTCGCCCCCTCGTACCTCACCTCCCTTCTCCCCTTCTACAGCCCAGCCCACACCCTCCGCTCCTCTGCCGCTAACCTCCTCACTGTGCCTCGTTCTCCCCTGTCCCGCTGTCGACCCCCAGCCCACGTCTTTCCCCTGGCCCGGAATGCCCTCCTTCCACACATCTGCCAAGCTAGCTCTCTTCCTCCCTTCAAAGCCCTACTGAGAGCTCATCTCCTCCAGGAGGTCTTCCCAGACTGATCCCCCTTTTCCCTCTCCTCCTCTCCATCCCCCCCGCCTTACCTCCTTCCCCTCCCCACATCACTTGTACATATTTGTACAAATTTATTACTCTATTTATTTTACTTTTACATATTTACTATTCTATTTATCCTGTCAGTGATGTGCATATAGCTATAATTCTATTTGTTCTGATGAATTGGACACCTGTCTACACGTTTTGTTTTGTTGTCTGTCTCCTCCTTCTAGACTGTGACCCCGTTGTTGGGTAGGGACCGTCTCTATATGTTGCTGACTTGTACTTCCCAAGTGCTTAGTACAGTGCTCTGCACAGAGTAAGCACTCAATAAATACGATTGAATAAATGAATGAATGAATGACACCCATCTCCTCCTGGAAACCCCCTTCCCTTTGGGGCCTTAGAAAACTTGCCCCTGGCCCCTTTTTATTATTATTATTATTAATAATAATAATGATGATAATAATAATGGTATTTGTTAAGCACTCACTATGTGCCAGGCAGTGTACTAACCACTGAGGTGGATACAAGCAAATCAGGTTGGACATAGTCCATGTCCCCCATGGGGCTCACAGTCTAAATAGAGAGGGAAAACAGGAGAACTGAGACACAGAGAAGTTAAGTGACTTTCCCATGCTCACACAGCAAGCAAGTGGCAGAGCTGGGATTAGAACCCAGGTCTTCTGATTCCCAGGCCCATGCTCTCTTCATTTTCATTATTATTATTATTATTATTATTATTATTATTATAATTAGTAGTAGTAGCAGTAGTAGTATGGTACCTAAGTGCTTACTGGAGAAGCAGCGTGGCTCAGTGGAAAGAGTCCAGGCTTTGGAGTCAGAGGTCATGGGTTCAAATCCCAGCTCTGCCAATTGTCAGCTGTGTGACTTTGGGCAAGTCACTTTACTTCTCTGGGCCTCAGTTACCTCATCTGAAAAATGGGGATGAAGACTGTGAGCCCCCTGTGGGACAACCTGATCACCTTGTAACCTCCCCAGCGCTTAGAACAGTGCTTTGCACATAGTAAGCACTTAATAAATGCTATTATTATTATTATTATTACGTGCCAAACACTGTTCTAAGCATTGAACCATGCCAGACCCTGCTGCTTTTTTCACAGCTCCTTCTCTCTGCTCCCCTCACTCTTTTTGTTTTGGGGAGAATGTGCTGCACTTTTGTTTAGACAAAACTGACCTTGAGAAGCTGATTGGTGGAGGTGCCAAAAAATGAGGTCACTATATCTCAGAAAACCTCAACTACACAGTCTGCCTGATTAACATGGCATACACACTCTCCCCTCTCCACTCTCTCCTACATATTGTGCTACTCTCAGCCAAGTCCCTTATGCAGTGGGCAACTCCTGTGGTTTAATCAGTCTATGGTATTTATTTATTGAATGCTTACTGCGTCCAGAGCTAAGTGTACTAAGTTTTTGGGAGAGTACAATACAACAGAGTTGCTAGACACTTTCCCTGACACTACAAGCTTTCAGTCTAGAGGGAAACTTACTGTCTAACAGCGGGTATAATATAACCAGTCCAAAGTCTTCTGCCTTCTATGTGGACCACCCCACCATTCCCAGACAATGATTTTGATTCTAATTCTTCTCCAGAGAGTCACCAGAAGGATGCCAAGATGGGTGGGGGTTGGCAAGGCTCTGGAATTTGCCATTCTGTTGCTGCCCTTCCCTTCCCACACCCAAGCTCTTTCTGGGCTCTGGGCACTGGGCTGAGTAGAGGAGGTTGCCCCTCACCTTCTCAGTCCAACTTGAGGGCAAATTGGATCGGGAACTCGGGAAAGCTGTGGTTGGATGTGAATGTACTTTCCCGAGCACTTAGTAAAGGGCTGTGCACGTAGTAAGCTCTCAATATATACCATTGATTTAAGGCAAATGGCATCATCTTAATCAGGCTGGGACTGTCCTGGCCCCAATAGACCAATCAGTAGAAGGAAGTTGTCAGTACCCCAGGAGTGAGGGGCCTCCTCAGAATCTCTCATTCTGTGCCATCCATTGCCATTGGGAGCCCCTTGGCTCTTGAACTGGGGAGAGTCTCTGTTTTCTTTGTTTTTAAATGGTATTTGTTAAGTGCTTCTTATGTGCCAGGCATTGTACCAAGTGCCGGGATAGATACAAGCTTATCGGGTTGGACAGTGTCCATGTCGCGTATGGGGCTCACAGTCTTCAATCTCATTTTACAGATGAGGTAACAGCGGCCCGACTCGTGAAGTGAAGCGACTTGCCGAAGGTCACACAGCAGACAGCCAAACCCAGTGGGGCACAAAACTCTCAGAAGGTTGTGGGTCTACCCTCTACTGCCTCCTATAACTAACCATCAACAGGAAAGGTAAGCTAGGTTTAATAATGGTAATAATAATAGCTGTGGTATTTGTTAAACGCTTACTCTGTGCCAGGCACTGTTCTAAGCAGTGGGGTACATACAAGGTAATCGCCCCACATAGGGCTCACAGTCTTAATCCCCGCTTTGCAGATGAGGGAACTGAGGCCCAGAGGAGTGAAGTGACTTTCCCAACATCACACAGCAGACACGTGGATTAGAACCCAGGTTCTTCTGACACCCAGGCCTCTGCTGCTACTCAAGTGGTACTTCTTTAGGCGCTGCTCTTATTGTCGTCAGGTTCTCTCAAAGCACAATCCCTCCCTGCCTGATGCTTCCCACAAGTCCCCCGCCCCTTGGTCACTCTGACAATGAAAGGGATGAAGTACAGTGGGAAACTCACCCTGAGCTTCATAGCCAGCATACTGTGACTGCCCATCCTCAGCCCCTTCCCCGCCGTCCTGTCCCAGGGCGGACTTGAGTTGGGCGACGTTCATCCGGGCTGTGAGCTCCCCGTTGCTGTCCCCAATCTGTCGAGCAAATACCCGTTACTGCCCTCAGAGTCACAGAGTCCACCAAAGGCCCTCAGTCTCCAGGGTCCGGCCTAGATCGGGGCTCCCCGGGCAGCTTCTGGTAACGTGGGCACCACCGAGAGCGCTGCCCCCACCAGCTGATCTGAGCCGCCCCGGGGTCACCGGGGGTCATGGGTGCCTGTGGGTTTTCTGGAACACGTTGGGTAGGGAGGGGGAGCTGTCAGGTGGTGAGAGAGGCGGCTTGACGTATGGAATTGGGAGGTTGTTTCTGAGAGGCGGTGGCGGCACTGACTAAAGGGCAGAGTCACAGTGAGAAAGGAGACAAAGAGATCTGGGAGGGCAGGGTGGGATGTATGTGGAGGCAGGAGATGGGAGAGGAGAGAGAGAGAGAAAGTGAGAAGTGTAGGGGGGAAACTGAGCAGAGCTGAGAATGGGGAGAAGGCGGTGAAGGAAAAGTTAGAGCAAGGAAAGACAGACAACGAGAAACAGTGTTTGGATGCAATTTTGCTACCAAGGAAGAGAAAGGTCTCTCCAGAAGGCCCTACTAAAAAACAACTAACCCAAGCTCTGCCACTTGCCAGTTGTGTGACTTTGGGCATGTCACTTCATATCTCTGTGCCTCAGTCTTCTCATACGTAAAATGGGGATTACATTTTAGACTGTGAGCCCACTGTTGGGTAGGGACTGTCTCTATATGTTGCCAACTTGTACTTCCCAAGCACTTAGTACAGTGCTCTGCACACAGTAAGCACTCAAATACGATTGATGATGATCTGTTAGCCACATGTGTAACAGGGACCATGTTCAACATGATGAGCTTGTATCTACCCCAGGACTTAGTACTGTGCCTGGCACATAGTAAGCAAATACCATATAAAAAATACCATACATGTGTCCAACCTGATAAGCTTGTATCTACCCCCAGCACTTAGTACAATGCCTGGCACAAAGTAACAAATACTATATAGAAAAAAACCCCACCATTTCTCCCTCAGATTGTGAGTCCCATGTGGGACAGGGACTGTGTTTGACTTTATTATCTTGTCTCTTCCTTAGCGCCTAGTACAATGCTTGGCACATAGTGCTTAATAAATGCCACAATTATTGTTATTATAAGGATGAAGATGCCCATATGTTGAACAGTTTGGTTGTTGAACCCTTGACTAGTTAAGATTTTACATAATTTGGATTCTGGTGATTTTGGGGGGTGATTTTAGTCCCTGTGGTTTCACTATTCCTGGTTCACCTTCCCAATTCTGCTTTGCCATGATTTGTCTTCCCTGCTTTCGAAGTCCTACTCAAAACCTACCTTTTCCAGGATGTCTGCCCAAACAAATCCCCATTATGGCATCCCGACTAGTTTTTCTTTGTGGTTTCAGTTTATCACCCCAGTAGAGCTCCTTGTAGTTGGATCCTTGTCTTAAACTTCTCTTGTAATTCCCTTTAGCGCCAAGTACAGTACATACAGTACACAAAGTATACTTTCAATCAGTCAGTTGATTGATCAGTAGTATTGATTGAGCGCTTACTGTGTGCCGAGCACTATATTAAGTTTTTGGGAAACTACAAACTTAGAGAAGCAGCATGGCTCAGTGGAAAGAGCACAGACTTGGGAGTCAGAGGTCATGGGTTCTAATCCCGGCTCCCCCACATGTTTGCTGTGTGACCTTGGGCAAGTCACAACTTCTCTGAGCCTCAGCTGCCTCATCTGTAAAATGGGGATTAAGACTGTGAGCCCCATGTGGGACAACATGATCACCTTGTATCCCCCCACAGTGCTTAGAACAGTGCTTTGCACACAGTAAGCGCTTAACAAATGTCATTATTATTATTCTTATTATTATTATTACAATACTACAGAGTTGGTAGATGAGATCCCTGCCCAAAAGGAATGAGCAGTCTACAGGGGGAGACCAACATAGCAGAGTAGCAGAATATTTACATAAATATTGTGGTGCTCTGGTGAGTAGCAAAGTGCTTAAGGGGTACATAGTGAAGTGTAGAGGGAAGGAGGGGAGCGGGGGAAATAAAGGGCTTTGTCTGGGAAGGCCTCTGGGAAGAGATGTTATTTTAGGATGGCTTTGAAGATGGAGAGAGTGGTGGACAGTCAGACATGAATGGGGAGGGAGTTCTAGGTCCAAGGGAGGATCAGGGCAAGGCATTGGTGCCAAGGTACATGAGAACAAGATACAGAGAGAAAGGAGTACAACTACTGCTACTACTACAACTATTAGTCGTCTACTACGACTACTACTATAGTGACAAGTTAGCAGCTTCCACTATGACTTGGAGAAGTTAAGTGCAGCCCTAAGAGGTCATGAGTAGAGCCAGAAGTAAAGACTAAGTCTCCCAAGTGACCTGGGTGACCCTCTTGACTTAAGACTTGATGTAGTTTCTTGACACTCTAACTATGGGGTTAGGTGAGGGCACAAACTTGAAACAACCATTTGGTTTGAGGCCAACCCACACTACCTAACGACGAAAGCCTCCAACGGCACTCAGCAGCATCTTAAATCCTAAAGGTCTTCCTCCTCCCCCCTGCCATCCCAAACTCTCTGCAGACAGAACTGGTATTGTTCCTGTCTTCCCGTGGAATCTCATTTGCAATTCCAGCAGCTGGAACTCCACCCGGCTGTGAGTAATGTGACTTGAAAAAGGAACTCAGAAACCCAGAGTGGAGAAGTCAAGTTGATGTGTCCTTTCACAATGGGCCTACAGCAGTCCAATCGACGCCCAAATGAGTGATGTCTACACCTGCTGTGTTCCAAGGGGATACCCTCCTCTCCCCACCCTTCCTCCCTCTCCTTCCCTCTTCCCCTCTCTTCCTTATTCTCCCTCCCCCTTCCTTTCCCCCCCGCCCCACCCAGTCATTATATTTTTGCCCATCCAAGGAGGTCTCGGGTGAGAGCTCTAAGAGGTAGGTTTGAAATGACAGAAAGATAGGAGACAAAAATGTGCAGATGAAAGACAGAGAGAAAGGGGCAGCAAACGGCAACAGAAAGAGTGAAAAGAAAGAAAAAGGCGGGGGGGGGGGGGTGGGAGGCAGAGAGAAAAGTGATGAGAGGGAGATTGGAAAACAAAGTCCTTCCCATTACAGGGAGGATAGAAGGGGACAGGAGAATGGGAGAGAGGGCCTGGCCTACACATATAGGTAGACCTACACTTACTTGGGTGATGACAGTGGACTTCCCAATATTCATTGCTGCCTGGAGTGTGTTAGTGGGTAGCCCACACTGGCAGTACCTACATCCCAGCAGTGGGCACCCCATCGTCAGAGCCTAGACAGCAGTGAAGGGGCTCCTGCTGTCACTGGCACTCATTGTATCCTGGAGGTCTCTGGCACAGAACCATGTAAAGGTGGCCACACTGGAAATGTCCAGGAAATAGCCATTCCAGTTGGGAAAAAGAGGAATGGAGGCAAATGGAAAAAGATTCATTTCTAGTCCTCTACTGCCCTGCTGCTGTTTGAGCAGTGGCCACTGTGACGGAGACCTCCATGTGCCATACAACTAAAAGCAGGCCCTTATTATAATTATTGTTATTGTTAGCAATGGAAGAGTTGCGTGTAATGGAACAGGGAAAAACCATCCCAAGTGATCCTTCCATCCCTTCTGCGAGTGGGAATACTAGGCTCATTTCCTAGAGGGTTGACAGAGATTAGGAGATTAGGGAGCAAGACTTTGGGAATAGAATAAAGTGTGGGGTGGGCTTCTCTCCCTCCCCAACCCAGGGTCATTTTCCTAAGGCTCGCCCTCCGACCTCTCCCCCCCGACCTAATCCAGGGGTGTTGGTTTTCTCATTGGAACCACCCAGCTTGCCTCACCTCCTGAGAGATCTCTAGATGCTTCTTGGCGAAGTTCAGGGCTTGTGCGTGGTTGCCCAGGGACACATAGGCATTTCCAAGACTCCAGCATGCCCTGCCCTCTCCCACTCTGCAAGACAGAAAACCACCATTGTTCTACGCATCTGGGGTGGGAGAGCTCTGAGGAGCTGCAGACCCCTATCTATGCCCCCTCCTCCACCTCCCTCACCCTTGACCCACCCTGACACACATTTCAAGGCCGATTTGCAAAGAGGCTCCAGATGGAACATTTGAAAAGAAGTCATTTCCCCAAACCATCAAGCCCAGTAATGGGCCTTAGGCTCTGAGGCAGAGAAAGTGCTCTCTCTTTGGACAAATCCGGGGGTATCCTACAGCTGTCTGCTGCTAATAATAATAATAATAATTATGGTATTTGTTAAGTGCTTACTATGTGCCAAGCACTTTTCTAAGCGCTGGGGTAAATACAAGGTAATCAGGTTGTCCCACGTAGGGCTCACAGTCTCAATCCCCATTTTACAGATGAGGTAACTGAGGCCCAGAGAAGTTAAGTACCAAGATTGGTATCTTGATCTTGTCTCACCGCCAACCCCTTGCCCGTGTCTGACCTCAGGCCTGGAACTCCCTTCTGACAAACTGTCATTCTTCCCACCTTCAAAGTCTTATTAAAAGCACATTTCCTCTAACATACCTTTCCCAACTAAACTCTCATTTTCTCCACTCCCTCTCCCTTCTGCTTTGCCCTTGCCCTCATACTGCACCCTTAGCCCTACAAGAGTTGTGTTCATATCTGTGATTTATTTTATATAAATCAGAGATATATAAGATATATATACAAGATATATATACAGAGAAGCAGCATGGCTCAGTGGAAGGAGCACGGGCTTTGGAATCAGAGGTCATGGGGTCAAATCCTGCTCCACCAATTGTCAGCTGTGTGACTTTGGGCAAGTCACTTCACTTCTCTGGGCCTCAGTTACCTCATCTGGAAAATGGGGATTAAGACTGTGAGCCCCCCCGTGGGACAACCTGATCACCTTGTAACCTCCCCAGCGCTTAGAACAGCGCTTTGCACATAATAAGCACTTAATAAATGCCATTATTATTATTATTATTATTATTAAGTGACTTGCTCAAGGTCACACAGCAGACAAGTGGTGGAGCCAGGATTAGAACCCACGACCTCTGACTCCCAAGCCCGTGCTCTTGCCACTAGGCCATGCTGCTCCTCTAATCCCCAGGAGGGCATTTGTTGTCAGGAAATCTCGCCACTCCAAATCCCTGATTGGCTGTCCATCTAACCTTGGCGTTAATCTGGACCGGATGTGGGTAGAGTTTCCCTATTCGTGAGGACCAGAGGCTGTGAAATCAAAATCACCCACAGTGCCCCAGTCCTTAGTATAGTGCCTGGAGCATAGTAAGCGCTTAACAAATACCACAATTTTTAGTATTATTATCCACAAAAATCACTTGGGCTTCCAACACCAGGAGAAACCCCGGATCACTTAGTTTTAAGGTCCTTGCTCCATCTTGTGGCAGGAGCAGAAACAGCAAGCCCAGGCTCAAACCCCTGCATCTTCTCCCCTTCCTCCTCCTCCTCCTCCTCCTCCTGCCCCCCACCCTACTCAGCCCCCAGCCTACTCCCTTTTCTCAGAGTGCAGCATCCTATTGACCCCAGGGCTGAGGGCTTCATGAGTCCAGCCCAAGAGTTCAGGTTCAGGACCCAGGGAGGCCAGCCCAGGGGCTTCCTGCCACTCTTTCACCAGACCTGCTTCCTGGGGGGGAATCTTTGTTCACTGACTGCAAGCACGTTTCCTTCGGGACCTTTTGACTATTTTCCCCACATTCTACTCTTCCCAGAGAGACAACCAGATAACTACTCTGAGATTCCAGGGAAAGTCCCGCCCCCCCAACCTTGATGCGGGCTCTGGGTTCAGTTCACTCTCCTGGGGCGTCTCTCCCTCTCTCCCCCTCTCCCCCTCTCCCTCTCTCTCTCTCTCTCTCTCTCTGTCTCCCTCTCCCTCTCTCCCTCCATCTCTCTCTCCCTCTCTCTCTCTCTCCCTTTCTCTCTCTCCCTCCCCCTCCCCTCTCCCTGCCCCTCTCCCTCTCCCTCTCTCCCTCCCTCTCCCAGTCTCCCTCTCCCTCTCCCCCTCCCTCTCCCAGTCTCCCTCTCCCAGTCTCCCTCTCCCAGTCTCCCTCTCCCTCCCCCCCCCCTTCCTCCTGGGGTGGGAGGGGACATGGAAGAAGCCAAAGGGCTATTTTTAAAGATTCCCCTTCTCCCCACAAAGGGAAGGAGGTTTCTAAGAAGGGCCTGGGAGCTACATTGCTGCTAACAAAAGCCTTAACAACAACTTCTTATCTTCCCCCAGTGGGTAGTAAAAAAACCCCCAAAAGAACAGAGTTGTGCATGCTGAAAATATCAGTAGGCACGTGGGTAGGAAGACCATGATGGATTAATTAGTAGGAAAAGTTGGGGATGTTGATGGCTCATCTCTAACCATGAGAATGAATAGCTCTCGGCCATTGATTTTAAGGCATTCAAAATCAGCTTTCTCCCCTTGACATCTGCTAGACCACTGTTCCCTCCATCATCAAAGCCCTTCTGAAATCATATCTCCCTGATTAATTTCTAAATTCCCCACCTTATATCCACTTGTATGCCATCTAAGCACTTAATTTCTCATCCACAAAAGACCCCACACCCTCCAACCTCTCTAGCAGTTATACCCATATTTTTATAAACCATCTATTTCTACTGTATTTTAGTGTCTGCCTCCCACACTAGATTGTAAGATCCATGAAGGCAAGGATCATTTTGATTAATTCTATTGTACTCTCCCAAATCCTTAGTCCAATGATCCAGGCACAGTAGGTGTTCAACAAACACTATTGATTAACTGATTATGTGGATTGCTCCATTCAAGCATCTTTTGGTACCATGATAAAGTCATTGTCGAGCCAGAAACAAGGCCAGCTGGGCAATAGGTCAGAGCCACGATAGTATTTCTCAGAGCCTCGTGTTGTTTTGAGGTGGAGGGAGGCTACTGAGTTGTAGCAGGTAGACCACTGTTGGGTAAAGTAGTGGATGCCTCTGTTTTTTACCTGTCCCTCAGCTCCTGGGCTATCTGTAGATGCTTGAGGTGGTATTCGATGGCTCGCTCAAAGTCCTGCAGGAGAGTGTAAGTGTTTCCGAGGCTATAGCAGGCCTGAGCTTCAACTGCTTGGTCTTTAAGTTGTCGGGACAGCTGGAGGGTTTTCCTGCATTGTGGTGAGAAAAGAGACAGATTCCTTTCAGGGCCAGGCACTCAGGGTGTGAGTCAATTGCTTGACTGTGGGTCGGAAACCACAGGGGCCCGTCCCACAGGGGCCCGTAGTCCACCCGCTCATGTTCCCTGCCGGGAAAAGGCCAATCAGGGTATGTTTGAAATTTAAGCAAACCAAGGCTGTGCTATTTAAAGCAAAGATTCTGCCTGTTTAGCTGAAACAAATCAACCAGAAAGCACTGCAGCTAGGAAAAAAAATGACTGAAAACTCCAGCTGTGAGGAAACTTCCTAACAATAAAGGCAGGGTTCAAAAGAGGACGGGGATCATATTTTTAGGCACATTTCTTATCCCAGCGTGGGCCGCTGCACAGCCCTGAAATCTGCTCTTTCCCAGGAGTTGTGCGGTGCTTCCATCCACGTGTAACCGAACATGCTCATTTCTGCTTCAGGGGCCACCTGACGCATGGTATTATATTTATGTTGGGGTTTTCCTGCAGGAGAGGGGACCTTCCCTTTTAGATCAAGCCAAACCCAATGACGCCCAACAGGTGGCCATTTCAACGCCGACTCAGGACCTTTCGCCACTCAATTTATTTCTTGAGAAAGATTTCCAGATTTCCACAAAAGGCAAGGCCAAGGGAGATAGTGAGAGTCCAGCAGCAAATGGACAAGGTCTTCCCCCAGAAGGGCATTTGGCTAGAAAATGGGAACTAAAACAAGGAGAGAATCCTTCCTCTACCCATTCTTGCAGCTCCCCGCTTTCCCAGGACGGAGCTCACTTGTAATATTCTGCGGAGACATCAAACCTCCCCAGGAAGATGTGTGCGTTGCCCAGGTTACTGTAAGCTCTCCTCTCGGCTGCTCGGTCTCCAAATTCTTTAGCGATGGCCAGGCGCTGGAAGACAGACACACATGCACACAAGCACACATATGCAAACACACATGTACACATATGCAAATGCAAACATACAGCATGGGGTTAGAGAGAGCAGCGCGAAGCAAATGTTAGTGGAATGTGAAACTGAGCCCAGAGGTTCTCCGGGTCCACAGAGGACCAGGCCTGAGGAAATGGACTTAAGTAGCAGCAATAGAAAGTTCAGTTGGACAAAAGGAGGAACTTTCTGATGCTCAAGGAGACCCAAGGAGTTAGTGGACCCTGGAGAATTTTACGGAAAGACTAGACACCTGTCTGTCACGAAGGGTTTAGTCATTCATCTGCCGGAAGGTAGAGACTGAGTCCAGTGATGGATTCAGGTTCTTTCCTCTGCTATGGCTGTCTTAGCCTTCCTTCACCTAAAACCGGAGTATCTTTCTGTGCACCTAGCAACAAATGACCAAAGGTCTAGGGGAGACTATCAGGGAGGAATAGGATGGATGATGAGTTTGGAGGTCAAGGCACAATATAGGTAAGGTGTCTAAGCAGATGGTACTGGGAGGGGTGGGGGGATTCAGAGAGAAAGAGAAGGTGGAGGAAGAAGAGGAGAAGGAAAAGGAGGAGGAGGAGAAAGGAGGAAGTGGAAGAGGAGAAGGAAGATGAGGAGGAAAAAAGGTAGAGGAAGAGGAGAAAGAAGAGGAATAGGAAGAGAAGGAGGAAGAGGACTACTCTCCCCCTTGGTATGGTTCTTTGCAGCTCTGCTTTTCAGTCCAGCTGGATCTCTGAGCCTCTCTGTAACCACTGGCCCCTCGGCTGAGGTGGCCTCTCCTCTCTGTCTCTGCCAGAAGTGAGAATGGCTGAGGAGCCCAGGGTGCAGTGAGGTTACCATGGAGATCATGCAGTCAAGGGGCAGGGAAAAGGAGGGAGGGAAGTCGCTCACCTCCTTATGGAAGGCTGTGGCCTCACTGAAGTTGCCCAGCAGGTACTGGGTGTTGCCAAGGTTGCCATAGGCCCGGCCCTGGGCCGCCCGGTCTCCCAGCTCCTTTACCAGGAAAAGGTTCCTCCTGTGGGGACACAATGGCTCATCTAAGCAAACAGCTCCTTTCTGACCGAGCCCCGACTTAATCCGGCCTCACCAGCCCCCAACTGCTGGCTTGCTGCCCTTTGCTGTCTCACTGCTTCCAGCTCCACAACCACTTGAGATCCCCAAATCTCTCACTGCACGCAAGCAGACGGGGGTTCTTCTACAAGGTCACGAAGGGGAGCCAAAAAGAAACCAGCTCAGACTTTTAGATTAAGAGGATGGAAGACCTGTCTACACGTCAAGTCTAATGGGACGAGGCCTCTCTTGCCAGCCTGGAAAGTCCACACAGAATCCCCCTCAGACTTAGAATCCACAAAGCCGTGCACACTTCTGGCTCTGCATGAGGTGCCCCGGAACTAGAACTTCTTCCATCTCTGCTCCTCCTGGCTAGGCCACGTGAGCATGCAGGGTTAATGTTAATGATGTCAAACAGAGGTCTGCCCAAACCCCCCTAGCCCCCTTACTTCAGAGCCATGGCGTACTTCTTCCAGGTCCCTGATAACACGTTTTTTTCAGGGGGAGGAAGGGGGCTGGGGGGGGGTGGGGGCGGTGCTCTTCCGACTTGGAAGGAGGGACACTAGTTCTTTTTTTTCAATTTTCAATTGCTGCCACCCCTTAGCAGGAGCAGCCCTCCTGAGAGCACCCTAAGGCTGCTACCTTACTGGCTTTCTGCCTGAAGCCAACCACAGGCAGCGTGCTCAGAGCATGGGTAGGATCCCAGGCTGGAACCAACACAGTCCATCAGCTCCCATTCCCACTAGAAGGGCCCTGTGCTTGGGATTCTAAATTCAACCTGCCCTGCCCGAAAGGCTCTTTACTAAATTGCTCGGGTTCACAGGCTAAGTTCCTCCATCAGCACTTCAACGGCCCCAAATGGGATTCCTTCTCCATTTTACATTGGAAAAGGAGAATCTGAAACTGACGACTGGGGAGTCTCCGTGGGTACCTTAGTATCCATCCAGTAGCTGGGACTTCTTACCGCTTCATGTTTCTGTCTTTGTCTTTCTCATCCTAGTTTCCCTCCTGTTGTCCCAGGAGAAACTTACTGGATATTCTTTCTGTCCCATGAGCTGAACTTGCCAACTGTGAGCCCATTTGGGTCACACCTTCCTTTCTGGGAGAATGCTTTTTCCATGGGCACAATGGAGAGAGAGGCTTTGGTGAAGGAGGTTATACTGTGTCTAAACCAGGAGACTAGCACAGTGATTGGGGAAAAAATATGAAGCATGTGAGTAGAGCCCACTCAGTGCTTAATGGTTGCTTTTCTGACTTTTCCGACTCAATTGAAGGGGAAACTGATAATTGGCATTTGTTGTACTTCGGTCCAGTTCCCCTGGAAAATGCTAGGCTGAGCTCATGGAGATACTGCAGCCTTTATCTAGGGTGTGTATTTCATTGTGTGGGTCTCCACATCAACCCAAAGAGATGGGGACGCAGCATGGTATACGGGATAAAGCATGAGCCTAGAAGTAAGAAGGCTGTGGATTCTAATCCCAGCTCCACCACTTGTCTGCTGTGTGATCTTGGGTAAGTCACTTCACTTATCTGTGCCTGTTACCTCATCTGTAAAATGGGGATTGAGACTGTGAGCCCCATGTGGGACAAGGACTGTGTCAACTCAATTTGTTTGCATCCAACCCAGCACTTAGAGTGCCTGGCACATAGTAAACACTTAAATACAATTATAATTATTATTATTATGTTCAGAGGACAGCTGATGATGATGATGGCATTTATTAAGCGCATACTATGTGCAAAGCACTGTTCTAAGCGCTGAGGGGATACAAGGTGATCAGGTTGTCCCACAGGGGGTTCACAGTCAATCCTCATTTTCCAGATGAGGTAACTGAGGCCCCGAGAAGTTAAGTGACTTGCCCAAGGTCACCCAGCTGACAATTGGCAGAGCCGGGATTTGAACCCATGACCACTGACTCCAAAGCCCGGGCTCTTTCCACTGAGCCAAGCTGTTGGAAGGATTCTGTCCAACCTGCCCCCTCACCATTACCCTCACTCCCTAACCCGTGCCACCCCAAAGGCCCATGGGATTAGGACAACCGACACCGAAAGGGGGGCGTTGGGGGGTTGGAGGAGGGTTGAAGGAACTGAACTTTTGACTTTGAATCTTTTGCCATACTGAGACTCAGCCTACTGCTTCTCTGCCCCCCGCCCCCAGCTACCCGTCGATGATTCTGCACAGTCCTGGGCCCCACAATCGAGGGGTCCCCACTCCTGCATTAGACTGTGAGCCCACTGTTGGGTAGGGACTGTCTCTATATGTTGCCAATTTGTACTTCCCAAGCGCTTAGTACAGTGCTCTACACACAGTAAGCGCTCAATAAATACGATTGATGATGATGATGATGGATTGAGAGTTGCTTTAACTCTCAATCAGGTCTTTAACTCTATCATCTCTCTCAAGTGTACTGCACTCAGCAGCCATTCAATCACAATACCGATGGATTGGTGATCAGCAGCGGCAGGTCTCAGGAGTCAGGAACCCTTAAGGCACGGAGCATGGGACAATTGTTCCAAATTAGCCTAAGGACTCTGCCCTTCATGTGCCTGGACTCTGGGACTACCCTGTGACCACCCAGGAGCAGCGGGGGAGGTTGACTATGGAGGAAGAAGGAATGGGGCAGGGAGAGGGGGAAAGTTGGAGACTTCCTCTGTCCATGAGGGCTCCTGAGGAGGGCGTGGAGGAAGGGCTAGGGCTGTTAACTACCTAACACAGTGTCTACCCTGATCTCGGCTGCTCTATTGTTTGCAATAAACACCATATTTTAGGTTTTAAAAAATTGGCTGCTTCCCCATAAAGCCAAGGTTCCTTACTCTGGACCGGGGACCGGTGAGTAAAGTATGTTCTGCATTATGGGTTGGCAAACCTTGGAAAGAGGGGCAAGCTGGTTATATTTCTTTTGGGTAGGGGTTGGGAAATGTTTTCCTTATCTGTAAGGCTGGTATCTGGGGCTTCGCACTTACTCGTAGAATTCTGAAGCTCTCTGTAGTGTCTCCCTGACCTCCAGAGGTAGCTGGCCAGGTTCTTGTGCTGCACTCCATGACAGCTGCTTCCCCTTGGCATGGTAAACGTTGCCAATGTTGTAGAGTGCCCTGGCTTCCCCGACCTGTAGCGGGCAACACAGTACAATGGAGACTCGCCCCTCTCCCTCAAGACTGTATTTGGCCGATTTGGTAGGCCCCATTGGTGGGAGGACCCATAATGCCCACAGAAAATGTACTGTTCTTTAAGAGTGTGTAGTTTATACTCTTTTTTAACGAGACGCCATCATATCGGCACTTCTGGTTTGGCATGAGAGTGCACTATGGAATGCTAAGAAGTTGATAGACTCGTCTCTGGGTTGGTTTGATCTGAAAAAAAATGGCTCGTGCCTCTTTCTGCTCAGCACCCAGGGCCACCAGTTCCCTCCTTCCCCTTCAGGGACCCAGTAAATGACCCTTCCCTTCTGAGTGAGGAACAGCAGCAATACCAGCACTTGTCTGCTGTGTGACCTTGGGCAAGTCACTTAACTTCTCTGTGCCACAGTCATCTTGCCTGTAAAATGGGGAATAAGACCGTGATCCCCATGTGGGACATGGATTGTGTCCAATCTGATTACTCTGCATCTACCCAAAGCTTACAACAGTGCCAGTCACATAGTAAGTACTCAACAAGTACCATTAAAAAAAATTAGGTCCAGATATGGGAAGCAGGATTTGATTCTTGTAGATGTGGGCCATCAAGGGCCACGCTGCTCTCCTCTGGCCCAGGAGGTTTTGGGAAGGCCCCTGAACACAGCAGAATTAGGTTGGATAAATTCAGTTCTCAGAATTAAAATACAAAGTTCAAACTGCTTATTCAGGCTTATCCTTGGCAGAATTTAAAATGACTGGAAAGAAACATAAATCTAGTTAACTCTGTATCAATGATTACAACAGTACTCTTCCTCCACCTTTTCAGAGAAGGGTCTGGGCAACCATTATTATGACATATATAGATGAGGTCCCCTTAAAGTCTTGCAGGCTGTAAGATCCTTGTGTACGGGGAACTATGTCTATCAACTCTGCTACACTGTACTCTCCCAAGTGCTTAGTACAGTGTTCTGCACACAGCAAACACTCCATAAAATCCATTGACTGATTGACCAAAGAGGCTAGACTGTCTTGGCTGAGCCATAGGGAGTGTCCTTGAAGCAACATCGATGCATGTACCTTGTCTCCTTGCTCCTGAGAGATGTCCAGGTGTCTCTGGCAGCAGGCGATGGCTTCGTCAAACTGGCCCAGGATTTTGAGGGTGTTTCCTAGGTTACCACTCGCCTTGGCTTCACCAATGCGATCCCCAATGGTCCTTTGAGGGGAAGAATAGAGAAGGCTAAGGACTGGACTCTGGGCCCCTGTAGCAGTGACTGTCCACCCAGGCCCTGAGCCCAGACTTATCCAACACAACTGCTTAGCTTTCTAGAGTTCTCCCATGCCCAAAGGGACCGCAGCCACGCTGCCGTCAGCTCAGTTTTCCATCCTCCCTGGCTAATGAGACAGCTCAGCCTGATGACCCCTGCCTGCTGATGACACCCAACCAGAGGGAAGCCTGGGGGTAAGGGAGGGAAAAGGAGAATGGTGGAAAGCGGAGAGAAAAATCTCAATGTCTTTTCCAGAGGGCAAAGACTTTCCATGTTTCTTCCCTCTCTTCCTTCCCCTCTCTCCCCTACCCCCTGTTCCCTCTCATTCCTGGACTCTGAAATTTGAAGGGAGGCACTTCTCAAGGTCTACACTCAAGGAACTCCTCAGTCATGTCTGTCCAGGTAAGGGTAATAATAATAATAATAATGATAATAATAATACTTGTGGTATTTGTTAAACGCTTACCATGTGCCTAGCACTGTTCTAAACGCTGGGTAAATACAAGGTAGTTAGGTCAGACGTAGTCCTTGTCCCACATGGGGTTCACAGTCTTAATCTCCACTTTACAGGTGAGGCCCAGAGAAGTTAGGTGACTCTCTCAAGGTCACACAGCAGACATGCAGCAGAGCCAGGATCAGAACCCACGTCCTCTGACTCCCAGTCCCGTCCTCTTTCCACTGGGCTACAAGTCACAGTCCCTGCCGCTATCAGATCCGGACTCGAGGGTACACAAATGAATCGGAGTTGAGAGGGTAATGGGGCACAAAGGTGAAGAAGCAATTTGAGCTTGCTGTCTTTCAGTGAGGTTGGTTAAATGGTAATTCCCCCTCTTCCTCCTTCCTGTCCCATTAAACTCCGTTACACAATCACAAGCCCCCCCAAGTACACCCAGACTCTTCTGTTACCCAGTCAGCTTACGCAGTCACACACAAAGCTTGAGGCTCCCCTGTTCCCCACTTTTTCAGTGTCACACACTTCCAATCTCCTAGACCTTACCGGGCCAGGGTGAGGTCATGCTTGTGATACTCGAGGGCTTTGGAGTATTCTTTTAGGTAGAAGTAGGCATTTCCCAGCTGGCTGTAGATGGCACTCAGGGTCTTTAGATCCTCTGTTCCCACCTGGACAGCAGCTTCAAAGAAGGTTGTTCCCACTTTGAAGTCTCCCGCTTTGCACAACCGCTCCCCTTCCAGGGCAAGCTCCAGGCAAGAGGCTTCCATCCTGAGGGAATCCAGGAGAAGCCAAGGTCAGAAGATTCTCCTGGGATGGGGTGAGGGGGGTGTGGGGAGGGGATTTTCAGCCACTTGGCTTCCTTTCTGGGGTCCGAAATACCTTCCAAAGCGAGGCTGTCGATAGTGGCTTTGCATTGCTACCTTACCGTTGCCAATGTTGTCTGTCTCCCCCTTCTAGAATGTGAGCCCACTGTTGGGTAGGGACTGTCTCTAGATGTTGCCAACTTGTACTTCCCAAGCGCTTAGTACAGTGCTCTGCACACAGTAAGGGCTCAATAAATGGGGTTCACTGTCTTAATCTCCATTTTACAGGTGAGGTAACTGGGGCCCAGAGAAGTTAGGTGACTCTCCCAAGGTCACACAGCAGACATGTGGCAGAGCCAGGATCAGAACCCACGTCCTCTGACTCCCAGTCAGAATGAATGAATGAATTGCCCTCAATCCCACAATGAATCAATCAACCAATCATATTTATTGAGCACTTACCGTGTGCAGAGCACTGTGCTAAGTGCTTGGGAGAGTACAAAATAACAGAGTTGATAGACACATTCTCTGCCCACAATGAGCTTAAAATTTAGAGGAAGACAAGACATACATGATAAGACAAGAATTATCCCTTTGCCAATGGCTCTTGCTCATGGCCCCACAAGACAAGAGACATCCACATTCAGCTTATCCAGTTGGCCACAGTCCATATCCCACATGGGGCTCACAGTCTTAATCCCCATTTTACAGAAGAGGTAACTGAGGCATAGGAGATTGAAATGATTTGCCCAGGGTCACACAACAGAAAAATGGCAGAGCCAGGATTAGAACCAGGTCCTTCTGACACCCAGATCCATGCTCTATCCAATTGACCACACTGGTTCTGTAAGTACTACCACTACTACTACTACTGCTACTAAATACCTGCATGGGAGTGTAGAATGCTCACCCACTCCCTTGTAGCCCAGCACTTGCTTATGCAGAGGGGAGAAGTGGGCGAATTCAGCCTGGGGTCAGAAAGTTACACTGCTGGAAGAGCTGAACGTGATTCTCCCTCCAACTCTCTTATGTGAAGAGCATCTTTAACCAGACAACAGAATTCACAGAGCAGGAACATTGGGTTCTGATTGCTGCGGGAAGGGACAGAGACCTAGTTCTTGCCCTTGGGGAACTGATGGTCTGTTGGGGGTGATAAGGAAGACCCATAAACAGATGTGAAATACAGGAGCCAGAAGTAAATAGCATAAAAGATACAGAAGAGCCAGCTTCATAAATATAATTAATTTCAGAGATCTACATAAGTGCTGGGGAGAGCTGAAGTGATCACAGTGACGGAGTCTAGGAGCTAACATGGAAAAAGTTTTTTTCCTGGAAGAGGTGAGTTTTGCAGAGGGTTTCATTAGGAAGGGCCACAGGAGCAGCATCTCTGAGACAAGGAAGAAGGGAGAAAGAGACAGCAGCAAAAAGGAGGTGGCCCCAACCGCTGGCTTCCTCAACCTTGGAGAAAGATGTGACAGGCTGTGTCAGGCTGATGGAGATGTTCCCATTTCCCTGCAGCTCCGACTTCTTGCTGAGAAAGCAGAACGGCTTTATTATAGGTTCCTGAGCCAAGGCTAAGTGGCCAGATTCCTCCCTTACAACGAGAGGGACTTGAGTTGTGCCTTGGAGCTGGAGGAAGTGGTTTCCTGGCTCCCAGAAGCAGAAGAGTTCTTCCTCTCGCTTTGCCACTTACTTTCCTTGGAAAAGTTTTACCAGTGTGTCTTGCTCCTCTGGAAAGGACCTGGGAGAAAAATGGAACAGAAATCCAGTGGTCCAGAACATGTAATTAACCCAACCATAGCTAGGATGGCTCATTCCGATAGATGCCTGGAATCCTAGCCATCAAAGGGTCAGAGGACAGGTAAAGGAGGGGGACATTTGTAAAATTTTAGGGTGGTGGATTTTTTCTGTTTCCTGGAGAGTGCTTGTGGCTAGTTCCTGGCTCCTCTGTGGAGGGATCTGGCTAGTCTCCAAGGTAGTGCTTAGGGGGGAAGTGGTTCTTCTGAGCATGAGTGGGCCCTGGAGAGCATAAAACCCATAAACCTCAGAGGAGTAGGAGTAGTAACAGTGGTACGTGGAAGAGGAGGAGGAATAAAAGGAGTAGCAGTTTATTTATTGAGAGCACACTGGGTGTGATCTACTTTTCTAAGTGTTTGGCAAGTATAGAACAAGCCAGTGACACATTTCCTGCCCACAAGAAGATTAACATACCACTTGAAATGCAATCAATATAAAGAAAATTCTCTTGATAGCATATATTAAACTTGCTGCAGTACACTCACATCGTGTCAGCATCGAGCAAGTCACATAACTTCTCGATGCCTCCGTATCTTCACCTGTAACATGGTGATATTAAACCAGTTCTCCCTCCCTGGTGAGATACTGTGTCCATTCTGTTTAATGCAGTTCTTCGCAAAGTAAGTGCTTACTAATTCTAACTCTGACATACCACAGCACTCCGCACACTCAAAGACCTACTAAAATCCCACCTCCTCCAAGACTTCGTGATTATTTCCCAGCCCCCCAAGTTGTACAAACCTACTAGCCATTCCCAGCACTTATACACCTATCTATTGCTTCCCTGGTGACTACTGTAGATACAGTATGCTCTTATTTAATTACACATTCAGTTATTGCCTTTGATTATTCTCTTTGTAAGTTTTTTTCCTATCTGTCTCTCCCATTAGCTTCTAAGCTCCTTGTAGGCAAAGAGTGTGCCATATGTTTGTTTTGTTCTTCCCAAGTGGTTAGTACAGTCAGATCAACGTTGGGAACAGTGCTTGGCACATAGTAAGTGCTTAACAAATGCCATCATTATTATTATTGCTCCCCGTGGGGCCTCAGTGGTGCTTTTTTTTAACTACTACTACTACTACTACTGCTGCTACCCCGAAGAGGCTGGTGAAAATCTAGCTGTTTCTCTAAGGAAGGTACAGAAGTTGGCAATCTCTGCTTCTGAATGATCACTTGCTTATGTGCTGCTGCTTAGTGGAAGTGTGAATTCTTTTCAGTTATGTAGAGACTGGCTGCAGCCACTCAAATAATATTTACTATAAGTTTTCCTCAGAAAACATCTGCAACTGCTTGAGATATATGACCCGCTAACCAATGTGTGCATAAACAGACCACACTCACATGTCTGCATGCATATACACACACACACACACACAGTTTTTCCAGTTTCCTGTCCCGTTGTTGAGTTTCTAAATCTTAAAGCTGGTTCCAGTTGAAGCAACTGAGAGGATTGGGAGCTAACTGCCCCAGGGTAGAATAATCTCGGGTCTGTGATGTCCTGAGTGCAACAAAGAGCAGATTCTTTCTCTCCTGTCAGAGTTAGGAAGCCTTGGATCCCTGCGTGGGTGGCAGCAGATTCCACAGATTCCAATGGAGGTGCAGGGTGGCGAGGCTTAGCAGGAGGAGGAAGGGGGCACGGAAAGCAGAGAGCTGCCGGCCTGTCTGCCAAGGGTTCTGCTTTGCCCGGGGTTTCCAGTCAGAGAGATGTGACTTTGATCATCAAAGACTTGGCAGAGGAAAGACCCGGATCAGACCAGGGCAGCTCTCTGAATGAGAGGAGCATCATTGTGCAGCTCTGGGTTTTCAGTGAGGGCACACTGGGCACAGTGGGGGCACACTGGACCTGGAGGAACGCCGGTGGCAGCTTCTGTCTCCCCACTGGACATACCATCGCTGGTGCCTTTGACCAGCTGGGGAGCTATGGACACCGCACAACCGAGCATCTGGATGATGGGGGAAGGACCAGGGGACGTGAAAGAGATGCCTTGGTTATTTCCTAAAGTTCTCCAGTGCTTTCAGCCCATGGAAACCCACACCTCTCTGGCCGCTTATTCTGTCTCTTTCACCAGTGCCCCCTGCCTCCCACCCCCTAACTGTGGAAGTTCCTCAAGGCTCAGTTCTGGGCCCCCTTCTGTTTTCCACCTACACCTAGCCCCTTGAAGAACTCATCTGCTGTCAAAGCTTTAACTATCATCTCAACTATCCAACTTCTCTCCTTCTCTGCAGCACATCTCTTCTTGGATGTCCCACCAACACCTCAAAAGTAACATGTCCAAAACAGAACTCCTCCTCTTCCCAGCCAAACCCTCTCATCCCAGCCCACTTTCCTGTCACTGTAGACAATACCCCCATCCTCATAATCTTGGCATTATTCTCAACTCATAGCTTCCATTTAATCCACCTATTCAGTTTCTCATCAAATCCTGTTGGCTCCACTTTACCATTGCTAGAATCCACCCCTTCCTCTCTATTCAAACCGCTACCACACCGATCCAACCACTCATCACGTCCCAGCTCGGTTCCTACATCAGCTCCCTAGCTGACCTCCCCTCCTCCTGTCTCTCTTCATTCCAGTCCATACTTCACTCTGCTGCCTGGATCATTTTTCTACAAAAAAAGTCAGTACAGGTCTTCCCAATACTCAAAACCCTCCAATGGTTGCCCATCTATCTCCGCATGAAACAGAAACTCTTTACCTTTGGTTTTAGGGCACTGAATCAGCTCTCTGCCTTCACCTGATCTCACTAACATCCTACTACAACCTAATACCTACCTATAACCTAACGCCTACTGAATTTCAACTTCGTCTTTCTCAAAGATGAGCTCTTGATCACGTATTTTTGGCTTGGGATGCCCTTCCCCTTCATATCTGACCGACCACAACTCTTTCCATCTTCAAGCCCTACTAAAATAACATCTCCTCCAAGAAGCCTTCCCTAACTAACCTCTCATTGCCCTCCTGCCACCCCAACTTGCCCTCCCTTCTGTGTCACCTGAGCATTTGGGTCTGTATCCCTTAAGCACTTGATATTTACCACCTCCTCAGACCCACAGCCCTCTGAAACTTTCTCTAGCTGAAATTAATTTTCATAAATCATGTGTTATAAATTATTTATATTAACGTCTTTCTCCCCTTCTAGATTCTAAGCTTTTTAATTTTTTTAATGGCATTTGTTAAGCGCTTACTCTGTGCCAGGCACTGACTGTATTCAACGCTGGGGCAGATACAAGCTAATCAGGTTGGACACAGTCCTTTGTACCACATGAGGTTCACAGCCTTAATTCTCATTTTACAGATGAGGTAACTGAGGCAGGGAGAAATTAAGTAACTTGTCCAAGCATCAGACAAGTAGTGGAATGGGGATTGGAACCCAGGTCCTTTTGACTGCCTTGTTGTGGTCTGGGGTCATGCCTACCATCTCTATTGTATTATAGTCTCTCAAATGCTTAGTACAGTGCTCTGCACACAGTAAACACTCAATATATACAACTGATGGATTGACTGACTGACTTGTCCACCAAGACCATGGTAAAATCCCACTTCCTTTCCCTTGCCCTCCTCTTCCCATCACTGACCTTTGAATCTCCCAACTCTCCAATGACAGTTTGCAGGAAACCAGAGTGCCTCAATCTGGTGCTCATATCTCAGAAGAGCTGAGTGTGCGTGTGTGTGTTCATGCGTGCATTTATGTGTATGTGTATTTGTATATGTATGTGAGTGCAGAAATGTGTTTCCTGAACAAGCCAAACCACACCTCAGCTCTTCTCTGAAACAGTGCACGTAACCTAAAAGTGTAAAGGAGGAGTGGTGAGGGAGGTGGTGGAGGATTCAGCATTTTACCACCATATCTGAGATTTTAATCTCTAAATTTGGAAGAGACTGTCTCCATTTCTGGGCAGAATTGCTCAAGATTTCAGGTAGAACAGATGCTTCTCCTATATTTGTATTCCTTGGTGAACTTGAATTCAGCATGCTTCTCTCTCTGTGAATAAGAGGCAGTGGTGGTGAGTATGATTCCGTATTTAGAGGTATATAGAATAGGAGCATATAAAACAATAGCTGCTAACCTCTCTCCCCTATTATATGTAGGTCCCCAAATGCAGGAACCCTGTCACTAACTCCCCAAAGATCCTAGAAATAATCCCCACATCCAAAACACAGATTGCCTGACTGTTTTTATTTTCTTATCGAATTTGTTTAGTGCTTACTGTATGTCAAACACTGTTCTAAATGCTGGGGTAGATATAAGTTAATTAGATTGGACACAATCCCTGTCCCACATGGGGCTCAAAGTCTAAGTAGGAGGGAGAACAGGAGAACTGTGGCACAGAGAAGTTTGACGTGCACAAGATCACGCAGCCAGCAATTGGCAGAACCAGGATTAGAACCCAGGTCTTCCGACTCCTGGGCCCGTGCTTTTCCTACTTAGGCCATTCCTCTCAGATCAGGGTCCCTCATCCCTCCAAAAGTAGTTGGTTGAGATAACAGCCGCGAGACCAAAGTGCATGTTGGACCCAAACAACCTGCTTTGAAGACCTGTGGGTAAAGTAATTCCTCACTCTCTATTGCAATTTCACCTTCCCGCCCCCAAGGGTAAAGAGAAAGTGAAACCAAGAAAGGAAGTCCACAGCTGCATCTATTTCCCACACTCAGATGACAGGAACAAGCACATCACATGTTACAAGAATGATGATGATGATGGCATTTGTTAAGCACTTACTATGTGGAAAGCACTGTTCTAAGCGCTGGGGAGGATACAAGGGGATCAGGTTGTCCCAAGTGGGGCTCACAGTTTTAATCCCCATTTTCCAGATGAGGTAACTGAGGCTCAGAGAAGTTAAGTGACTTGCCCAAGGTCACACAATGGACATGTGAGGGAGCCGGGATTCGAACCCATGACCTCTGACTCCAAAGCCCGTGCTCTTTCCATTGAGCCAAGAATCCCATGACACGTGCAACCTATGGTTTATCCCAGAATAATAAATTCCAGCCACTCTCAATAAATCAATTCCCTTCCTGCCCTCTCCACCCCTCTCCCTGCTCCTTTACTGCTCCTCCCAGTTTCCAGCAGTTTTCCTGCCCCAGCATCGCACCTTCAACTCGGCCCTCCCGGTCTTTCCCTGCCACAATTGAGTATCTTTCTTTCTCCTGGTAAACTAGTGGCACTCACATCACCACCATACAAGCTTCCCACGTGGCACCCCAGTTCCTCTCCCTGCTTGTAACCCAAACCCTCAGGCCCAACCAGGGAAATGGGGATGGGGCAGACTGGGGCAAGATGGGGGCCCCATCTGTTGCTGCTGGCAGAGCTGGCAGTGCCGTTGCACAGAGTCCCCTGTCATCTTCTCCACCTCTTTCCAGCTTGTTACCGACAGCTGGGCATAGGCAGGCAGTGACCTACTACCCAGGCAGCGGGAGGGAAAGGAGAGGGGATGCACGGTGGTTCTGGCATTTCTGGAAGTTCAAACAACAGCAACAACAAAATAGGAGAGTGTGGGTGGAAGGGCACTGGAGAGATAGGGGAGGATGGAGCTGAGTTCAGGGCCCGGTGGGCAGGAAAATGGCTAGGAACAAGGGAGGGAGCAACATGACCTAGGAGAAAGAGCAAGCAAGAAAGAGCAAGCAAGGGAGTCACAGGACCTAGGCTCTAATCCCGGCTCTTTACTTGCCCACTCTGTGACCATGGGCAAGTCACCTAACTTCTCTGCGCCTCAGTATTCTCAACCGTAAAATGAGAATTCAACGTCTGCTCTCCCTCCTACTTAGACTGCGAGTCCCATGTGGGACGGCGATTGGTCTGGCTTGATTATCTTGTAATATTTCAACATTTATTATGCACTTACTGTGCGCTGAGCACTGTACTAAATTCTGGAAGAGAATATAGAGATGGGAGTTAGACATGGTCCCTGTCCTTCAGGGGGCTCACAGTCTAAGAAAGTTGTCTCCAGTGTTGTTAGCCGACAGGGGAAGCAGCAATATCCTTAAGTCTTAGGTATGGCTGTTTTCTACCACTTAATAATAATTGTGGTATTTATTGTCAAAATTAGAACCCAGATCCTCTGACTCCCAGGCCTGTGCTCTACCCACTGGGCCATGCTGGGAAGAGGGAAGAGCAGGAAGGGAAGGATTTACAGCATGACTGTGTCTTATTGCCAAGCGCTTAGTACAGTGCTCTGCACACAGTAAGCGCTCAATAAATACGATTGATTGATTATTGCGCTCGACTGTGAGGTCAGGTTTGGTTCTGAAATGGGATTTCCCTAATCACACGTAAACCCACAGAAGAACATAATCCAAGATCAAACCATATCCAATACCACCATGTTTTCGAGGAACGGAATCTGATTCTACCACGGGTACCCCTGCATTTTTGCCTCCTACTCTAGTTGAATCAGAATCGTGAAGTGTTCACCCTGACCTGGGACTGGGATAAAGGTGGAATAACCACAAAACTATCTGATAAGGCCTTTTTTAGCCTTCTCCTCCCCTTCCAATACTAACAGCAATCTGACTTCTTTTGTACAAAAGGCTTTTCCATCAACTCTGTTTCATTTCACTTGATTTGACATGGAGGGTTGCTGCAAATTACCAACCCTACTTTACACTTTCATTTTGAAGAGATGGAGGGAGGGGGCAGGCTAGATTGCACTGAAGCATGTTTGCAAGGGAGAAATTTAACACTAAATCCTTGAACCCTTTCCATAAATGATTAAAGGAACTTTTAGTGGATATGAGAAAACCTAAAGGGATAGGAAGAGATGTTCTTCTGTTTTGCAGGCATCAGGCCTGGTTTCACATGCACAGAGCTTCCCCCAAGTCCTTTGAGGTGTTTTTTGTGGTGAAGCATCCAACCTCAGTTTCCCTGTGAAAAACACTGTTTGGGCTTTCCCATAGTGCTTACTATTCATTCATTCATTCAATCATATTTATAGAGTGCTTACTGTGTGCAGAGCACTGTACTAAGCGCTTGGGAAGTATAAGTTGGCAACATATAGAGACGGTCCCTACCCAACAAAGGGCTCACAGTGTAGAATTGGGAGAATGAGCCAGGCACTGTACTAAGAGATAGGGTAGATACAAAATAATCAGGTTGATCACAGTCCCTGTCCGACATGGGGCTCACAGTCTACGTTGGAGGGAGAAGGATTTAATTCCCATTCCAATTTTACAGATGAGATAATCAGTCAATCAATTGACTGTATTTATTCAATCAGTTTTCCTTACTGAACACTTAATGTGTGGAGGACTTTACCAAGAACCTGGAAGAATGCAATATAACAGAGCTGGAAGCCACGTTCCCTGCCCACTGGGGGCTTATGGTCTAGAAGGGGGGTAACTGAGGCACAGAGAAGTTAAGTGACTTGCCCAAGATAAAACAACAGGTAAGTGGCATTGCTGGGATGGGAATCCAGGACCTTTGACTCTCATGCCCAGATTTTTTTCCATTAGGCTGCAGGGAGGTATACAAAAGCAGAGGCTTTGCCAGGTGTATCTTCAGCCTGAAGCTTGCAGTGATGTCAGAGCACAATTAATGTTTAATCCCCCAAACCCACAACATGTCCAAGTTGTCTCTTCTCAAGACCCCACCTCCATCCACAACTGGGCTTCTCCTTGTCCCTCTCTTTCTGAGCTTTTCCCAGCTCTCCCTCTGGATTGTGTTTCTTTATTCATTCATTCAATCATATTTATTGAGCGCTTACTGTGTGCAGAGCACTGTACTAAGTGCTTGGGAAGTACAAGTCGGCAACATATAGAGACAGTCCCTACCCAACAACGGTCTCACAGTCTAGAAGGGGGAGACAGACAACTAAACAAAACATGTAGACAGGTGTCAAAATCGGCAGAACAAATAGAATTATAGCTATATGAACATCATTACCAAAACAAATAGAACAGTAAATATTTACAAGTAAAATAAATAGAGTAATAAATCTGTACAAATATATACAAGTGCTGTGGGGAGGGGAAGGAGGTAGGGCGGGGGGATGGGGAGGTGGAGGGGAAAAAGGGGCTCAGTCTGGGAAGGCCTCCTGGAGGAGGTGAGCTCTCAGTAGGGCTTTGAAGGGAGGAAGAGAGCTAGCTTGGCGGATGTGTGGAGGGAGGGCATTCTGGACCAGGGGAAGGATGTGGGCCGGGGGCTGACAGCGGGACAGGCGAGAATGAGGCACAGTGAGGAGGTTAGCGGCAGAGGAGCGAAGGGTGTGGGCTGGGCTGGAGAAGGAAAGAAGGGAGGTGAGGTAGGAGGGAGCGAGGTGATGGAGAGTCTTGAAGCAGAGAGTGAGGAGTTTTTGCTTGATTTGTAGGTTGACAGGCAGCCACTGGAGATTTTTGAGGAGGGGAGTAACATGCCCAGAGCGTTTCTGTACAAAGATCCACCACTCGCGGATCCGGGCAGCAGAGTGAAATATAGACTGAAGTGGGGAGAGACAGGAGGATAGGAGATCAGAGAGGAGGCTGATGCAGTAATCCAGTTGGGATAGGATGAGAGGTTGAACCAGCAAGGTAGCGGTTTGAATGGAGAGGAAAGGACAGATCTTGGCAGTGTTGCGGAGGTGAGACTGGCAGGTTTTGGTGACGGATTGGATGTGAGGGGGTGAACGAGAGGGCAGAGTTGAGGATAACACCAAGGTTGTGGGCTTGTGAGATGGGAAGGATGGTAGTGCCATCTACAGTGACGGGAAAGTCAGGGAGAGGGCAGGGCTTGGGAGGAAAGATAAGGAGTTCAGTCTTGGACATATTGAGTTTTAGATGGTGGGCAGACATCCAGATGGAGATATCCTGAAGGCAGGAGGAGATACGAGCTTGGAGGGAGGGAGAGAGAGCAGGAGCAGAGATATAGATTTGGTTGTCATCAGCATAGAGATGATAGTTGAAGCCATGGGAACAAATGAGTTCACCAAGGGAGTGAGTGTAGATAGAGAACATAAGGGGACCAAGAACTGACCCTTGAGGAACCCCTATGGTAAAGGGATGGGAGTGGGAGGAGAAGCCCGCAAAGCAGACTGAGAATGAATGGCCGGAGAGATAAGAGGAGAACCAGGAGAGGATGGAGTCTGTGAAGCCGAGGTTGGATAGCTTGTTGAGGAGAAAGGGGTGATCCACAGTATCGAAGGTAGCTGAGAGGTCGAGGAGGATTAGGATAGAGTAGGAGCCATTGGATTTGGCAAGAAGGGGGTCATTGGTGACTTTTGAGAGGACAGTTTTGGCGGAGTGTAGGGGATGGAAGCCAGATATCTCTGGGAAGGGAAATGTGGACTGCAGCAGCAAAAGCCTCTCTCTCTCTCTCTAACACACACACACCCCCCCATCGTAGTAATCGGTGAGACGCAGGGGTTTCCATGGCGACATTTGTGTTTCACACTGCCTTCCCGCTGACCCAGCCCAGACTCTTCAATGGGGATTTTAAATTAAAATCTGTTTGTCCTTGAACTTGCTACCTTCACATAGAATGTCTGACTTTCCTGACATCATTCCTCAGGTTGTCCCCTAAACTTTCAATAGGAAACACCCCGACAAGAAGAGTATGTGGAGGAGGACCCTTGACAGGAACACTTCCTACCAAACACAAGATGCTAGAGTGGAAGCTCCTTGTGGGCAGGGAATGCATAACTTTGTTATTCTGTGATCCCCAACTGCCTAGTCCAGTGCACGGCATTGAGTGAGATAGTGGCCTAATGGATAGAGCACAGGCCTGGGAGTTAGAAAGACCTAGGTTCTAATCCCAACTCTGCTGCTTCTCTGCTATTGTGACCTTGGACAAGTCATTTCACTTCTCTGTGCCTCTGTCACCTCATCTGTAAATTGGGGATTAAGACTGTGAGTCCCACATGAGATAGGGACTGTGTCCAACCTGATTACCTTGTATCTACCCCAGCACTTAGCACAGTGCGTGGCACATAGTAAGCACTTTACAAATACCATTAAATTAAAAAAAGCGGGTGCTCAATAAATGTTACTATTACTACCAGCAGTAAGATCTGCTTCTCCTGCCTGCCTTCTGTCAGGGTGGAGACAGAAAGTCCAGCCTCGACATGTTCTGTGTTCCAAGGCCATTTGCCTAGCAGTTTGGCCACTTTTATGTGTCCAATGACCATTGGGTTTGCCCTCTGGTCTGTAGTGAGGGAGCCCAAACAGTTTAGGAAAAGGCGGCGTGGCTCAATGGAAAGAGTCCGGGCTTGGGAGTCAGAGGTCGTGGGTTCTAATCCCGGCTCCGCCACTTGTCAGCTGGGTGACTTTGGGCAAGTCACTTAACTTCTCTGGGCCTCAAACCCCTCATCTGGAAAACAGGGATGAAGACCGGGAGCCCCACGTGGGACAACCTGATCGACTTGTATCCTCCCCAGCTCTTAGAACAGTGCTCTGCACATAGTAAGTGCTTAACAGATGCCATTATTATTTATTATTATTATTATTATTATTATTACCAGTACCATTACTCCTACTACAAACACTACTATAACTCTATGGTCGGTGAAGTTATCATTTCTTCATACTGAAAGTCCCTGGGTTCCACCAGGGAGCTGAGATTCCTTTTTCCCTGAGAAGAGAGGGGCCAACCCAGGGTGGTAGAATGAAAGAATGTCTGTGTGATTGGTAAAAGGACAGACTGGTGGGGACACACCTGGGCCTGAAAGTGTGGCAGAAGTAAGCTACTTGTCGACGGGAACATGCCTTCCAACTCTAGTATATTGTGCTCTCCCAAGCCCTTAACACAGTGTTCTGCACATTGGAAATGCACAATACTTAATGTATCCCCACAGTACTTGCGTACATATCTGTAATTTATTTATATTAATGTCTACCTGCCTTCTAGACTGTTTATTGTTGTACTCTCCCAAGCACTTAGTACAGTGCTCTGCACACAGTAAGCACTCAATAAATACGATTGACTGACTGACAATAAATACCATTGATTGATTGATTGAGGAATCCAGGTCAAAATCCAGTTGTTTTTGAACACCAATCTCCAGAGTAGGGAGGGGGTTATGAGGGGGATGACAGACAGAGCGGTCCCCCCATTAAACTAAAACAGAATTTGAGTAAATGTATAAAAGCCTCGTCCGTTTCCTGCCTTTCCTGTCCCCAGAGTGGGCCGGTGACTTGATGATACCTAATCACTCTCAGCTTTCACTCCACCCAGAGACTTAGCCACCACTCTTGTTGAAGAGGGCGAGTGGTTACTAATTATGGTATTTGTTCAGTGCTTACTGTGTGCCAGGCACTGTACTAAGTGCTAGGGTAGTTACAGTATAATCAGTTTGGACAAAGTCCCTATCTCTCATGGGGCTCGCTGTTTTAATCCCATTTTACCAATGAGGAAACTGAAGCCCAGTAAAGTGAAGTGACTTGCCTACTGTCGCACAGCAGGTGAGTGGTGGATCCAGGATGAGAACCCAGGTCTTCTAACTCCCAGACCCACGATCTTTCCATTAGACCTTTAAGTGCAGAAACCTCTGCGTGCAGAAGTTTGAAAACCTAGGATGGGGAAGGGCTAAATAATGTAGTCCTGTCTGGGGCTCAGGCACTGACTGCATGGCTTTTTCTGCCCTGACAGGGCCCCCTCAGGGACATACCTCTTTTTCTGTCCATGGTGCATCTTCTGCACATACATCCATAGCTCGAGGCCCACGGGGAGCAGGAGGGGGCGCGGCCTGAGGCTGCAGTAAACGATTTTGCCTGCCCCCTTTTTGGGCCTACTCTTGCCCGTAGAATGGCCCTCTGGAGCTCCCAAAGGCATCTTCTCTCCCAGCAGGGGTAGTTTCCCCGATTTTCAGGGAGATCAACACACTCTGACTTTCCTTTAGTTTAGATTGAAGAGGAATCCTTGGGCTGTTTGCTTGCCTAGACTCAGGAGGGAAGTGATTTCCCCTCCATCTGCCCAAGAAAATGCATCCCACAGGAAACAAAACCCCAATCCTCTGGAACAGCGGAAGAGCAGCAAGGCAAAATGTGGTTCCTAAGTTCATGTCTTTCCTTGTGTTCTGTAGGCAAAGCCACTGCCCAAGGACGGTGCTGGCTGCCAGATTCTTGTAGGGCAAGGCACAGCTGAGTAAGCATCTTGGTAAAAACAAGTCAAGAACAAGAAATCCACTGGCTCTGGCTCCCAGCCCCAGGCTCAGCAGTGTCTGGAGGGCACAGATTCCCTCCGTGGTGTTGGCTTGAAGTCACAGCTGGTTCCAAATGTCAGAGTGAGCAGTCTAGCTAGTTCACCTGTGACCCTGATGTCTTCCATTGTCCGTGGCACCCACCGTTTGGGTGCCTTGCCCCCGGGGGCAGTGGATCTAGAAGAACACGGATAGCTTAGAAGTTTTCTCCCTTGGAAAAAGCGTGGAGAGTTGGGGATTGCAAATGGCAAAGCAGAGGTTCCCCCGTTTATGCTCTCCGGAAGGTCTCCTTAAGATGACTGGGTATCTTGCGTCTCTCCCGGTCATGATCTTTGGAAGGCAAGCAGGGTCTGGCTGGCCATGCCTGCATCTCTGGCCACTTTCCTAAAAGTCAAAGCCGTTTCCTTGAATTGGACTCCCACCACCCCGGTACGTCGATCAGCTCTGCTTGACGTCTCTCTTCAGCAGGCACCCTCTTCGAGTTTCCCTTGGAGGAGTGGGCGGAGCAGTGGGGCTCACCCAGACTGGAACCATTTACTGCTGGATTAATGTAGGATCAGGGCACACTCAATCCCTCTGAGCCCAGGTCACTGAAATCCATCCAGTGACAGAGCAGATTGGCCACAGGCAGCAGATGGTGCCTTTAGGAGGATGAATTCACTTGACCCAGTTTAGATCCATTTGGTGGACACATGGGCCTGTGGGGTCTCAGACCAAACACTTCCATGGGACACTCTTTCTCTCTCTCTTTCTCTCTTCCTTGTCTCTCCTCTCTTTCTTGTGGTATTTGTTAAGCCCTTACTATGTGTCAAACACTGTTCTAAACACTGGGGTAGGTACATGTTCATTAGGTTGGACACATCCCCTGTCCTACAGTCTAAATAGGAGGAGGAACAGATATTTAATCCCCATTTTACCATTGAAGAAACTGAGGCACAGAGGACTGAAGTGACTTGACCAAGGTCATACAGCAAGCAATTGGCAGTTGGGATTAGAATACAGATTCTCCGACTCCCAGGCCATGCTTCTCCCCTCTCTCTCTCTCTCTCTCTCTCTCTCTCTCTCTCTCTCTCTCCTCTCTGTCTCTGTCTCTCTGTCCCTACTGTGGCTCTCTTGGACTGGACTGCAGCCTCCTCTCCCCGAATGTGTCTGCTCCAGACAGCGGCTCATTATCCAGGTGCATCTGGCAGCTCCGCCACCTCCCTGGAAGCCAGTCACGGTCAAAGCAGACTCAAGGCCTCTCCGGGGTTGAACGAAGCTTTCCACTTCAGCCACAGCTCTGTGACACCAATTAAAACCCACTCACTCATCACAAGCCACAAGGAGGATGAATCTCCCGCAGGACCTAGGGGAACCTGGGTTGGTTCTTATCCACAGCACTCGTGTACAAGTCTATACTTTAGAGAAGCAGCGTGACTCAGTGGAAAGAGCACGGGCTTGGGAGCCAGAGGTCATGGGTTCTAATCCCAGCTCTGCCACATGCCTGCTGTGTGACCTTGGGCAAGTCACTTAACTTCTCTGAGCCTCAGTTCTCTCATCTGTAAAATGGGGATTAAGACTGTGAGCCCCATGTGGGTCAACCTGATCACCTTGTATCCCCCCAGCACTTAGAACAGTGCTTTGCACATAGTAAGTGCTTAACAAATGCCACTATTATTATTATTATTACTTTATTTTAATGTCTTCTTCCCCTTCTAGCCTGTAAGCTCCTTGTGGGCAGGGGTCATGTCTATCCATCTGGTATGTAATATTCTTCCAAGGGCTTAGTATAATGCTCTGCACCCAGTAAGTGGTCAATAAATGTAATTGATTGATTGATTGATGGTTCAGCCATGAAAGCAAAAAGGAGGCAGAGATCCAACTTCACGGCGTCCTAATCAGAAGCCGCAATCTGGGAGCCGGGAAAGGTGCATTATCCTTTGCACTGGGCTTGGCCCAAGTCAGAGTTGCATTTGAGAAGTCTGTGGGGGGGTCTCCAAGACCAGAGTCCCCCACCATCGTCCATTCTTTTCCCTCCCCACCCCCGCTGACAGTTATTCAGGCTCCTCCCCATGGGCTGGGCCCCCTCTAGGTCCCATGCCCTGCTCTTGAGTTGCTCGTGACCTTGAGATAGAGAAGCAGCATAGTCTAGTGGGTAGAGCACTAGCTTCTGTCTACCCCAGCACTTAAAACAGTGCCTGACTCATAGTAAGCATTTTAAAAATACCATAAAAAAGTGCAGGGAAGACAGGAGGATGAGAGCTAGGATGGGAGTAGGCACGAAGGAGTTAATCCATTTCCAGCCCTGCACAGAGTGCTGCCAGCTCTGTGGACAAGGATAATCATCATTAAACTAGTAATTACAGCCTCATGAGTACAAGAAGCCCCGCCTTCCAGGGAGATAAAGATCCTCATCAGGAGGATGGTGAGTTGGCTATTCCTCCTGTCTATTAGAGGAGCAGGGGGAAGACACTCAGGAGAAAGAAAGTAAACCCTGCTGGGAGAGGGTCTCCAGGAAAGGTTCCCAAGGCTCCCAGGAAGACCATGTTCCTTCAAGGATGGGAGCCTGGGCTCCTACTGGTATGGTCAGGGGGCAATCCTGCCCCATCAGCGGAAGGAGTGAAAGTCCCAACAGGAAAACGCCCCCCTCCCCTGATTCCTGCATCTTTGTTTCTCCCTTGCTCATGTTCTCCCCCTTAACTGGAATATACCCTCTCCATTAAAATTTGACTGAGCACAGCTCTCCATTTCGGAAGTCCTAGTGGACAGGCCTGGGAGTCAAAGGACCTGAGTTGTAATCCCATCTCTGCTGCACGCCTACTGTGTGACCTTGGACAAGTCACCTAACTTTTCTGGGCCTCAGTTTCCTCATCTGTGAAAGGGGGATTAAATACCCGCTCTCCCTCCTGCTTAGACCATGCACTCCGTGTGGGAAAGGGACTGTGTTGGAGAAGCAGCGTGGCTCAGTGGAAAGAGCACGGGCTTTGGAGTCAGAGGTCATGGGTTCGAATCCCGACTCCACCACATGTCTGCTGTGTGATCTTGGGCGAGTCACTTAACTTCTCTGGGCCTCAGTTACCTCATCTGTAAAATGGGGATTAAGACTGTGAGCCCCACATGGGACAAGCTGATCACCCTGTATCCTCCCCAGCGCTTAGAACAGTGCTTTGCACATAGTAAGCGCTTAACAAATGCCAATTAGTATTATTATTATCTGATTTTCTTCAACACCAGTGATTAGTGCAGTGCAGGGCACATAGTGCTTAATAAATGCCACAATTATTATTATTAATATTATTATTATATGTCCAGGAGGCCTTCTGAAATTAATTTTTAATCTCCCATATCTCCTTACCGCTTCTCCGGCATTTCTATAGCACCTAAGCACTTCAGCACTTTAGAAGCAGCACGGCCTAGTGGATAGAGCATGGACCAGGAAGTCAGAAGGACCTGGGTTCTAATCCTGACTCCATCAGTTTGCTGTGTGACCTTGGGCAAGTCACTTAATCCCTTTGTGCCTCAGTTTCCTCATCTGTAAAAAGGGGATTAAGACTGTCAGCCCTTCATGGGACAGGAATCTTGTGACACCTGATTAGCTTGTATCTTCCCCAACACATAGTACAGTGCCTGGCACATAGTAAGTTCTCAATAAACACCATAAAAAAGTACTCTCAATTTCTTGTAACACTTCTTTACAAATCTTATATACCCAATTATTTCAGCACTTATTAATGTACATCCCCCATTTTCTTTCTTCCCTCTATCTGTAATTTATTTTAGGGTCTGCCCCCTCACTAGATTGTAAGATTTGTGAAGGCAGGAATCATCATCAACTTCATCATAATTCCAATATTTGTTAAGCACTTATTATATGCCAAACACTACACTAAACGTTGGGTAGATACAGAAACAATCAGATTGGAGACAGTCTCTGTCCCACATGGGGCTCATAGTCTAAATATACTAATTCTCTTGTTCTCTCCTAAGCACTTAGTACAGCGCTCGGTACCTGCAATCATTCAGAAAGGACTACTGACTGCTTGATTTTTTAAATGATATTTGTTAAGTGATTATTATGTACCAGGCATTGTACTAAACACATGGGTAGATACAAGCTAATCAGGTTGGATACAGTCCATGTCCCACATGGGGCTCACAGTCTTAATCCACATTTTACATATGAGATAGTTAAGGCACAGAGAAGTTGAATGACTTGTCCAAGGTCACACACAGCAGACAAGTGCAGCAGATAAGTGGCAGAGCTGGGCTTAGAACTCCCAGACCTGTGTTTTATTCTCTAGGCCACACCCTTTCCCAATTGAGCCAAAACTGCATACTTCAACTTGTACTTCCCAAGTGCTTAATACAGTGCTTTGCACACAGTAAGTGCTCAATAAATACGATTGATTGATTGATTAAACCCCAGGATCCCAGGTCTACGGGTATCCTTCTGCATTGCTCCTCTGACAGTTCGAGTTCCCAAGCCCTTCCCTCGCCCACCCTCCAAGTCCCTTCTCTGATCAGACATATTACTCTATTTATTTATTTATTTTACTTGTACGTATCTATTCTATTTTATTTTGTTAGTATGTTTGGTTTTGTTCTCTGTCACCCCCTTTTAAACTGTGAGCCCACTGTTGGGTAGGGACTGTCTCTATATGTTGCCAACTTGTACTTCCTAAGCGCTTAGTACAGTGCTCTGCACACAGTAAGCGCTCAATAAATATGATTGATTGATTGATTGATTGATCAGACAAAAGGAGAGAGACTTTTTCTAGCTAAAATTTCCTGACTCCAACACTCATCATGATGTATCTGCAGCTCAGCTCTACACCTCTTTTCAGGAAGTCAAAGGAGAACTAATGAACGAGACGATTCCAAAGCAGAAACTAAAGCATCTCCCACTCTACAGCATTGGTCAGGGTTAGAAAATCTCTCTTGCCTGTTTGAAGCTGTCACCATTTTACATTTCCTTATACATGCTAGGAGATGAAAGTCATAGCAGGGAGCAAGCAAAGGGTTTCACACTGTGGGGAAAACAGCCCAGATTTTTTTTTATACTGATGATTTTTTTTTCAGTTCAAGGATGCATTCCTTGATCATGTTCAACCTGCTACCAGTAGGCTTTCTGTTCCTGACAAATGCAGTCACCACCAAGACATCATTCAGGATACACCCACCAGCTCCAAAGTATCTCATCCAACTCTGAACTTCCACTTTGCTTTGCTTTTTCAATGAGGTTAAAGCTGGCCAGTACAATGACCCCTGAAATTTCTGCCCCAATTTTCTCTTATGTCTGTTTACTTACTTTTCTGGGGATCACCATTTTGATTTCTACTCCTAAACTCCTTTTCCAAATGGATCTATACCTGCATCCCTCTCTCCTCTCTGAAAACCAGCATTTCTCCTTTGGATGTGGGGGTTTCCACTGCCATCACCCAAAGCCTGAGTCCTTTCATCGCATGGGCTACGGAGGTTCCTACCTAGAATTATCAGCAAGTTTCCCGAAGCGAGGAATTGTCTGTGCTGGGAGCAAAGTGGGAAAGGCTGGAACTTTACTCTGGGATTTAAAAAAAAGGTCCTGGAACTGTTGTTTTGGTTGTGACAATGGTTTGAAGGTGACAGTGATGAGAACGGTGCCCCTGGGCCGGTGAGAGGCTGCAGCACAGGACTCCATCTCAGCAGATAGAGCTGGAAACTGCCCAAAGTCACACAGCTGACAATTGGTGGAGCCAGGATTTGAACCCATGACCTCTGACTCCCAAGCCCGGGCTCTTTCCACTGAGCCACACTGCTTTTGATGGTCATGTTGTGCTAATAAATTGCTAATAAGCTGACGGTCATGTTGTGCAAACAAATGACTATGTCTAGCAACAGTCGGGTGCCAGAATGGGAAGCGAAGCAGCTGCAGGTGGGGCCTCGTGGCCTCTGGGGACTGGGGAAATGGAGGTGTTTTGGGTGGAATGTCAACACGCTGAGAAGCAGCGTGGCTCAGTGGAAAAAGCCCGGGCTTTGGAATCAGAGGTCATGGGCTCAAATCCAGCTCCGCCAATTGTCAGCTGTGTGACTTTGGGCAAGTCACTTCACTTCTCTGGGCCTCAGTTGCCTCATCTGTAAAATGGGGATTAAGACTGTAAACTCTCCATGGGACAACCTGATCACCTTGTAACCTCTCCAGCGCTTAGAACAGTGCTTCGCACGTAGTAAGTGCTTAATAAATGCCATCATTATTATTATTATTACATCCCCCCTGCACCTCTCTCCATCCCATCCTGTGCCAATCTCCATTGCTCCTCTGTGACAGGGCGGGAAGGAACTGGGAAATTTATCAGCAGGCCACACCAATGTCTCTGCCTCACTTGACCGCTTAGGCAGCAAAGGATTCAGAGCCACTGGTTCCAGCCACAGCATCACCGGGTTGGAAGAGACTATGTTGTAAGTACCTTGAGGGAAGAGATTGTCTATCAACTACCAACTCTACCAACTCTGCTGTATTGTACTTTCCCAATCACTTAGTACAGTGCTCTGCTCTTTAAATACCACTGTTTGAGAATTCATCTCCTCTAACTTCATGCTTCTAGACTGTAAACCACCCCCTTTTTTAATGGTATTTGTTAAACACTTACTATGTGCCAGGCACCGTACTAAGCACTGGGGTATTATAAAAGCTAATCAGGTTGGACACAGTCCATTTCCCACATGGGACTCACAGTCTTGCTCCCCTTTTTACAGATGAGATGATTGAGGTACAGAGAAGTAAAGTGACTTGCCCAGGGTCACACAGAAGAAAAGTGGCAGAGCCGGGATTAGAAATCAGGTCCTTCTGATTCCCAGGCCTGTGCTCTATCCACTAGCCCACACTGCTTCTCTAAGCTCTTGAAAACTCTTTGTGGGCAGGGAACATATCTACCAACTCTGTTGCATTGTACACTCTCAAGCACTTAGTACAGTGTTTTGTACACAGCAAGCACTCAATAAATCAATAAATATGACTAATTCACTGACTGCCTTCAGGGAGGCCAATTTCCAGCCAACACCAAGCCAGTCATGGTTTTCAGGCAAACCAAAAGGAGGTAGAGAAGCCAGAAGCTGGAATAGGGGAGCGTGGAAAGGGGTACACCTGCTCCTCTCCACCGAGAAATCCTTCCTTAGGTCTAAACTTAACCCATATCGCTGCAGCTTTGACCTATTTCTTCTTGTATTCACAATGAAGTTATAGGGCAGACCACCACCAGCCTCTAAACTGGGTGGCAGGGAGTGTGTTGCCTGTCTTCTACGGGCTAAATAATTGGGAGGCAACATGGCATAATGGATCGAGCAGGGACCTGTAAGTCAGAAGGCCTTGGGTTCTAATCCTGGTTCCACCAGTTGTCTTCTGTGTGACCTTGTGCAAGTCACTTCACTTCTCCGTGCCTCATTTGCCTCATCTGTAAAATGGGGATTGAGACTGTGAGCCCCACATGGGAAATGGACTGTGTGTAACCTCATTTGCTTGTATCCACCCCAGCGGCTAGTACAGTGCCTGGCACAAAGTAAGTGCTTAACAAATACCACAATTATTATTTTGGTAATAATTAGTATTAGTAATAATAACAATAATAATTCTACTTTCTTCAAATTCCCAAATTTTCATTCCAGAAGTTTTTCATAAGAATGAAAAATGCATCACTAGAAGCACTGTGGCCTATTGGGAAGAGCACTAGCTTGAGTGTTAGAGAGGACTTGGCTTCTAATCCCAGCTCCACCACTTGACTGCTGTGTGACCTTGGGCAACTCATTTCACTTCCTCTGTGCCTCATTTACCTCATCTGTAAAATGGGGATTAAGACTGTGAATCCCATGTGGGACAGGGAATGTATGCAACCTGATTATCTTGCATCTACCTCGGGGTTTAGTACAGTGCCTGGCACATAGTAAACATTTAACAAATATCATTTTAAGAAAATAATTGAAGGAAAATACAACTGAAGATTATGAATCCCTGCTCCTGGCCCTTGCCTGGAGCTCTCCAGGATAGGACATTAGACAGTAGGAGAGGACTCTCTCTGACCTCCAGGAAGCCATTTAGTGCATTCAGATTCTGCTCCCCTTGAAGAGTTACTGTACCTCCTAAGAACCTAAATGCCTCCCCTAAAATGAAAGAGGCTCATTAGTTATTTAAGCTGCACCTTCAGCAGCTCTTCTGCCTGTCCAGAGGACAATCGCTGTGCCGAGGGAGGCTTTCTGACTGAGAGAAGGAAACATTTTTGTCGACTCCTGGGCGATGTGAGACCAATTTGCTCAACATTTCAGCTTGCTTATCCTTTATGTCTTTATGGCCTCTGATGTTGGAATAGGAAAGCTTGGGACTCTGAGAAAATGGCATTTTCAGCTGTCCTCCGCCTGTCTTTCTCATCACCTTAGACAACACCATCTTCCTTATCTCACAAGCCAGTAACCTTGGCATTATTCTTGACTCAACTCTCTCATTCAACCCACACTTTCTGTCTGTCACTAAATACTGTCAGTTCTACTTCCGCAGCATCGCTAAAATCCACCTTTTCCTCTCAATCCAAACAATTCCTTTGCCGATCCAAGCACTTACCACATCCCACCTTGACTCCTGCATCAGCTGCCTCGCTGACCTCCCTGCTTCCTGTCTCTCCCCACTTCAGTCCATATTTCATTCTGCTGCCCAGATCATGTTTCTACAAAATCGTTCAGTCCTTGTTTCCCTACTCCTCAAGAACCTTCGTTGGTTGCCCATCCACCTCCCCATCAAGCAGAAACTCCTTACTGTGTGATCCTGGGAAAGTCACTTAATGTATCTGTGTCTCAGTTTCCTCATCTGTAGAATAGGGATAAGATACTTGACCTTCTTACCTGTTAGATTTTTTTTTCCCTGGCATGGGAAAGAGACTGAATCTGCTCTAATTAGACTGCCTCAAACTAGCACTTGGCAAGTAATAAGGGATAATAAATACCATAACTAGCTGTCCTGGAGGCAGGGGACTGGACCAAATTACCTCTCAATTTCCTAGCTCTGGGGTTAATAATAATTATGGCATTTGTTAACTGCTTTCTTGAGCCAAGCTCTGTAGGAAGCAATGGGGTAGATACTTGTGGGCAGGGAGTGTTATACTCTCCCAAGCGCTCAGTACAGTGCTCTGCACACAGTAAGCCATCAATAAATATGATTGATTCACATCAGATAATCAGGCTGGACACAGTCCATCTCTCATCAGGCGCACAGTCTAAGTAGGAGAGAGAACAGGGTATTTAGTCGCCATTTTGCGAATGAGGGTACTGAGGCACAAGACAATTAAGTTACTTGCCCAACACCATACAGCAGGCAAGTGGCAGAGCTAGGATTAGAAACCAGATCTTCTGACTCCGAAACCTGCGCTCTTCTTCTAGTTCACATTGCTTCATCAAAACTCTACTTGTTTCCTCAAAAGCCCCACTTCAAGAGTTTCACCCAGCTGAGACTAGAGGGTTTTTGTCTAGTCAGTGGTATGGATTTCCTGTTCTGGAAAGCCATAAGATCAGATCCTTCTTCCAGTCTGCTCAGGACAGATCAGTCAATCAATCAAAATATTTATTGAGCTCTTACTGTGTGCAGAGCACTGTACTAAGCTCTTGGGAGCGTACAATACAACGGAGTTGGTAGACAGTTTCCCTGCCCACAACGAGCTTACAGACTAGTGGGAAAGACAGACATTGATACAAACAGATAACATACAGTTTGTAGATATGTATGTAAGTGCTGTGGGATCATGACGAGAGCTTACTGTCTAGAGGGGAAGACAGATATTAACTTAAATAGACAATATATAGTTTATAGCTATGTATGTAATTAGAAGGAGCATAGCTTAGTGGAAAGAGCATGGGCTTGGGAATCAGAAGTTGTGGGTTCTAATTCCAGCTCTGCCACTTGTCAGCTGTGTGACTCTGGGCAAGCCACTTAGCTTCTCTGTGCCTCAGTTACCTCACCTACAAAATGAGGATTAAGACTGTGAGCACGATGTGGGACAATCTGATTAGCTTGTTTTCACCCCAGAGCTTAAGAACAGTGCTTGGCACATAGTAAGTGCTTAACAAATACCAATATTATTATTGTTATTATTAAGTGTATGGGATCATGAGGGGGGAACCCCAGCTAACGCTGCTCAAAACCAGAAAAGGTGGAATTGAAAGGGAGATGTCAGTCTTTGCCAGCTCTATCAGTCTTGTCTTGTTTGATGCCTTCGAGTCATTTCCAACCCATAGCGACCCCACGGACACCTCTCCCAGAGAGAATGCACCTCTCCATCTGCAATCATTCTGGTAGTGTATCCATAGAGTTTTCTTGGTAAAAATACGGAAGTGGTTTATCATTACCTCCTTCCACACAGTAAACTTGAATCCCCGGCCTCGAATGAATTTTAACTTGTAGCAGATTGTCTTCCACTCACTAGCCACTGGCCAAGCTAGGAATGGAATGGGTAGGCCTCTGCTTGACTCTCCCTCCCGTAGCCGAGACTGGTAGAGTACTGGAAACTCTCCAGGTGCAACCCTGAGAGGAGGCTCTATCAATATTCCTCCCTAAAAATGGAAACTCTATGGGCACTGCGGGCAGGAGGCAAGATTTCCCAGCTTAATAAAGGCTGCAGACAGAACACTTGGAAACACATTTCTGAGAGCTAACCCGTCTTACCATAGATAACCCTTTGGAATATTTTTTTTAAAATGCTAAACCGTGTGGCCTGTGGGGTAATATAATCTAAGGTCAGCTCCAGTGCATAAATGCAGTTTGTCACTTTAGCGGCATAATAGGGAATCTAACAAGGCCATATGTTGACCCCAGAGGCACCCCTGGCCAGCTGCCAAAATACAGGCTCAGTCCCTCTCTTTCACCATCCGAATAAAGGACAAGACTTGGTTTGTTTTGTATCCTGCTGACCAGGCCAAACAGATGAATACATAACATTGCCCACCATTAGGCTTGCAACAGAGACAACCCTGTCACAGCCAGGCCTGAGCAGATTCAAAGCCTGCAGACTCAAATTCACAAAAACTAGGCTTTTGTTTGTTTGTTTTTAAGGGGATTCATTTGGAACTTTGACATTAAATAGGTCCAGATCTGTTCACCAGAAAGTGGCATTCTGGCTCCATGTTGGCAGGATTCTGCTTTCAGGAGGGGAAGGAAGAGCCGATTAAGATCCATAAATCCCACAAGTGGCTCTGTTAGTTGTTTCTGTCCCAGAATTCTGCAACCACAGTAACTCTCCTACTTTTTTTGCTCAATAATGCCATTCCTCAGGGACAAGAATGCCAAGGAACCATGCAAGGTGTTCCCTGCTTCTTCACTGGGGAATTAGGGAAGTCTCCTGGACTAGAGAAGCAGCATGGCTTAGTGGAAAGAGCACTGACTTGGGTGTCAGAATACTTGGGTTCTAATCCCAGCTCACCGCTTACCTGCTGTGTGACCCCGGGGTAAATCTCTTAACTTATCTGTGCCTCAGTTCCCTCATCTACAAAATGGGAATTCAATACCTGTTCTCCTTCCTACTTAGACTGAGGGACCTGATTATCTGGTATCTGCCTCAGCACTTAGAACAGTGCTAACAAATACCATTATTATTATTTCCTCATTAGTACAGCCTCTCTCCCTCTCTTCCAGGTCAAGATTATGTAGTTTTGCATGGAGAAGACATGAATTTCCATGCCAGCAGGGACAAAGCAGCCATGACACTCAGGTGTCTGACATGCAGTTTGGATCAGGGGATTTCCTCTGCCCCTTATCTCCTGGTCTCTACTGTTAAGCACTCTTGAAGCACCCACAGGTTGACAGGAAATATAAGCAGAATTGGCTCTCTGCCCAGAAGAACCAGAGAGAAGAATTGCCAGGGGCCACCAGAGTCCTAAGTATTGCAGACAAAACTTATCCAAGGTGGCTCCCTGCTTGGACTGTGAAGCAACAATCAAAACGGAGAGCAAAATTGTATATGTTGGTTCTACTCCTTGGCTGTGGCATCAGAACTGGTGGGTTTTTTTTTTTCCCCACAGGAGTTAATTTCATTTGCTCTTAAGTCTGAAAATGGGGGAGCTGAAAAGCCCAAAGAAATTCCTCGATGAGTATGAAAAGTTCATTCATTCATTCATTCATTCAATAGTATTTATTGAGCACTTACTGTGTACAGAGCACTGTACTAAGTGCTTGGGAAGTACAAGTTGGAAACATATAGAGACGGTCCCTACCCAACAGTGGGCTCACAGTCTAGAAGGGGGAGACAGAGAACAAAACAAAACATATTAACAAAATAAAATAAATAGAATAAATATGTACAAATGAAATAGAGTAATAAATACGTACAAACATATATACATATATACAGACGCTGTGGGGAGGGGAAGGAGGTAAGGTGGGGGGATGGGGAGAGGGGGAGAGGAAGGAGGGGTTTCAGTCTGGTAAGGCCTCCTGGAGGAAGAGAGCTCTCAGTAGGGCCTTGAAGGGAGGAAGAGAGCTAACTTGGCGGATGTGCAGAGGGAGGGCATTCCAGACCGGGGGAGGACGTGGGCCGGGGGTCGATGGCGGGACAGGCAAGAATGAGGCACGGTGAGGAAATTAGTGGCAGAGGAGCGGAGGGTGTGGGCTGGGCTGTAGGAGGAGAGAAGAGAGGTGAGGTAGGAGGGGACGAGGTGATGGAGAGCCTTGAAGCCGAGGGTGAGGAGCTTTTGCCTGATACGTAGGTTGATTGGTAGCCACTGGAGATTTTTGAGGAGGGGAGTAACACGCCCAGAGTGTTTCTGGACAAAGATAATCTGGGCAGCAGCGTGAAGTATGGATTGAAGTGGGGAGAGACAGGAGGATGAGAGATCAGAGAGGAGGCTGTTACAGTAGTCCAGCTGGGATAGGATGAGAGCTTGAACAAGCAGGGTAGCGGTTTGGATGGAGAGGAAAGGACGGATCTTGGCAATGTTGCGGAGGTGAGACCTAGGTTTTGGTGACGGCTTGGATGTGAGGGGTGAACGAGAGAGCGGAGTCGAGGATTACACCAAGGTTGCGGGCTTGTGAGACAGGAAGGATGGTAGTGCTGTCAACAGTGATGGGAAAGTTAGGGAGAGGGCAGGGTTTGGGAGGGAAGACAAGGAGTTCAGTCTTGAACATGTTGAGTTTTAGGTGGCGGGCAGACAACCAGATGGAGATGTCCTGAAGGCAGGAGGAGATGCGAGCCTGGAGGGAGGGAGAGAGAGCAGGGACAGAGATGTAGATCTGGGTGTCATCAGCGTAGAGATGATAGTTGAAGCCGTGGGAGCGAATGAGGTCACCAAGGGAGTGAGTGTAGATCGAGAACAGAAGGGGACCAAGCACTGAACCTTGGGGAACCCCCACAGTAAGAGGATGGGAGGGTGAGGAGGAGCCTGCAAAAGAGACTGAGAATGAACGGCTGGAGAGATAAGAGGAGAACCAGGAGAGGACGGAGTCTGTGAAGCCAAGGTCGGATAGTGTGTTGAGGAGAAGGGGGTGGTCCACAGTGTCGAAGGCAGCTGAGAGGTCAAGGAGGATGAGGATAGAGTATGAGCCGTTGGATTTGGCAAGCAGGAGGTCATTGGTGACCTTTGAGAGGGCAGTTTCCGTGGAATGTAGGGGATGGAAGCCAGAATGGAGGGGGTTGAGGAGAGAGCTGGCATTGAGGAATTTGAGGCAGTGGTGTAGACAACTCGTTCAAGGAGTTTGGAAAGGAATGGTAGGAGGGAGATAGGGCGATAACTAGAAGGTGAGGTGGGGTCAAGAGAGGGGTTTTTTAGGATGGGAGAGACGTTGGCATGTTTGAAGGCAGAGGGGAAGGAACCAGTGGACAGTGAGCGGTTGAAGATGGAAGTTATGGAGGGGAGACGGGACGGAGCGAGAGATTTCATAAGATGAAAGGGAATGGGATCAGAAGCACACATGGCCGGAGTAGCACGTGAGAGGAGGAAGGAGATCTCCTCTGAGGATACTGCTGGGAAGGATGGAAGAGTAGCAGAGAGTGTTGAGAGCCAGGGGGTTGGAGAAGGTTGGGGAGTGACTTTGGGGAGCTCAGACCTGATGGATTTAATTTTATTAATGAAGTAGGAGGCCAGATCGTTGCGGGTGAGGGAAGGAGGAGGGGGAGGAAAGTTCTGGCAAGAGAACAAAACCTGAGGCCAAGGAACAAAATCTGAGGCCAGGAAGTAGCGTGGCCTAGTGAAAAGATCATGGGCCTGAGAGTCAGAGCACCTGGATTCTAATCCCAGCTCTGCTACTTGTCTACTATGTGACCTTGGGCAAGCTACTTAAATTCTCTGTGGCTTAATTCCTAATCTGTAAAATGAGGATTAAGAATAGAGCCCTATGTGAGATAGGCATTATGTCCAACCTGATTAATTTGTAGCCACCCCAGTGCTTGGAGAATAGTAAACACTTAACAAATACCATCATTATTGGTAAAAGGGAAAAGGAGAAGTTTTTGTAAAATGTCCCATCCACCAGTTGTTTAAAGTTCCCAGCTCCAGCCTCTCAGACCCCCAACTGGGTCTCTGAAAAGGGCTCGGAACAGGAAGGTGACAATCCAGCCCCTTTGGAGGAAAGCAACAAGGAACAATGCTTGACATTAGATAAACAGGAGTTAAGACCTTAGACCTACTCCCTCAGAAAAAGGCTTGAGGGACAAGGACTATACCCTTGGATCTGGGACTCACAGGCCTGGGCTCTTCCCACTAGGCCATAGCTGCTACCTTGACATTTCTTGCCATAATTCTCAGTGAACTCCAATCTGGAAGAACTGGAACCTGAATCAGAGACTGCTTCCTCTTTTGGTCCCCGTGAGGCTGGGATGTTATTCCCCAGCATCTCTATCAATCGTATTTATTCAGCGCTCACTGTGTGCCGAGTCCTGTACTAAGTGTTTGGGAGAGTACAATACAACAATTAACAGACACATTCCCTGCCTATATCTCTACACCTCCTTCCCGACTCAAAAACTCAGAGTGGGTGGAGGGTGAGAAAGAAAGATCGGGTGGCTTCACTAGTTTACGCCAGGCATCACTGGAGGTCACATTTCTGGCCCCCCCAAACTCTTCTTCCTCTGCTTTGCCCTCCAGGTCCCTTCCACTCAGGTTGCAGTCCCACCAAAGCCCACAGCTGCAGCCCAGAGCAGGGAGGGGGCCTCACATGCCTGCCTCTGGAATAATAATAATAATAATAACAGTAATAATAGTATTTGTTGAGTGCTTACTACATGCTAGACTCTCTACTAAGTCCTGGGGTAGATACAAGATAATCAGGTTCGACACAGTCCTTGTCCCCCAAAGGGTTCATAGGCCTAATCGCCATTTTACAGATGAAGTAAGTGAGGCACAGGAAAGTTAAGTGACTTGCCTAAGGTCACACAACGGACAAATGTCAGAGCCAGTACTAGAACCCAGGTCCCTTTGACGCCCAGGCCCATGCTCTTTCCACTAAGCCGTGCTGCTTCTTGAAGATTCATGAAGATACATGAGATTTATCAATCAGAGGTATTGAGTATTGTGTACAAAACACTGTACTAAGCACTTGGGAGAGTACAATAGTCAGGGGAAGACATTTTTACACTACTTATCAGGGAAACAGGTCCAGAGAGATTAAATTACTTTTTAAAAAATGGTATCTGTTAAGCACTTACTCTGCGCCAGGCACTGTACTAAATGCTGGGGTAGATACAAGATACTCAGGTTGGACACAGCCCAAGTCCCACATGGGACTCAAGATCTTAATCCCCGTTTTATAGATGAGGTAGACTCAGGCATAGAAAAGTTAATTAATTTGCCCAAGGTCACACAGCACACGAATAGCAGAGGCAGGATTAGAACCCAGATCCTTATGGCTTGCTCAAGGTCACCCAGATCTGTACTGGTTTTATTCATTTACTGTGTTTAGTTTTTATAACAAGTCTCTGAATTATTGAACAGTCAGGTATACTGTGTTCCCTGTTAGATGGCAAACTTTTTGAAAGCAAGGATCACATATTTCACTTCTTCCATATGTCCCCCGCAAGTTTGGTCCAGAGCTCCTCCCTGGCTCTGATGATGATGCTGATACCTGCTGAATCAGTACTACTGCAGGGATCAGAACTTCAGTCTCTTGGCTCTCTCCAAGAGCCTGCAATGTTTGACTCATCAGGAGCAATGGGCCTCGTGGTGTTAGCCATGAGGCTAAAACTCCAGGGAGGAGGCCAACTGCCAGCCAGCCTTCTGCCAACTGGGATGGATCGAAATCAAGTTGGCAGTCTGTGAGGCTGGGTGTTTCAAGTTGTGCCTGTCAGAATCTCAGGGCATCAGGCTACTGTTTTGCTCTGCCTGTCCCTTAGTCACATGTGCCCAAGGGCCATTTTGAATAGGTCTCCTCTTGGGCAGGCCAGGGATGGGCCAGGTGAGGTTCGGTCCTAATAAATCAGCACGATCTGCTCTCTGAGGGGTCAGAAACCCCTTTGGGAAGGACAAGAAATGACTGGAAAATGTGGACTCTGTGGGATGGGTCAGCCCTCTATAGAGGGTTGCTGTTTCTTGACCAGACCCTTGGGTTGCTGGAGGAAAAACATGGAGGGGATAACACTAATTTTCAAATTTTTATTTGGTAATTTCATCCTGACACATTTGTACTACTACCTGATATATTCTTATCATTTGATCGAGAAGCAGCATGGCCTAGTGGAAAGAGCACGGGCCTTGACGTCAGAGGACCTGAGTTCTAATCCCAGCTCTACCACTTGTCAGCTGTGTGACAGATTTGGGGAAGGAGTTAATTCCAAGCTGGGGGAAAAGCGTGAGTGAGGGGACAGAGGCAGGAAAGTTGAACACCAGGTTCAGTTAGAAGATTGGCTTAGAGGATGAAAGAGAGCAGTTGGGAAGTAGCAAGTAAAAAGAGCAGATGTGAAAGGTGGGATCTTCTGGTGGAAAGCATAGTAGCCAATTGTGAGGAGTTTTTTCCTGGAAGGACCCAGGGAGTCAGGGGAGGCTTTTGAAGAATGGAGAGATATGGACTGGGAGATGCTTTTTTTTCTGGGTATTTTTTAAGTGTTTCATTCAATCATATTTATGGAGCACTTACTGTGTGCAAAGCACTGTTGTGAACACTTGGGAGAGTACACTATAAATCGGGTTGGACACAGTCCCCGTCCCACTTGGAACTCACAGTTTCAGTCTCCATTTTACAGATGAGGTAACTGAGGCACAGAGAAGTGAAATGGCTTGCCCAAGGTCACACAGCAGGCAAGTGGCAGAACTGAGATCGAAACCCAGTTCCTTCTGACTCCCAGGACCCGTAATTTATCCACTAGACCACTCTGCTTCTCCATGCAGCCATGCTTCAAAGATATCTATGACAAGGTGTATGATATTGATCAAAGAGAGGAAAGCCTGGAGGCTGACAGAGTAATCTCGCCACATTATGGGCAGAATTTGAATTATTATTATATTTGTGGAGTGCTTACTATGTGTCAGCACTGGGGTAGATGCAGATTAATCAGATTGGCCCTAGTCGCTGTCCTACATGAGGTTCACAGTTCAGGTAGGAGGGAGTAGGATTTAATCCCCATTTTACAGTTGAGGTTACTGGCACACAGAGAAGAGAAGTGACTCACCCAAAGTCACTCAGCAAGCAATTGACAGGTCAGGATTAGAACCCACCTCCTCTCAGGCCCACACTCTTTCCACTAGGCCATGGTGCGTTGTATCAGAATTGTAGCCGATTGGGTGCAGCGGGAGGGGCGAATCCAAGAGATGTTGTATAGGAAAAACTGGGATTTGGCAATGGATTGAATGTGCTCCACCTTTCCTAGAGAGATGCCCCAGAAAAATTTGACCCCTGAGAACAAAGTGGATGCTAGATGAAGGAGTCTTTTGAGATTTCTGGCCAAAGGGTTTTCTTGGAGCCTGAAGGATAGTGACTGGAATACGGAAATATAAACACAGGCTTGCCGACTCCCAGCTGCTCTGGTGATGGGGAAGGATCCCAGACTGGTTAAAGCCTCACCTAACCATGAATAGGACACACCCCAGAATTCTCTAGTTACAAACCCAAAGTATCAGTTGGAACTGGGTAATTCCTGCAAGAGTTCCCAATCGGCCATCTGCCCTTGAAAGGACTGGATCCAGACAGACGGGGCCTGGCTCTGGGGGCTGTCGTGGTGGGTGGCCCATTGTATCCTGGAGCAAACCTGTCATTTGGTGTAGTTAACGATCAGTAAGCATAGATTCCTGCTTTAGCAAGGGGAGCCTCGGGCTGCTGGAAAGGCGAACAGGAGGTATCAAAGAAAAAGCCTGCAGAAGAGGAATTTAGGCTAAAGGAGCAGTTAGAGACTGAATCCTTAGAGAGTGCTATCTCCTCCAACATTTGAGCAGGCCATGATGCCAGACTGGTATTTAGGGAGCATTGTGTCCTGGATATTTTTAGGTGCTATTTTTCTTTTTTATGGTATTTGTTATGCAATTATTCATTCAATCATATTCATTGAGCACTTACTATGTGCAAAGCACTGCACTAAGCACTTAGGAGAGTACAACAACAAACAGACCCATTCCCTGCCCACAGTGAGCTCACAATCTAGAGGGGGAGACAGGCATTAATATAAAAAATAACTAAGTGACAGAGACTACTAAGCACTGGAGTAGATACAAGCTAATCTTGTTAGGCACAGTTCCTGTCCCAGGTGGGGCTCACAGTTTTAATCTCTATTTTACAGATGAGGTAACTGAGGCACAGAGAAGTGAAGTGACTTGGCCAAGGTCGTACAACATAGAGCAGAGATTAGAACCCAAGTCCTTTTGACTCCTAGACCTGTAGACTCCTAGACTCTTGCCACTAGGCCATGCTGCTTTCCAGAAGAAAGCTCCCCTTTCCCTTTCCCCATCTTCAGCCCTCACACACCTCATTTTCCTCAGAATTGGGGAACGTATTGACCGAATCTATAAGAATTCCCTCTTGTTTTTCCCTCTTCCTGTCCTTTAAGCTGGATGGAGTTCTTCAGAGTCCATTCCCAGCCTTTGTCAGAAAGGGGCTTGACTGATGCTATACCTCAGTTAAGGATCAGCTGAATTCCAGCCTGGGAGGGATGGGTTTCCAACTTGGGTCATTAGCCCAGTCCAGAAGGGGCAGAATTTCATCCTGAGCTGCCACAGTGCCAACCCCTTTCTCTTTCTCTGACTTGCATTTTCAGAGATGTATTTAGATGTCCTGACCATATAAAATGGTGGGGAGTAAGGCCCCCAAGTACAAGAGAACCCTTAAAACCTTAAAAAAACCCCGCTCAGTTTAACCCAGTGAGGGCACTGGGTCGTGTGATAGCAGGGGGCTGAGGGTGATTGTGGGGGTCTGAGGGCTTTCCTTCCTTGAGTCCACTAAAGAACAGGGCAGGGTTAGGTGGGGATAGTGGAATTAACCAAGGTGGCCCCATGGAAGTCTCTTCCGGCTCCAGGATTCCGTTAAAGCTGTGAAGATTTAAAATACCGCAGGCAAGGCTCCAGCTGGCTCGGCTTAGCTCTCGATGAAGAAGACAGGGACTCCCAAAGGCAAACACTATGGGCTGAAACGGGCCCAAGTGGAGAAATGGCTTTGGCTGGGAAGAGGGGATTAATTGGTGATGGCCAGCGGTTCTCAAAGGGGAAGTGTTCCAACAGACAATGGCCTCTTTTCTTATTGGCAGATCCAGGACCAGGATAGCTCCGCTGGATCTCCTGGGCAGACTGGGCTGCCAGATCACAGGATGCAGGATGTGGTGTTATAGCCCATCGCCCGCTTAGTACACTCGTCTTAACAAGTGAGTTGTGGATTGGAGCCCCGAAGCTTGACCATATGTCTGGGGAAGCAGTGGGTTTGGCCAAAACTGGCTTCTGTTCCTAGGGTGCTCAGGATCCCCCCCCCCCCCCCCCCCCGCCCCACCCTGTTTCAAAACAATATTTGGGGTATTTGTTAAGCGCTTGCTATGTGCTAGGCATTATTCTCACTTGTTATGGACTTAATTTGTGCCAGGCATTGTACTAAGTTCTGGAGAAGGAACAAGATAATCAGTGTGGCTACATCCCTGTCTCACATGGGGCTCACAGCTTAATCCAGAGGGAGGATTTAATCCCCATTTTATGGAGAGGTAACTGAAGCACTGGGAAGTTAAATGACTTGCCTAAGGTCACACAGCAGGCAAGTGGCAGAGCTGGGATTGGAATCTAGTTCTGCTGACTCCCAGTACCATGCTCTCTCCACCTGACCATACTGCCTCCCCACATTCCCTCTGAAAGGGACTCAGCTTGGGGCAACCTTCGGCTCCCTTTGCCTTGGACTTTCTGTTCCAAATCCTAGGAGGAGGCTAAGAGCAAATCCCATGGCATTATTATCAGTGGTATGGGCTGAGGCTTGCTATGTGGGGAGCGCTTAGGGGAGAAATAAAAGAAATGATCCTCGCTCTCAGGTAACTTGCGGTCTAATAGGGAAGACAAGGAATTTGAAACTGGTGTAACACTATAGTTAAAAAGAGAGTGAGATTAGGTATGAATAATAAACCCAAATTAATGAATAAATTGATAACAGTTGGGATGGCATGCCTAAGAATGTGGGATATTAATCAGAACTGACTCCTCAGTGAGGAAACGTTTTTTAGAAGGGCTTTGAAGGAGGGAAGGGATGGGATTAGGCAAAGTGGAGTTGGGGAAATAATCCCAACCAGTGAAGGAAAGTGTGTGCCCTAGTGGATAGAGCACAGGCCTGAGAGATCTGCTGCTTGTCTGCTGTGTGACGTTGGGCAAGTCATTTCACTTCTCTGTGCCTCACTTACCTCATCTGTAAAATGGGGATTGAGACTGTGAGTTCCATGTGGGATTGTGTCCAACCTGATTTGCTTTTGTCCACCCCACTGCTTAGTACAGTGCCTTGCTCATAGTAATCACTTAACAAATACCACAATTATTATGTGCAACAGGATGGAGGCAAGAAATTTGACAGCAAGGGGCTCTTTTCACAGGAGCAGAGAGCAAAATTGGGGTGTCGGAGGGAAAGAGAGCAGAAAGTTCGCAAATAAAGTGAGCTTGGGGGCAGAGTTGCCAACTGTCCACAAGTTCATGCAGCTGTGCCCTCCTCAGTTGTTGTCAAAAGGGCAGAAACAGCTGGGCCCACCATAGCTGCCCATGAAAGTGCTGGAGCAGCGGCTCACTAAAGTCTGCTGACATTAACGGATATGGAAATATTTTTATGGGCTCTATGGATATGACCAATTTTGACTCTTTTTTTCCAGACTGTTAGCAACCTTGCTGCCCCTGCCACAATAGTGTTAATGTCTGTCTTCCTCTCTAGACTGTAAGCTCATTATAATAATGATGATGATGGTATTTGTTAAGCACTTACTATGTGCCAAGCACTGTTCTAAGCACTGGGGTAGATACAAGGTATCAGGTTTTCCCATGTGGTGCTCACAGTTTTAATCCCCATTTTACAGATGAGGTAACTGAGGCACAGAGAAGTTAAGTGGCTTGCTCAAAGTCACGCAGCTGAAGAATGGCGGAGCCAGGATTAGAACCCATGACCTCTGACTCCCAAGCCTGTGCTCTTTCCACTGTAAGGGCAGGGCATGTGTCTGCTAACTCCATTCATTCATTCAATCGTATTTATTGAGCGCTTACTGTGTGCAGAGCACTGTACTAAGCGCTTGGGAAGTACAAGTTGGCAACATATAGAAACAGTCCCTACCCAACAGTGGGCTCACAGTCTCTCCCAAAGACTTAGTACAGTGCTCTGTACCTAATAAGTGCCCAATAAATATGATTGATTGTGGGCATTAGCCTGCAGAGGGAACAGCTGCATGAATTTATGGGTGGTTGGCAACCTTCCTTGGGGATGACCTTTTCCACGCCCCTTAAATTAGAACTGACTATTGGTGGTGAGGGACTCCTTATGTGGCCTTGCAGACAAAGACTATCCGCTGGACATTGCAGACTCCTCCGGAGAGTTGGCTGGCCTATAGGTAATAGGTTCTCAGCCTATGGTCTGAGCTGGGCTGGGCCAAGCCTGGGTTTGGGATGGGTCTGGCTTCCTTCAGCCTTCCCCCTTTAAGGTCAGTGAGGACCAAGGTGGATGGGTGTGGCTGAGACGCTCTCTTCAATCTATCAATCAATCGTATTTATTGAGTACTTACTCTGTGCAGAGCACTGTACTAAACACTTGGTCAGTCAATCGTATTTATTTAATACTTACTGTGTGCAGAGCACCGTACTAAGCACTTGGGAGAGTATAATATAACAATGTAACAGATACATCCCCTGCCCACAACGAGTTTACAGTCTAGAGGAGGAGATAGTCATTAATATAAATAAATTGGTAGATACATTCCCTCCCTTCAACAAGTTTACTTTGTTGAGTCGGTGCAGTGCATTCGTACATGCAATGGTCATTCCCAAGGGCTACTAGGATTACACATCCCAACAACCCCCAGAGATAATTGTTCAATCATGAATCCTTCAGGCAGGTGCACCAATTTCTCACACGAGTTAGGCTTGGGGTCCCTGCCTGCCTGACCCAACGTGGGCCAGGCTAGGAAGCCTTGGCTGTGCGGGCTTAGCTGAGCTGGGTATAGACTAAATCGGGATTTAAGGAGTGGGCAGGATTCCAGCCTGGGTTGCCAAATGACTGGCATCAGCCTTCTTTTCCGCTTTTCTGTCTTTCATTTGTTCTCACCCGAGGTGAGTCAGCGGCCACTCATTGCCAAATCTCTACTAAAGAGAATAGTTGCTGGAGCCTTGGGAAACTGGGAGAGAGATGGGAGCTGATCCTGGGTGACACCAGAGTAGGCGGGCAGTGGTTCCTTAGAGAAAGTTGTAGTGAAAGAGCGATTCAGGCAAAGTCTACGCTTGCCACTGCTGCTCTGGGCTGCTGCCACCCACAAACTGGATTCTGGTTCATTTGGCTACCTCTTCAGAGTCAGAGGCTTTTGAAGTCTCCTTTTTCTCTTTTTCCAGTGCTAAATCGTGTCAACCTTTGGCAGCTTTCACTGAAAATGTTGTCCAAATGTCATTCATTCATTCATTCAACCATATTTATTGAGCACTTACTATGAGCCAAGCATCGTACTAAGCGCTTGGGAGAGTACAATATAGCAATAAGCAGACACATTCCCTGTCCACAGTGAGCTCAGTGTCGCCTTGCAAGCAGTCAGTGAAAACTCAGAGCTTTGCAGAGCTCTGGCATCTCCCCCTCTAGACTGTAAACTCGATGTGGGCAGGGAATATATCTACCAACTCTGCTGTATTGTATTCTCCAAATCACACAGTACAGTGCTCTGCACAGAGTAAGCTGTCAGTAAATGCCACAGACAGATTGACAGAGAAGCAGCGTGGCTCAGTGGAAAGAGCACGGGCTTGGGAGTCAGAGATCATGGGTTCAAATCCTGGCTCCACCAATTGTCAGCTGTGCAACCTAGGGCAAGTCACTTAACTTCTCTGCACCTCAGTTACCTCATCTGTAAAATGGGAATCAAGACTGTGAGTCCCATGTGGGGCAACCTGAGCACCTTGTATCCCCCTCCAGCGCTTAGAACAGTGCTTTGCACATAGTAAGTGCTTAACAAATGCCATAATTATTATTATTATTATTGACTGAATAGGGGAAGGGAATGTTCAGCTCTAAGACCTGTGCTGTTAGAGCCCTACATTCTGGCCCTCTTTTTTCTCTCTGTTCATGTGGCAGGCTTGGGGCTCTTTGGCTTATTGTTTGTTTTATTGTATGTGTTAAACACTTCCAATGTACCAAGCACTGTTCTAAGCATTGGAGTAGATGTTGGTATTTGTTAAGTGCTTACTATGTACCAGGCACTGTACTAAGCACTGGGGTGGATACAAGCAAATTGAGTTGGACACAGTTCCTGTCCCATGTGGAGCTCAGTCTCAATCCCCATTTTACAAATGAGGGAACTGAGGCCCAGAGAAGTGAAGTGACTTGCCCAAGGTCACACTGCAAGCACTTACTCTGTCAAGCACTGCACTAAGCATTAGGGCAGATTCAAAATAATCAGGTATCACATAGGCTCACAGTCTAAGTAGGAAGGAGAACATCTGGTGGTAACCTTCTCACTGTGCCTCGATCTCACCTGTTTCACCACCGACCCCTGCCCCACATCCTAACTCTGGCCTGGAGCACCCTCCTCCTCAAATCCGCCTGACAATTACTCTCCCCGCCCTTCAAAGCCTTACTGAAGGCACATCTCCTCCAAGAGGCCTTTCCAGACTAAGTTCCACTTTTCCTCATCTCCCACTCCCTTCTGCATCACCCTGATTTGCTCTCTTTTCTCCTCCCCACCGCCCCACAGCACTTATGTATATATCTGTAATCTTATTTATATTGATGTCTGTTTATTTGTAGGGATGTCTGCCTCCTCTCCTCTAGACTGTGAGCTCATTGTGGGCAGGGATTGTCACTCTCTACTGCTGCGTTTTACTTTCCCAAGTGCTTAGTACAGTGCTCTGCACATAGTAAGTGCTTAATAAATATGATTGAATTAATGAGCCCGTTGTTGGGTAGGGACCATCTCCATATGTTGCCAACTTGTACTTCCCAAGAGCTTAGTACAGTGCTCTGCACACAGCAAGCACTCAATAAATATGATTGAATGAATTAATTAATTAATCCCCATTTTGCAGATGATGACCCAGATGTGACCCAGAGAAGTTAAGTGACTTCCCCAAGGTCACACAGCGGGCAAGTGGCAGAGCTGGAATTAGAACTGATGCCCACTGACTCCCAGGACTGTGCTCTTTCCACTAGGTCACCCTGCTTCAGATCAATGACATGTGCATTAGTGGTTCTTTGTCTTTAAGAAAAGGGCCAGCAATGATCAGATTCTGGGTTTTGGTCTGGAGAGGAGGCCGGGCAATACAGGGAAAGATACTTGGTTCCAGAGACAAACAATCCATCAACCATTTTTATTGAGTGCTTATTCTCTGCATAACACTGTATTTAGCACCTGAGAGTACAATATAGTAGACTAGAACTTGTGGTAACTGGGGATTAGGGGTAAGGCCCCCGTTTAAAATGACCTCCCCACCTTTATCTTTCTCTCACCTAGCGATTTGCTCTTCTACTGTGACATGGAAAACAGCTAGAAAGTGTTCAACAAATGATCATTCACTCTTTCCTTCCTTCCTTCCTTATGTGATCCTACATTTCAGTAACCCTGTGTGTGCTGTCCCTCCCAGACAGATTTTCTTCTGGCTCTGCACTCTTGAGTCACATCCTATTCATGTCTGGCAATTGCTGCTAATGTCACTCCATTAGGAGAATAAATTCCTCATGAGAGACCTAGTCTTGTAAATCAGTCAGTGGTATTTACTGAGCACTTATTATGTGCAGAACCCTCTATTAAGCACCCATAATGAGCT